>NC_058041.1:8228848-8599473 GCF_019176455.1 Solea senegalensis
GAGATTGGAAATATTAATGATATATCATTGTCATTGTTATTATTTTATTCTAGTATTTTTTCCATAATAGATATTTTAGATATCATGTTTATTCAGCACTATTTTAGGTATGCGTTGCATTTCAGACATAATAATCTGTGTGCAGTATTTATTTGTTTCTTTCTCCTGGGTACAATTTGAATCTGGTCCAGATTCCTACTACTATTCTACCAAATATCAAATATTCCTTTGGTCTCAAGCTCAGATTTTCATCATTACTATCACATTTGTTTTAGTCTTTAAACAACATGAAAAAACAAAGAAATAACTACTTTATTTACAATTTGCCCTATTCCCAGCTTAAAGAGGGAAAGTTTATAATGACCACTTGTAGGCCCTGCATACAGTGACGCTCAGACAACACTACTATGACCACATATTATCCACAAACAGCTGATCTGTGGGGCATTTTGATGCCATGTTGTTTTATTGTTATGAAATCCTGTCAGACGGTTTCTGATTTTGGGATGTTGTGTGTGCAGAACTCCTGTCCAGCATCCGTCTGTTTCCCTGTTTCCATGTCTGCCTGACTATGGGGTGTGTCTGCTGCTGGAGATCGTGGCGAAGAGAGGAGGTGCGCCAAGTTAGCCATAAACACAGACCGTGATCTCGGAAGTTGTCAGATTTTGTCTTTAAAATAAAAGCACTCTATTTCACGCACACAATTTCCAGATGGGTGATAAAGAGGGATTTGATTGCACAATGGAAGTGATATAACTGCAGCTCGACATGACAAATCTGTCTGGATTAGGAAGTGGGGAGGGCACTTCCATAATTATTGCTTCAAATTAAAACTGAAAGTTTCTAGCGTGATGATTACACTTAATTGGAACTATTGTGGAACAAAAGAGCTTATCGTACACACCACTCTTGTGGCTATTATTATGTTCAGGATGCCAAAAACGAAATTTACAAAAAGTCTAGTGCAATAAAATTAGGGAATCTGTGATTTATTTCAAATTTTTTTTTTTTTTAAATTATATTATGCAACAAAATCTCTTTAGCACCATTTTGGTTACTTAATCTGCTTGAAATATATGGGCTTTCTGTCCCTCACATGCTTAATATTGTTAGTAGTCTGTATTTGTTAATTGGAACATAAGCCTATGCTGCTTTTTCTTATTTGATGATATTGATGATTGATGTAATTGTCATGCTTATTTTTTGTTTTTTGTATTTTGTTTTGTCACGTATTAGTGCACGGGATTGATATTTTATGTGCAATGCACTTCATAAATAGATACATAAACGAAAACAGTAAAAACTCAAAACATGGCTAGATCAGTCGCCTTTTATTGTGAAAGTGCCTGCCGGAAGTACTACCCCAGACTGCTTCAAACTTGACCCTGAGGGAAATGAAGGCAGTGTCGCTCCCGCCTCGACAGACACTTTTCAGGCGAGGAGACTCACGACTCACGTGTTGGAGTTAAAAATGCAGCTGAACGACCGGACGCGGTTCACGAGTCTGACAGCGGTTTTCGTCGAGCATTAGTGTTTGAGTCACAGAAGAAGAAGCGACATGAAGAAACACCTGAGTCCCTCCAAACAGCAGCAGCAGCAGCAGCAGCAGGCGCCGGCAGATGTTCCGGCGGCTCTCGGCGGTGAGGTTACCGTGCAGCAACTCAACGAGCTGCTGTCCAACGGCAGCGGCTTCTACAGTTTACCCACACAGCACTTCAACGAGGTCTATCCCAGAATATACATCGGCAACGCGTGAGTCATTCCTCCTCCACCCTTCCGTCCTTGTTTTCACCCACAGACGCACAGGTAGGGGAGGTCTCGGCGAGACGCGCCCTCGTGAAAGAGCCGCCAGACGCGACAATGACAACCATGTCGCATATCGGACGGCATTCACGGACACACCGGGCGCACGCACACACAAAGGGCGGGCTTGTTATTATTCCGCTGTCTCCTAATCACCGCGCACCCAGCGACAGCCTGTTGTTGTCTACAAATACCCCGCTTGTCCTCGAAATACCAGTCTGTACCAGCAGTGGCGTCATTGTAGCCAGACAGGTACATGTTGCGTAACACTGTAACATCATTAATAATAATACTAACACCAAAACTACTACTGATAATGATAATTTCAATATGTCTATGTCAAAATGCTGTAGATGGATCATGGATGCATAGTAAATACGAGCGGGATCCGCTGTGAAGGACACAAAGACCTGTTTTTACTCAGTGAATCTCTCCATCATTAGTGTAAATACACTGCCATGTAATCACGTCTCCATCAAGCCGCTCCCTTCTGCTGGGAACTGCGGATCCTTTTTTTTTTTTTTAATGTTTTCATTCATTAACAACAGGCGTTTTTTCCTCCTGTGGCTTGATCCCAAAGAACTCAAAGGGGAATGGAGTTAGGTAAATCTGTAACAAGTCTTTTCACCAGTGAATGTCTTTTCAGGCAGTAACACCATCATGGGCTCATAGAAGAAGAATATGACATCATTGACAGATCTAAAGGATGTAGTTGTTGTATTTGACAATAAGTAAATAACCATTTTTTATACAATACATTTAGTAAAGCATTAGAAAGAACAATTCAAATGACTGGGAGTCAAATATAACACGGTAAATAAAAACAAAACAATAAATCATGAATTGTGAACCATAAAAGTCAAAACATACAAAATAATACACCAGTTATTGATGCTTGAAAGATCAGCACAAGCATGCGGCTTTTGTGTTGCCAGGTTGTGTAAAATCCTCCCCCAGAATGACACGTCATCATAATAGTAATGAGGATAAAATCATATTTCTACAAACGTGATTGTGAAAGGATATACGAATAGTGTGACTAAATAATGTTTGCATCTAAATTGTCAGTTTCACACAAAATTTCAAAATTATGGTTTGCCTTTTTTTTCTTTGGAAAAAAACACACTTTTTTCTCATTTGAAAAGCAAGCTTGTAGAGGATGGAGCTCCTGCGGCCACTTTATGACACATTTATCTTTAATCGAATAGGGCTTAAATAATAACTCATTAATCGATTATTAATTGTCTACTATTTTGAGTTTTTTCTAAGCCTCCTAAACTTGGATATTTTTTATGGTTCCTTATGCTCCGCATAACAAATGAAATCATTAAAACTGAAACTAAATCTTGAGAAAGTAATCGACATGTAGTAAAAACAATACACATCATTTAAAAGATAAATAAGCGCAGTTAAGTGTTACTTCTAGCTCTTATATGTACCCAAATGTTTAAATGCACTTTTGTAAGTCGCTTTGGATAAAAGCGTCTGCTAAATGACATGTAATGTAATGTAATGTAAAGTGTATGTGCTTGGATGAAAGTGAATTTTAGCAAGACATTTTCAAGATAACGCAGAGATTGTTTTTAGCGACGAGCCCGAGTCGGTCCTACAGAACGATCTCAGACAGCCATCAGGCTCAGAGGGGATCAGCAGGTCACAGAGATAGGCAGGAGCCAGAGCATTCAAGGCTTTATAAACAAGCAATACAATCTTAAAATCAATTGTAAAACTGCAGCGAAGGGCAGCTCAGACTGGGGTAATGTGCTCACATGTCTTTGTAAGTGTATAAACACTGGCCATAGTATTCTATCTGCTGTAATCCTTTTTCGTGTGTTCGCTTTGCTGAAGCCAGAATAAAGTGCGCTGCAAATTCTGAGTGGATAAAAGCATGCATTATACCTTTTTTAAACCAATAAAAAAAAGAGGGACGTTCCTGAACTTAACTCTAACTTTGTTTATTGTGTTGTTTGACCACTGCTTATAGATATGTACAGTATAAACTGATAATTCCGCAGGTTTTAACTTTTATATAAGATTTATTTTGACGTTTCAGTCTTTTTTAGTAGTGAACAAGTGAAGGACAGTTACAGGAAATACTCTTTGCAAATACATTTTGCTGAGCTGTATAATAGAAAAGGCTTTTAGAGTGCAGCTCTTTATCTCGCTTTTATGGATTCATGATGCAGGGATGCCCCGTTAGAATCTGTCTGTGTGTAGTCCATCATTTGGCTCCACTCTCACTGGTGGCGTAGTAGTGGCGGAGGAGGAGAGCGAACACATGCACATTACTGTACTTCTGTGCTACAACAAAATCAATCTGAAAATATCAATCTGCCCCGGCCAAGTCTGCAAACAAAGTGCTGGCAGTCCAGAGCTTTACATCTCATAGCTGGGCACTACAGTGCTGCGGGCTCTGAGACACAGAGACACTCTGATGATGGTTCTCTGCTTTTTGATTTCTTTGAAAGGTTTTGATGAGGACTTTCTGTTCACTGATCATGAACTTGTGCATTTTTAATCTCGGAATAAAGCAGTTTTCTTTGCTCTCTCGTGCAAAAGGCAATTAGTGAAATGTTTTCAAGGTTAAATATCATAGGGTGTTCAACCTAGAGGTCAATTGATATGGGTTTTATGGTCGATGCAGATGCGGATCTTTACAGAACAGTGCAGCTGATATACGATGCCAAATCTTTTGGGGTGGAAATGTTGGTTCTGGTTTCTACTCCCTCTGAAAATCTGTTATTAATAACAGCATTTTGTTTTCTGCAACCTGTGTTTGCACTTCAGTGATCAAGAAAGTATGGTTTTAGTACACTTTGTTTTCGGACACAATACAGTGACTGGGATTCTCTTGTGATGTCATTTATTTTTAGGCATTCTCACATGAGACTGGCAATGGCAAAATACAATTTATTTGAGAACTTATAGATGTTTACAGTTTCCAACACTCAAAAAAAGATTTAAATGCAGGCTTTGCAATTTGCTAATTGCATTGTTTCAAAGTGCAATTTCGATTTGAACATGATTGATCTCTCAGCCCCGGCACTTAGAAGCATTTAGCGAGTTTCTGGGAACAAAAAAAAAAAACTTTGTAAACTCACATAAATATGTAGTTAATCGGCCGTTCGATTGAAATAAAACGAGATGCAGATTTTTATTAACAGCAAAAAACAAAAGGTCTACCTTTGGCCCAAACTGCGTTGAAAGGACTGTTGAAATCAGATTGTAAAAATGGCTCCGGCACAGAGAAGTGGTATTGATCGTTGATGAAAGCCTGAGCTTTCTTTGTCCACTGTTTCCACCGCTGGGACTCACTAAGCCTTTTTGCTGATGTGTCTTATTAGTTGCACCTTCTCACAACTTAAATTTTGTAGTTGGCTAATAAAATATACAATGTATGTATGTATGTATGTATGTATGTATATATATATATGTATATATGTATGTATGTATGTATATATATAGGAGCAATATAGGAGCAGTCTCAGGGTCTTGTCACACGAGTCAAATTATTCAACAAAGGGATGATAAATGGGCCCAGTTCCTATTATAAGTCAATGGTTCCCCCAGGAGCTGGGCTAATCTATAGTTTAACTTTAGAATAAAAAAAAGAAATATATATATATATATATATATATATATATATATATATATCACTGCCTTTTCAGGTCACGACGTAGTTAAATATAGCTGTTAATTCATGGTTCAAAATGAATCCACAGAATTTCCGTTAAAAATATAACAGAATATATTTATAATGCACTAAAAAAAAAAGAAGCAACTGCTGCACTTCGAATAGCTCTGGTGCCGTGCATGGACATGTGCATGTGTCACATCTCCTCAGGTTTATTGATTGTTTTTTTCCTTTTAATTTGTCACCGGCGAGTGTATGCAGCCTCTAGACAATGCAAAACATTGAGCAGCGATTTATTTGAATGGGGGGCAGGAAAAGAAAATCCAAAGAGCTAGAGCCACGACAATAAGCCAACACAAGCTGAAATGTTTCTCAAGGTGTTCTATTTAACTTACTTAAAAGTTTTCACGGCCTAAATGGATTGTTACAGTATTTTCCCCAACTCAAATCCTTGCACTGCTTTCAGATTCGTGGTAGTCAGCACTCTAAATGCACCGTGTGCAGTTCAGGGCTGGACTTAAGGTGTGGTTGTTTGCAATGAGGAACACTTGGGCTCTTTGTGAGGCTGGTCTTTAATAATGGATGCTGTGGGACTGCAGAGCTCCGTGTGAGAGAGAGAGAGAGAGAGAGAGAAGGCAGGGACAGAGCAGGTAAAGAGGAAGTGAAACAAATGTTCCACGTCCTCTGCATTGTGTTGTGTGTGTGTGTGTGTGTGTGTGTGCACGGTTGCACAGTAAAATGTGAACGGCGCCGTTGTAAGTGCACATTACACACTTCAAGCACGATCAATCGTTAATACTCACAAGCCGCACTGTTAAAAGCACACCATGTAACGTCTGCTGCCAGGGGTCTCTCGCTTAAAACGACAACAAGAGTGTGCCTAGTTTGATGGAAGCAAGATGGGAATCATGGATATTGTTTCCCCTGAGTGTTGGCACTTTACGGGGAGAGATTCTGCGAAAGACAATGAGTCCATTTGTGACAAACGCACAATAAAAAGGAAAAAAAAGACAAAAGACAACTCATTGGCTAACTAGTAGTACTGGATATTATGGATGCACAATATTGGACTTGTGCTTGGGCCGATAACCAATACCGATATGCACAGCTTTCCTTTACCCCTCCGTAATTTAGTCTCTTGTGGTGAAAATAACATATTTTTCACACTCCATGTTGCAGCAAATGAACAGTAGATAAAATAAAATAGATTTATTGTGCAAAATAAACAAGCACCAAAAATATAATGGCTGTAGAGGGCACGAGCCTAAAGGTCAAGGAGGTAGCAGCTGATGGGTCATTTGTCATATTGGCGTGTTTGAACCGGAATTTGTAGCAGAGGCGAGGTACACAGATGACAAAATGAAACTTTGTGTTTCCTTGGATAGAAATATGGATTTAAATGGATTTTAAGAGTGTGTTTTGGCTTGTGTAAGTACACTACTCGACAAAATATATAACATTTTAGGTATTGTCATGCAAAATGTTACATATTATATCAAACGTGGACAAAACAACACACAAACATGGATAAAAAAAATGGAAAGATATGGGACAACTTGCTGCTAAAGCACAGGCAGATGTGTTGCTTTATCTCTTCCCTCGTGGCTGTAAAGCAAAATGATGGCAGAGGGGATTTGTTTTATTAGTTCTTGCTGAGGGGGCTTTGCAAGCACCACCTCCAGGGAGCTGTCCAGGGTCACCTATAGCCTCACCTCACAGCTTCATATTGACTATAAGCAGACGTAGCAATAAACGCAGACAGCGCTGTCACCACCCGGCATTTTACATGAAGATTTACGATTCTCGGGTCAGAACGGTAAAGCAAACACAGATGAGATACTGTCAGCTCAATCACAGGCTTCATACGGTCCCTATTTTCTGCATGCTGCTATTAAACAGCCGATATCTCTTGATGTTACATTTTACAGAGCGAGTTTTGAAAGAGGCTGACGTGTTTATAAATACAGCAAGTCCCCATAAATTCTATTCAGTTAATTAGTGACACTAATTGTCCCATAAAACTTTAATGTAACATATACAGAAGAGGCATTTTACTCAGAATCAATGGGCAATTCCTGCAGCCAGTTTGGATCAGAACAACACACATAGGCATCGAGCCAGGCAGCCTGGAGCAGCCAAATCCTACTGCGTTGCTTTGTTACTGTTTGTTAGCCTTGTGTTTGCTCAGTGTTTGGTTTTAGTTTAAGCCTACAATGCAGTGTTTTGACTCGTAAAGACAAATATATAGCGGCATGAGCGAAACAACAAGGTGTTTTGCTGTTTGTCGAGTAGCTGTGGATTGAGGTAGAGCTGGCTGAGAATAGAGAGATTAAGATAATCAGTCTTTGGATGCCTCATTGTGTCTCCTGTCCTGTTTGGAATTAGTTAATGCCACATGTGAAAGAGTCTGTTTCTACATTTCTCTCTCTCTCTCATTGTTTCTCTCTGTGCACGCTGTTGCTTGTTTCCACTGTTTCCATTGTTACTTCGCTTACCCGGCTGTTCTCTGTACACACATCTCCATGAGTGTTATACACACTCATCTGCTTATCCAGTGTTTGAAAAGCTTGGATACATACTACACATGACTCTTTAGGTCGTCCACAGAGTCGGCAACAGTATGCAGAACTTGTACAAACACCCAGCTGATTCACAATATCTGGCTTTGTGTTCACTGAAGTGCATGCGGAGTTGTTGTGAAAGCCGCAACCTATATTGTTGAAATATCACTTTAAAATAAATTGTGCTGACATGCCGTGTTCCTCACAGGGGAGAAAAAAAAAATCTTTCAGGTGTTATTATTAGTGCTGTTATTTGTCGTTGATGTCATCACATTGTGTTGGGGAGGAACAAAAAAAGCAGCAACACAGGCACTCTACTGTATATAAGGTTTTATTAGTGTACAGACTTTGAGGGCTAAAGTGAGTAAAGTAATTTATCTACCTCTTCTGATCATGTACCTGCTCTTGTCTACTCAGGTTTGTTGCCCAGAATGCGATGCGTCTGCAGAAGCTCGGAGTGACGCACGTCCTCAACGTGGCGGAGGGAACCTCTTTCATGCACGTCAACACCAGTGTGGAGTTCTACGCCGGCACGGGCATCACGTACCATGGCATCCAGGCCAACGACACAGAGCAGTTCCACCTCAGTGCCTTCTTTGAGGAAGGGGCTGATTTTATTGACAAGGCCCTAGCACACAACAATGGAAAAGGTGAGCTTAATTTGACGTGTGGAGAGGTAAATCCATAGACTCTATAAAAAAAGTGGACATACTAGCTATCAGTTACACTGTGTCCTCTCATATGTGCCGTGCTATATCCTCTATTTTCCTCTGAATGGAAACATAACAAAATTGACATTAGATCTGAAACTGTTGAACGAGGCCATTAAGTGGACAAATTTTCCCATAGACTTCCACTCAAACTTTATTCTGTTTGCAACGAGTGGAGTTGCTCCTCGTGGCTAAGTGCTGCTCATGTCCTACTTCCTAGGTTTCACTTTTTAATCCAGTTTATGGGTAAATCTCAGCAATCTCTTTCATTACCGTAATAACCACATGTTGGCTTTGACTTGCAACTTCTTAGCTTTCAGAAACGGTTGGAATTTAACCAAATTACGGTAATGCAAAGTGTGATTTGTCGTGTCGTCTGTGATATGCTTGGTGTTAAAGAGTTAAGATAATATTATGAGTGTTTTTACATTCTCAGTAAAGATAATGATGATCATAACCATCTCCTAGTTATAAATGTGGTGAGGCTTACACACAAAAGGCACCTGGTGCAGTGTAACTTGTTCTTGGATGTCTTGCATGTCATCACTTTCCCCACTTCTGGGTAATCATTTTGTCTAAACAAATATATTCCTTTACGGAACACGAATGCAGTGTTAGTGTTGAGTTGAAAATGAGTTGGACCAATATCAAATTACATGATATGTTTTACAGCACATGGACACAAGCTTTTAGGCCTCTTTTAGATGCTTGAGTGCTGTGGATGTTAAAAGTGAAGACGGGATAATGTGAGGCTAAATCTGACACACTCCTGAGCCCTGCTCCATATTCCATTATCAGATCAAGTCCCTTGACGAGGAGTTTGATGCCCATCACTCCTGTGGGTACCTTGTGCTTTTGACAAAAACCTGGTTGCATCAAACACGTGCTGTTCGTCGGGAATAAACCTATTCTTAAATTCTTCGACTGAGTCAATTTGTCAGCACATGTGAGCGATCCGTTTATTCGGTGCGCTGAACCCTGCATTTCATGGCATGGATTTACTGACATAGGTAACCATCTTTTGCACCAGCACTGACAAGGAGCCACTGTAACAGTGGAGTGTAGGGAAGAGCAGTGCGGAGGATGGGATAGAGGAGGAAGAGCAGAACAAACGGGAGACAAAGCCTCACCTCCCCCTGCTGCTCACAACAGCTGTAGTTTGACATTGTGCAGTGTGCAACATCGTCTTTGACATTTTCTGATCCCTCAGCTGAAAACTCTGAAAAGGTCATGGGTCTAAGATTTTAATGAGGAACTGCATCACTGCATTGTTGACAGAAAGTCCCAGGATGCAATTGTTCATGCATACATGCTCCTATTCTATTGTCATTTCCTACATATAGGAAATGTATGTAGAGTATTGTATCTACATGTATAACTTGCAGAATCAACACAGATCTGTGGCGGTCGGGGTGATAAGGTACTGGAGAGGTCATTCCATTGGTAGATCAGTGCCCTGTGTTGGCACAGTGTCGAGGAGGATGGAGAGAGTTGGTACAACAGAGATGAGGGGATGATACCAGGAGAGAGGGACACAGAGGGGTGTTGGATTTCAAACTTAGTGCAGAATCTGTAGCTGTGTCCCGAGTCCTGCACATCAGCTGCACTGTGAAGTTTGCCAAGTTAAATCCCTCATGGCGTTCTCTGGCTGCTCTGTGTGAAGGAAGTCATTTAAAAGAGAATGCACACAAACAAGACAAATAAGGGTGAAATTACATAAATAGGACCCGAGTACAAGTACAAGTTTCGTGTTTGGAGCATGAGGGACCCCTGTAGGTAGTAGCTGTAGTGAAGATGATTGACTTAGTCGACTCTGCAGCAGAGTTCAGGTCTTGTACTTGCATCCTCTGGCACAGACGATGCTTTGCTCGGCAACTTTGGTCGCAGCATATGTTCCGACAACCACTCTTCTGTGTTCTTTTATTCAGTTGTATTTTTTTTCCCCTCCTCGTTTTTCTTCCTCCTCTCTGAGTTTGACCCAATATAATAAGGAAGTAGAAGCCCTCTATGTTGTTTGATATTTCCCTCCACATTTAGCTTTTACGTGTACCTCCAAATACACAGTAAAATAATCGCCCATGTTCTCAGAGATGAAACCTTTATTATTGGATCACATCACTATTATATAAATAATGAATTGATCCTATTGAAGAAATTTAATGAGCCACAATATAGTCGCACTCTAGTCAATCATCGTCCTGTAGCATTAAATCCACAAAACACAACCACTATTATCCCATGTCTGAGAAACACTACAGACAAAACCCAGCTGATTTTTAAAGTCAAGGGATTAGATTAATGAGCTGTTTTTTTTTTTTAAAGATTTACATCTTCAGTGTGAATCATAAAGTATAACAGCCACAGATTATCATTTTCAGTTTTGGTCTTTTTGATGGATGTTTTGACAACACACTCTATACATTAATCTGGCAGCCTTGTATCTCTGTAGCACTCATCTTACATTATTCCTTTTTATGTGTCCCACAGGGAAGGTGTATGTACATTGCAGAGAAGGCTACAGCCGCTCTCCCACCATGGTTATTGCTTACCTCATGCTACGCCACAAAATGGATGCCCGGCTGGCGGTGGCCACTGTGAGGCATAAGCGGGAGATTGGCCCCAACGACGGCTTCCTTCGCCAACTGTGCCAACTGAACGAGAAGCTGGCGAAGGAGGGCAAGTTGAATGGTGAGGTGGGAAAGCTAAAGACTAAATGATATTAAGAGACCCAGTGCTCTGTCTCTTCCCATTATGCCTTTCACGGGCTTCAGCTGCTCTTGGAGACTGACCCCAACCAGCACCCATCTGACACACCAGGGGTTTTCTGAATCAGAGACATACACGCATTGATCCGTGTCGATAATTATCCCTCATGCTCACACATGAATTTTTCTTTTTTGTCCACATCTCTGCTCTTCAGTAGGAGACATCTCTCGGTCCTCTGCCTCTTCCTGAAAAAGAACAAGATCTCGGGTACGGCAAACTAGGGACAGCGCAATACCGATATCTCCAACGCGAGTGTCTGCCGATACCGATATCAGTCAGATAGAGTCATTTTAGACCTTTCAAACCGTGAACACATTTGTGCCATTTCAAAGACATAATTCTCTACCTGAGTAACAGATATTCTTCTCCCGTAAATTAAGAAAACAAACAGCTCTCAACATGACTTAGCGAAAATGCTATTGCTGAGTTTTATTTACATTTTTACAGTCTGCATAATGACGCATGCGATATATATATATATATATATATATATATATCTATATATATATATATATATATATATAGATATAGATATATATATATATATATATATATATATGTATGTGTGTATATATATATATATATATATATGTATGTATGTATATATATATATATATATATATGTATATATATATATATATATGTATATAGGATTTTTGGATTGTATCGCATTTTGCATTTTTATCTCTCTGATTTGCGATCCTGTGTCCAGTATCGGACTGATACCGAGAATCGCGTCGACTCATCCGTACCACAAACAACGTGCTCAACACCTTCTCTTACCAATCCCATTTCTCAGATGTCTCACTGCTCGAACTGGAAAGCTCTGGATTTGTGTCGTTTTTTTGAGCTGACCTACGTGAAGCTTTCCCTAAGTTCCCAAATGTTAAAGATGGTGAAAACCTTGTTCAGATTTTTTTTTAAAAAACAATTAAAATGTCCACAATTAGTTGTATATACAAGATTATAGCACAATCATTCCATGGTTTTTCCACTGCCACAAATGTCAGTGATGTGACTTTCAGCAGGAATACGCCAATTCCAATTAAATTCCTCCGTAAACGTCAAAGTTGCAGACACAACAAGTCACATGTGTATGAAGTGATTTGTGGAAGGATGGAGGAATTTTCCCAACATTCCAGGAAATTAATAATAATAATAATAATAATAATAATAAAAAAAGACCTTTCAGAATTTTGTTTGCCCAGCTAATCATTAAAATCTTCTCCCTGTAGGGGTAGATATTTAATGCACAAATATTCACACAGTTTTTTTCATCAAAATAAAGAAAAGCATTTCAGCTCTTTGACTCTATGGCCCTTAGTTTGACAGAAGTGGCTCAAAGGACAGCAGCTTCGGTGCAGTGAAGGCAGAGCTTATTAAAAATACAAAGGTGTGTGGTGTTTTCATGTCGCAGCCACATTTAGCCAGTGGTGTGATGAATGTTCATCGGGCATAATATAACTACAGCTAAATTCAGTTGGTTCTACAATTTTACCAAACACATGTCACTGCATATAGATGCCAACAACTCGGTAAAACGTGTACCCAATTTCTTTTTTTTGGACTTGAGTGGGAGTTGATGTGAATTTATTCAGCTAGAGATTAAGGTGCTGTTCACATGCAGAAACTAGAAATGCTTGAAAAACACATGGATGACAGAAAGAAAGGTGTTTTTTTTAAATGTCACGGTGCTTGAAAACCCGGGAACTGCTGAGATGACTGAAGTTGCTGCAGCTTCACATGTTTAATTAATTAATTAATTAATTAATTAATTAATTCAACTGAGAGAAAGAATTAAAACAAAGGACAGTAGATGGCAAGTCTGTGGAGGAAAACTATATAAATAAATACCACTTCTGGGTCCTTCACCAACCGATTCAGCAGCTTCTTCTGGATTATGGAGGTTTCAAAGCTTGTTGCAGAGTCGACAAAGCCCACTTTGACCTAGTTCTTTGGCCAGAGTATAAAAGATGCACTCCAAGCAACTCGCTGCGTTCCAAAAAAGTTGAGCTATATTAATCCTAAACACGACGCAATGGAAGTGCGCTGCGACTGCGACACTGTTTTGTGTGCACGACAAGGGATGCTGCATGTGAACAGCGCCCGACCTTTTCACCTTTGGCAGAATATCACATTAGATCCTCAATAACAGGATTATACGTCTCAAGACGGTTTAGCTTATGCGTTTAAAACTTCTCATGCACTGGCAGTAGATTAGGGATGTAATCATTCATGCCACTCAAGTATCGTCAAACTAGAGGCCATGAGTCGTAAAATCATCAAAAGCAGCAGGATGCCACCCACTTTCACCAGAAAGATCCAGTCGTGATGTCAGAGAGGTGAACATTGCCAGCTTCATTTGACGAGTATCCAATACCACTGTTTCATCAGTGTCACATGTTTCACCCCCACACAGGCCCAAAGCATTTTTTGTTTTTTGTTTTGTACGTACCAAAGCATTGCAATATATGTCCATACATCAGATATATAGAATGTAACCACATCTAAATATGACTATCCGGGCTGTAGTTATTACATATATAGGCAACGGTAGTTTCTACAGTACATTTGGAGAGACACTGCATTTAATTCCGGGCAATATTACCGTAAACTAAACCTAGTGCCAAGAAGGAACGGCGATGGAGTGTTTTTAAATCATACATCACATCACTCCAGAGTTGTTGTTGTTGTTGTTGTTGTTGTTGTTGTAGAGATACGAGAAAGTCAGAGTTCTCTTTCTACATTAGTTTGCACATATTTCTCTAGAATAAAAAGCCTGGGGCATGTTCGCTTGATTCCAGGGAGATATTTGTCTGACGAGAGAGGAAAAATGTAAACTAGGTTGTCTCACCTCATTATTGGCAGTATTTATTCCTCCTTTGATATATATCTGTATACATACGTATATATACATGTATACTGTATATACATATTTAAGTGTTGACATATATGAATGTATGAGCAATGTGTCTATAATGTGTAGGTATCGTCAGTATGTCCTAATATACCATATAATATCCGTATGACATCAGAGTAGCTACTGCCGTCTCTTTCTTTTTCTTTTCTTTCCTTTCTGTTAAATACATGAACATTAATATATGAATATAATGTGCATGTAAAATGTTCTGTGTAATTGTGATATTTACGTATCACAATTGTGCAAAACTTGCTGATGATTGCAGGGGTGTTTTTGCAAGCTTAGCTGGGATACTGAGGCATGAAATCACCACGTCTACTTGTGTTTCTTTGTACAGTTTAAAGGCTTCCATGGTAACGCTGACCTATTCATGACGAACGGCAAGAATGCAGGTGGCAGCATAAGATGCATATGGGTTACCCTGCATATGACCTTACTGCGTGCAAGTCATCACGTCCCCAAGGACACACTCATGCTGTCATACTGTGCTTCATAACATTTTCTCGTCACATGTTCTGGGGTTTTCATTGGAGGGAATTGCAGCAACCCTTTCCATTCCATTACTGTGTTTGCAATACACAGAACAAGTCTCCACATTTACAGCCTGCAGCATTTCCATTGGGGGGAGCTGTTCAGTCATTTTTTTACATTTGTTGACATGTGGCGACCTGCACCACCTACGGGCTAAAAACTTTAATCTGTGATGCATGGATGACATAATTACCCTTCAACAGAAAAACAAGTTAGCATTAAGGAGTCCATCTGATATGTAATGTAAGTCCACTCTCACAGACGGGTTGTTCCCGTCGCTGTCATAGTATCATCTCACACACTTGCAAAATGTTTTCCAAACTGTTAAGTTACAAACACTCAACTCAAACACTTTCAACACATCCTTTTTCTCTCTGTCTCTCTCTCTCGTGGGGTTCCTGAAATGTCTGGCATTTCAGTCAGTTGCTGTAGTTTAAGTTTGAGTTTGAGACCATTAACTTGGCGCATGTGTCTCACTGTGTTTTCTCATCACCTCATCATGAACCCCAAACCACATAACTATGAAATTGGCTGTCTGAAATAGAATATATAACAGAGAATATATAATATACAGACACAGAACCTCTTGTCCACTTATAAATACATTATACAGCAGGATTGTGCAACAGGTATTTATACATTTGAATACTTCGATTTGCTCTATGATACTGCCGTTGTTCTGAATACACAAAAACGTAGTACTGTGCACCATTAGGTGACCATACATTATAATTGTTTCTTAATCACTTTATTGGAACACAACAATACGGGAAAAATGTATGTAGTTTTAAAATAACAGACTCTTGAGCAACCCTAATTTACTGTTAAAACTAGGTGAAACCCACTGTTTGTCCCACTGCTGTGAAAAAGGTCTATGACACCAGGTTTATTCAAGCATTACATACAGATGTTGCATGAGTTAGACCCCTCAACAGCTTGCTAATCTAAATGACCACCTTTCACTCGTTTGTGCATTCATTCATCGTTTTTATTCACTTGTTTGCAAACCCATACCCAGCTGACACAGGATGAAAGGCAGGGTGCATCCTGGACAGGTCACCAGTCCATCGCGGGGCAAACACACAGACACAGACAACCATTCACTCTCACACTCACACAGATTAGAGTGTCAGATTAACTGCATGTTTTTGGACTGTAGGAGGAAACCGTGGAAACCGGAGAAAACCTACACACACGCGCAAACTCCATGCAGAAAGGCCCTTGGTCGGACCAGGTCGTTCCATTCCAAATTCTAATGATTTTACAGACAACAAACACATCTGGTGGACTGTAGCACAGTACTGTAACTTCAGAGTTTGGTACTTTTTGCTTAGTTTTACGTACACTTTATAATAAAAGTCTTCACATCGGTCCAGGATGAGGGCGTGTTCTTCTTCATAGCATCAACTGCCTGCACCAACCTGCTTATTGATTCAGTCATTGACAGTTTTGGCTCCAGATGGGTGAGACTTGGAAGCCAAATAAGCCAAGGTAGAAGTTTTCTATCAAGTGACAAAATCGTAAAAAATAAAATGCCTTTTTGGGGCCAAAAACATAGATGCAACCAAAAGCTGTGTGTTGAAATAGAATGCTTCTATGATGGCTACACCAGTGGTTAAACACTCTTTATGCATTGAGTAACAGATAAACACTGCCACCTGCTGTCCAACAAATCAAGTGGTCTGCACAAGTTTGGTTTTTAAATTGCCATTACGTGGATTATAACTCATGACATTTGAAATTGTTACAGTTCAACCCTGTTTTCTGATACTAAAATGCCAGTTTTTCTTCGTCTTAAATGTGAAATTGTAATGTCCGTGTGTAAAGCAAATGACTTTGTTTTGTTTACCAAGGTACCAGCAACATTTTGTGGGATATACTCCAGGTTAAGTACAGTATGTATGTATAATCAAGAATGTTCAAATGTGAAATGCCATTGATGTATATTGTTATATATACTGTGTATCTAACACGCACTAAAGCAATTGTTGATTGCTGCATTTTGCTGTCATAACTTGCCTATTACAGTATACAGATAGTGTGTTTATTAGAGAGTTGAATTGTTTGGGGGTAATTTATTAATTTTTCTTGAAATGTGTCCTGTTGCAGGGGCAGAACGTGATTACAGGTTTGATTTCTAATATATTCCCTCTGCTTATAACAAAGGCTATCTTTTGTACATTTGGAACCTCTGATAATGTTCACAAACATGTGATTGTGACCTACTTCTCCAGCTAACTTTGTCATCATTCATGTTGTTTTAGGGCGCTTCAACTCTAATAGTAGCCAGTCCTGGGCCGGACTGTGATTGCACTTCACTCACAGTGGTTGTTAAAAGCCATGTGAAGACGCAGAAGAGAGAAGAGGATTAAATTCACTCAGATTGAGCCAGGTAGTTGGTTGTTTTTTTTTCTTATCAGAGAAAAGTACATTAAATTGACTTGCAAATCATTTCCTGCGATTTTGTTCAAATTTGCAGTCCCGTGTGGCATAACTCGGCCATCTGCGCTGAGGTAGGCAAAATCCTGAGACGTTTAAACCCCTCTGACAGTTGATATCTTACATCATCGAAAACCCATCTGGCTGAACTTATCTGAATTGTCCGTGATGCAAAGAGGTCCATCCAGCTGGTGCTCCTAAGAGCTTTCAAACAAATAGCAGAAATTACTTTGAAATCAAGTCCCGGCCCAGGTAAAGTACTGACTCCAGAACTGTCATTGTTTACTTGCTGCCATTCTGATAAACGGCTTAAAACAGGAGTTTTAGCACAAATGAGCTCACTGCCTGACTCCTGCCGCTGGAGTCCATCACACGTCTTATGACACGGTTGCGTTTCTGTTAACATTGTTGCAAGTATATCCATATATATATGTGTGTGTATGTATGCATTTGCCATTGCAACTGTCATCTCAGTGAACACATCTTGACAGTAAAGACACAGCACCCCACCCAAAGCCTTACAGTAAAGATCGATTGTTTAGATGTGTTTTTCGTGTATTTCACTTCACACGGCAGGAAGGGGCGGCTCCCTTGCAGAACGAGACATTGTTGAAGTGCACTTGATTTTAAATTGCAATGTTATTTTTCTTACCTTGGAGAAGTCTCTTCTTTTTTATGTTTAAGAAATAAATGGCTGAGGTATTAACGTCTCGCCTGGAGTATTTGTTATCGTGGGGGGAAAACAGAATGGTATTCGATTCCTCTACATGAAGATTCATCGACATGAATAAGATCATAGTGAGGAGTTACGATACTGTATATGGGTGGATATTTATATTTTCTTCTTTCTGGTCAGTTTTCAGAGACTAAACCATTATAAGGGGTAAATGTAAATAAACCACTTTACCACCATCTATTTATTTTAAGATATATCACCCCAGTTAATTAATTTATTTTTTGGTACAATGCAGTGAAACATAGTGGACATAAAGTATATCTGATGTAATGTACATAGAGTATTTTGCTATAGCAGATTGTCCCTTGCTTGGCTTTTTCAGAAATAAAGAGTATAACATGTAACAGTAAAAATGACAATAATATAAGACTATATTAAGACCTGTTTCTCATCTACCCAATACAATACAATCTTGTTTTGTTTTCAGACAGTTCTTGACCTTAACACTGAGTGTTTTGAAAACTTTTATCTGTTTTATTTCGTTAGGCGTTGAATTCCAGGTGTGACTTCCTTTGATGGAGAAAGCCGACTGTCCGAATGTGGCTCTGCGGTGTTGATATTTCACAGTTGTTATTGACAGAGCTCCTGGTGAGTCTGCTGTCGTCCGTCCTGTCTTTGGATGAAACCACAGAGTGGCTCTGGTTCTAAATTAATGACACACTTTATTACTGATTACACTATTGACGAATAATAAATGCAAACCATGACCTGTATTCATGACTGGAAGAAAAATACATTACTGAGGTTATCAAGAACAAAACTGCGTTGAAGGAAAAGTTGTGAGCTTATCCCACAACTTCAGCAGGTGATAATGCAAGTAACTGTCATGTTTCAGATCCAGAGCGGTGATGTCTATGCTGGGCTTCAGCAAATGGATAAAGTGCTTGGAGGAGTAGGTACTGTGGCAGAAGTGACTCATCCATTAACACAGTTGAATTATAATAATTAAAACATGATATGATAATAGATAATCGTCTAACGCAAACCACAGCCTTACTGCTTAAAATTCCCCCTTTCACAATCTGGAGTTCAGTGCTTCTACAAACCTTCACCACTGGGTGGAGGCAAACCCCAGTTCAAACTCAACACTGCACTGGAACGCAGCAAAAAGATAGAGCAGCGGAGAGAGAGAGAGAGAGAGAGCAAGAGAGAAAGGGAGGGAGACAAAGAAAGTCAGAGGGGAAATGACATCAACAGTGGGAAAGAGATGACAGAGAGAGAGAAAGCAAGAGAAAGAACATCCAGGTGTGGGTTTTGATGCAAATGAGATTTTATGTTTCATGAGACTGGCGCGACGCACCTGGGATGGACCAGTCGCGCAGCATGATGTCCAGCAGGGTCACTGCAAAGACTCGACCCATTTGAGTTAACTGCCTCACTCTACCTTTCTCTCCACACAGTAAGGGACCGTGCACAGCAATTACTGCAGACCAGCTGTGTGGTCCCTCAGGGGGCCCCAGTAAACCAGGGACCTCCTCCCTGCTCTGGCTCAATGCAAACCATCGCTACAAGTTGAGAATTTCAATCAATGTTGCAAGAAAGCAGCCGTTTCGGGCCAGCTGAAGTTGGAAATGGTGGATTATTATTTTCTGCTATTGGGGAAAAAAAACAGGATCCCTTAACTTAGACTACGTCCATAACGCTATACATCCAGATTGTCCGAGGGAGAGAAATACCAGGTACAACATCCACCAGGGAGAAACAAGGGTCAGGAAGTAGCTTAAGTAGAACAGCACAGATTATGTGTTGCAGTAGGTTATAGGTCCCTCTGTGCCGTTTATTTAAAGGAATCCAGAATGCTTGTTTTTTCTGAAATTCATCAATAATGACGCGGGGCTGTGATGAAGTGCCATTTATTTCAACTATGTGCAGCGGGTGCTTTAAATGTTTATATGCTATGTTTATAGCTAAAGCCGGAATCAGCGCAGACATGGTTCCTAACAATGCAGTCACATGGGCCGCAGTGTAATTAGTGACTCATTAAATGTTTCTTTACTTTCCAAATAGACGTGAATCATAACGTTATACAGAGATGAAAGTGAGCGCTGAATCACTGTCTTGCTCATGTCCAAACATATGATGTCAGAGTCGCTCATCATGCTGAATAACGCGACTGGAAGCTTGATATTTGTTTACCGGGGAAATGATTGATTTGTGAGAGAACGGTATGTAATCAGTGGCAGATACGTTCACCTTGACAAACCTGAACGTTGCTCTGTGATCTGACTAAATAACATTATTTCCTTTGCAGCTTTTATTGCTAGTTGACTCATTTATCCCCATCTCCCGAGGCTTTTTGAAGTCCAATTAATTCATTTTCAAATACCCAGAATCACTCACATCTTTTCCCCGTGCGCATGTTTTGGTTAATCAAACTACTAACAATGTGACTATAGTCCTTAAATATCCTATAACTCTCTTAACATCCCCATATATGGACGATTTAGCTTTCAACTCTGGTCTCGCTTTTAATAGCTTTATCAAATAGAAAGCATATGATGCTCTCCTTAAATCCTCGTCCCCAATATCCTGCATTCACATTGAGAGGATGGAATTACAGGAGGGTGAAGAGGGAAAAATGCACATCTGTGGCGCAGCACTAATTATAAGGAAATACTGAGAACAAGGGAGAAAGAGAGAGTGGGCTTTGGAGCCGAGCGATCCTCAGATCCTCTTCCAAGTGCCTGTGCCCATGGTGGCGTTGCCTGTTTCATCTCCGTCTCGCGAGCGCCATTTTACTGCACTTGCTGTGCTCGATGTGGATCCTACAGGGTCCAGTTTTTAGACATCAAACCCAGAAAGATATGAAGATAAAGCTGCCGTGTCAGGCTGAATAAAAGACACTGAGTCCAGCACTTCAGGGATTTGTCTTTTCTTCTCTTTTCCGGGATGCTTTGGCGGTGCTTGATTTGAGGGACGTGCTGTGTATACACTATAGATGTTGCAGTGATGATGAGAAGGAAACCACTTGCTAAGGTCGGAGCAAAGTCTTAAACCCATCCGAAAACACAAACACTGTCACTGGGGACCGTTGGTTATCGTTGTAAAAGTGACGTTTTATAGCCGTGGAAAGCATTCCTGTGACATTGTTGAAGCACAGGCCTTGATTCTGGGTTCTGCAGTAACACTTAATTACAAAGTTCTGCACATTATCAAGCCATTGTGTCACCATAAGTACGGTATCGGACTACATCAGCTCATATTTCCCCCGAGTCACTACCTTAAAATATCTGTTTTCTGTAAGCATGCAAACACAATAGCCTGGGTTACTCACCGTGTCTGTATTCCTTCCATTGAGACGGTTCTGGTTCAGGAATATTATTTGAGTGATACACTTTGTTTAATCAGCTCCAGATGGGCTGTACCACTCAATTAGCATCACCTGCTCTCAGTTTAGTGCCTCATATTCATAACACACTCGGTGCCCGAGCCTTTACGCAGCAGCAGTTCATTAATGCAAGTGTTGGAGCTTTTTCTTCTTCCATAAGCCACGGCGCGGGGTTTAATTACCTCATGTGACTCACCGCGACTGTTTTCTCAGTCCGACAAACCTGTGTGAGGCCTTTTTTGTTTCGAAACGGGAAGTAATGTTGTATCCTGTTCATGAGGAATCACAAAAGGTGTTAAAAAGACGGAATTAATGGGTTTTTTTTTGCGCAAGTGCATAACATGCATTATTTATTCTTACATCATATTCAGCATGAGCTTGTGTGTTGAAGGGATCCACCCTTCATTTTTCACGAAAAGAATCAGCCTCAGGAGCGAGGCCAGTGAACGGTTTGTTGCAAGATCCACTCAGCCGTGCCACGGCCATAATCAGAACTTCAATGCATGCAACCAAAGCTGGACTTTGTCGGGCAGCTGCGCGGTGGGTGGGCTTGGAACGGCACCTTTACGTGACGGGCCGAGGCGCGACGTCTTATAATCACCTCTGCTTATAATTAACCTTTTATTGGATTAAGTGCGTGAGTGTTGGATTATCTTCACATGCTTGTTGTCATGTTTATTAATCTTGTAAAACAAAAAGTTGCAACAGAATCTGCCCTATCTGAAAAACCATCTCCATCGCTGCAGTGGATTCTTGCCAGCGCAGGCAGCTGAGTGTACTTGTACTTTCATGCTTAATTTACACACCTCGCAGAGGATTCTGGGACGCTCGACAAACAGAAAAATGTGCAGCCCTCTCTCTAAAGACAATTCTACTAATGTTTTCATAAGGTGGGCTTTGGTGAGAGGGAAAAACCCCTGTCAGTCATTGATTGGCACCAGACAGAGCATATTATAAGCAGCACGCAGTATTACAGCACACATGTCTGAACTAAAGCTGTAAAATCTGAATTTTTATCATGTGTTATTAACAGCACTTGTTAAAGGTGGGGTTGCAGATCCTGGAAAAGACGGTCAGACGTTCGTTCGCGAAGACGGATTCACGAGCACTGTGCAGCATCGGTAGCTTTCGGTAGTTTTTGGTAATGCTAACTTTTTTGGATACTCTCAAAAGATCACGACATCAAGTCATAAAGTTAACCTACCGGTCCAGTAGAAACAGAGCCACCATGGCATCACTTTGCAGCCCTTTCTGAGCTTCCGGTTGTCGCCATCATTCAAACGCAGCACCGATGTTCACTCTGGTCTTGGATCGCTTTCCGGAAAACCGTCTTTCGTTTGCGACCAACACCTGTTGTTGGCCCCTTTTGGAACAATGTCTTTTGATGGCACGTGACATGCAAATGTACATAGGCAAAGAGGAGCCCACACCATAATAAGCCTACGTGCCAAAAGACAATGGCTATATACGGCACATCAGAAATACATGTACCTAATATAGCGCACGTTGGGTATATTTGTGTTTGTGGTTGAGGAGAGACGGTCAAATCCTATATTTAAATCAAAACTGCTTGTTTATCTGAATTACTTCCACTTCCTACTGTAGTATTACGCTACAGTGCAGTGTAAAAAAGGGTTTAGTGACAACACTCCTGGATTTAGCTGCACTATTAATTACCTGACGAAGTTTCACCCCTTTGAGTAAGTGTCTCATTTACATGGGAGGAGACTCAGAAGAGGAATATGCAGTTTAAGGGTTTTTTTTAAGGCAAAAGTACATATTCTAGACTTAAATTCAACATGTTTTATGATTCCATGCCTCGAGTGAGGTGAGACAATTGATATTTTTCTGTTTCGTAAAAAACAAAGAGCAACATTCCCTCTGATAAATCCGCTAAGACGCATGTTCAACTGGCTTTTAAACTCTGTTAATTGGTTTATTGCAGGTGACACAGTCCAACACACACTTATTTCATTGCAGCAGTGTTTGAATCTACCGTTAAACTGGAAAAACAGGACTTAGATTTGCACTACATGCGTTTGTGTCACGCTCTTCACAGACACTTACTTGTGTTGTCTTATATCTATTGTTATGTGCATCACTGAATTTGCTGCCTGGTTACAACATGGAAGGGACAGTAGATACAAACACATGTTATAGCGACAGCTCAGACAGAACTAGCAGAAGACACTAGGTCCATTTTAGAGACTTTATTTTTCAACAAATAATTTGTGGGCTAATTTCTCTCACTTCTAAGAATAGCACCTGCGGGCGGCTGGCAGGCAGCGTGCTGGTGGTGAGCGGCGCGCTCAGAGGCTCGAGGTGGTTAGCGAACAGCCCGGTGTGGTCTCCGAGGTCTGGCCAGACGAGTTCCCACAGCTCCTACTCCTTGGCTGCAAGGCTGTTTCAATGGGCGTGCTTTCTATTTTGATGATTCTCTGAAAAGCCCAAAGACAAACAATGGAATGGCTGGAGTCTGATTTATAACAGTCAGAGT
Source organism: Solea senegalensis (assembly GCF_019176455.1). Taxonomy (NCBI): domain Eukaryota; kingdom Metazoa; phylum Chordata; class Actinopteri; order Pleuronectiformes; family Soleidae; genus Solea; species Solea senegalensis. The sequence continues at coordinate 8,252,774 of NC_058041.1, forward strand.
AAAATCTCCTGTTCTCCCACGAGGAAGCCACATAAAAGATCAAGAGTGGAAGAAGAATCCCACTTTGGACTTCCAGGCTTATCATGTCTCAGCTAGAACTTGCCGGGAGCAGTCAGTCACCTCCCTGTGACCTGCTCCACTGGAGAAACCGATGGCTGCTACAGCAGACTAACGTGCTGTGCCAACAGTTAGTAAAAACAAACACAAAAAAAAATACTGGCAACAGCCATGGCTATAATTCATTTGACAATCTTTGTTGTCATCCCTCATTCTATGTCTCCTATGTCCACTCTTCTGAGGTTTAATCTGCTGCACGTCAATAAGGAAAATTGCTCCTTTATTCCCTTCTGCTGCACATTGATAAATGACTCTCACCGTGAGACGACGCACGGATACGGTTTGGAAAGAAGAACTGTTGATGAAGCAGTTGTCCCACCCCAACCCCAACCCGCTCTCTCTAGATTGAAACACTTTCATTTAAGTCCAGGGCCAACGCGGAGCAATTGATCAACATCGCAGTCGTCTTTGTAGTCCATGCCACTTTTTCGATTCCACAGACTAATCACGAGTGAAGTGAAAGTGTAAACACGGGGATGCATCTGCCTCTGATCCTGCTCTTTAGCAGGGTGACGAGCTATAGCTTGTGTTGTAATGCGAGTTAGCGGCGGTTGATTATAAAGAGAAATATACAGTCGGGATAAACATCTGCATGAATAGAAGATCATAGATTTGTTTCCTTTGTTATGTAGTCTGTGCCCTTTTGACTTAGACACTTTCGTGTATGTTTGAAACTCTATTTGTCAGTATTAGATATGTATTAGTTGTGTATAAGGGAGTTTTTCAATCCATCCGTTCGTGCAAGTGCACTTTGCATTACGGGTTTCTGAAGCTAAGAAGTTGCAAGTTGAAAGCCAACTTTCATTTCACTTGCACTGTTGCAGGAAGCCGGCGAATCAGCGTCTTTGTCACCAGAGAGGAAAGAGTTGGAAAAACGCCTGTACATAGTTTCCATTTTTTGGCTTGTTTTTGGACATTGAGACAAAAACTCAGACAAATGTTATTTAAAATATGTTTTAGACTGTTCAAATTTCTAATTTAACACAAACAATTGGGTCCTCATGTTGTTTCTCTTCATTTTAAATTGTTAATACACTATTTTAACGTGCAGTAAATTGTTAATAACAGCCAGATATTGAAAGTTATTCTAGAAAATGAGCAAAAGCTCTTAAGCAAAAGATTAAACAGCATGATTTTATTTTATCTTATTTGATCCACATTTGAAGAGCACATTGTTAAATCATGCACACATTTAACAACATGTCTTGCAGAAATTGTAAAACAGTTCCCAAATGTCAAAGGATATATAAAACTGACATTTTTAAATAAATGAGATATTGACAGACTCGAAAGAAAACTTCCACTTAAGGGCTCAATTCAGTTTGTTTCCAATCACTAAGAAGCTTTACTCAACCTTAATGGTATGAAAACATTTTCTACTAAGAGGCTAAAAATGTGATAATCTGTTCATTACGACACAAGTCAAACAATGTAAGCGGGATTTATGTGGCTTTTTAGTGCGTGGCAGGGTCAGAGTTCACTTGACTTGACGTGTTGTTATTTTCCTCTGCTAGCTTTGATTCATATTATTATTATAATAACAATAACAATCATAGTAATAATTTACCCTCTCGAAGTCAGACGTAAACATTGCACCGCAGCAAATCTCAGTATTTATTTCATTGCCCTGTGTTTGTGTTGCTCTGACCTGTGTGATGTCACAAGGAGCTGCAATGTTTACTTTATGGACTGCAAACATGTTTGTCCCCATTTCCATAAACCTTACGCTCGGCAGCGCTCCTCTGCAGCGCCGCAGGCTCCCTTGCAATCTGGTGAGCATCTGATTGTTATTTGGGCCTCACTGTACTGTTATCATGACAGAAAACACTGCACTGAGGCCCAAGGGCTCTATAAAGAAACCCAGAGAGTTCTAAATTAAGACTGTGAGTGACATCCGTCGCAATGTCGGCAAGAAGGCTGTAATCAGAACCGGCTTTGTGTGGACAGTGGGACCATCCATCGTTTTTGCAAAAAAAGAAATCTGGCACAGCCTCAGAGCTGAAAGGTTCCACACAATAGAAAGACATGGCTGTCTATTCTAGTTACTTTAAAAGCTCTTGGCGTATGAAATAAGAATTGTGACAACACCCACATTAATACTTACAAACAGGAACAATTCCTTGCATAATCCAGACAAAAGTAGACCACAACATGAGCATCTTGTTATCGTATAAAACACTGGATTGGAATTTCCTGGTCTCACACACACACACACAAAGACCACATCTGTAGCGTTGTTACCTGTTAATTATTAAATCCTAAAATACATAAAGCTGCGCTGATCGTTGGATCATTCCAAAGCAGCCATCACATCCTGTGTCCTTATTTTTTCCACATGTTGGCCATTATAAGGTCGTACGCTACAATCAATCTCACTCATTTGCACTTTAAATGTCTTAGTAAAAGCCCTCAACACACACAAAAACTATCTTCTTCCATGCATGGAGACTATCTGATGATTTACCTTTAAACAAAAGTGTAAAAATGTATTACTTCCAAATATCTTTTTAGAGAAATACTAAAAGTTAGCAACTTGCTGCCTATGTAAAATTGAGTTTTATTTTTTATTTTTTATTTTTTTTAGATCCAATGACTCCACTCAAAGGAATATCCAGCCAAGTTCAATCAAACAATCTGAACTTCCAAGTAAAACACAGGTAGAGTGCACAATATTTGTGCAACGACGAAGATAGATGAGCGACTGATGAAGACGGCGGAGCGTCGAGCCAACAAGCTCGATGGAAACATTCGCCCGCATTAATACACGTCTATGGAAGTGGTAAACCAAGAGAGGGATCAAAGCCAACTTCAACAAATCAGCTGTCCAGAGACATGACTTGAAATGAATGATGATGTGCGGTTTGTTTAATGGGTTTTAAATGTCCTTTTCTCCCAGAAGTCAAACGCGATGCTGAAACTGTTTTCTAAATCATGGTTATGTCTTCTTGGATGTTTGAAACAGGAAATGTAGTTGTCTATTTTTCGGTTTGAGTGAGTACATTAGGTTGAGGTACGGTATTGCTCACTTTAACCTTTATTGCTCACACGGCACAGAACTGTGCCGCAGGTGCACCCTTGGTAAATTGCCGTGGGAATAATACACAACTCCTTATATGGACATCCTGGAGGGGTGTGTGTTTATAGGTCACATATTCAGGCTTTAAAAAATGTGGATTATTCGACTTATGTGTTGTTGAGTCAAAGTTATGATTAATGTTACATCACATTTTTAGTAGGGATATAAAGTAGCAATAATTGTTACATAAATGTGTTTTTCTTCTCTTTTTATTCATAAAAGTGAGCCAAGTGAACTGTGACGTATTTCCAAATTTCACAAATTCAATCCAATTTTAAAAATTTGAGTACTTTTTGCTCAGGTGTGTTTATATAGCTGGTGAAATTTTCTTGCTGAAAAAATGATATAACACACTCTATATTGCACATTCATTCTGTACTTTTAAACATAGTAATGGGTTCTAAGGGTTAAACGACTGAACCAAGCCTAAACATGATAAAGTGTAAATATACTGCTGCATTGCAAGATTTGAATACAGTGGGTAGGAAACACACAAATACTTTGTGCGTTATACAAGCTACACAAAGTGTTGTGCGTTATAGCTCCTTACCGATTCTTCCATTTGCAGCATGGTTCAACAGTCTGACAGTAAAGGACAGAAACAACCTCGATCATATCGTAAAAGTCTGTTTAAATATCATCGGGACTTGAATGACTGAATTCTGAATTCTCTCTGGGTGCAACGTGTCATCAAAAAGGCCAGAAAGTATAATTACTTATGACCATAATATACTTGGCAGCGAATTTACACTAATGCCATCAGGGCGACGTGATGTGCAGCCTCCCAGGAAGACTAACCCATACTCTAAGTCATTTTGTTCCCTCTGCTGTCACTTTATTGGATGCAGCGCCAACTTAACTTAACTTGAAGGATGTGCGGCTAAGGGATATGTGCAATACACCCACGGGCTCTATTTGTGTATTTGTTGAACTTATTTTGACATATTCATGCGTGCCTTTTTAGGTATTTATCATTGTCTTTTTTAGCTAAATGAAAACGCAACAGGACGTTCAAATGTGATGAACGGCACTGTCGTTAGTGGCGCGTTGGAAGAGAGGAACGACATCGCTGATAAGCGGGCGTTATTTGATCCTCATCTTACAATATCATTATTTTAATTTAGTGTTAGCCCACGGACGGCCAGATGGCCACAGCTACAAAACCCCTGATTTAAGACTTGAATAAATCTGGACGGACGTGAAGACGGCACATGATGATTATGGAAACATCTCTGCACCTCAAAATGAGTGGGTACGACATGTGCCAAAAGTGGTGATATTGACTAAAATAATCCCTGTCATGTCCCCGCATTGACTCTGCTCTTCTGAAACGCCTCTACAGTGTAAAATGTGAAATCACTTCTTATCTGCAACACAGATTTTGAGGCTAAATTATGAGGCTAAAAAAAAAAGGAATGGGAGGTTGGCAACAGTGAAGTTGAGTGTTTTTAAGGCAGCAGATGTACTTTTGTTTCTAGGTTTATTCACCCACATTAACATTTCTTTAATTGTACATTTAAAAATGCCAGCTTTGGTGCTAATGAACACTTATCCCATCATTTCCCTTCACAGGATTTGTTTATTCTCCCTGAAGAGGGCAGTGTCTGAATGAAAGAGCCTCCATCTGTCAGCACTCATCAAGTCACTAGGATGCCAAGAACTTGGAGGAGAGTGTACATGAAGTCCTCAGTCCCATTTGTTTTATTTAAACCAGATACAAGGATATAGAATATTAGATCCTCATGTGCAACATTAGATCAATTCAAATCATGCAGACAACAGTGTCTCATTGCAGGAGGACAGGGCTGATAAAAAAAAAAAAAGAAAGAAAAAGAATGAGAGTGCACTGGTATCTTAAGAAAAACACACACTCATTAAGTTTGGAAGTCTCTACCAGTGATGTATGATAATATGAAATTAATGTGAGGCATTAATGATTTCACAGGCAGAGGTTAAAGCACAGCTTCAAGTCTGAGCCTCGCCTTGAGACACAGTCCAAAATAAACCAGCTCAAAAATGCCTAAATGGTTTCGAGACACGTCATGCAGCGGAAATAATTAAGGGAGGGGGGGGAGAAGATGCATTTGTACACTTAATTCCAACAACAACAGCAGCGCCACAGCGAGATGTGCACATCCACTGTCACGCATCGCATTCACACATAAGTGTCTCCTCCTTTCCTATCTTCTCATCTCCTCTCTCCCTCACCTTTCCCCTCTGATCTCCCCTTCTCCTACCGCTCCTGTCTCGCCTTTGTCCTCCCTTCTCTCCCCTCCTCTCCCCCATCCCCTCACCTCTTGTGTATATATCTCTTTCCTCCCTTTCCACATTTGTCATCTCCTTTCCCCTCCAATTCCTCTGCTTTTCTTCCCCTCCCTCTACCCTGTCCTCACCTCTCTGTTTATCCTCCCTTTCTCTCTGATGGGCCTTGCTCTCTCATGAGGTTCTTCTCACCTTTATCTTGTCTCCCCTCTGTCTTTCTTGCCTCATTTTATTCTCCTTTTCCTTCCCTCATGTCCTTGTCTCTCTCACATCTCCCTCACATATAGTCACCACATCTCCTCTTAGTTTGGTCTCTTCTTTTTTCATCTTCTCTTTAACTATTTTTATTCTCTGCTCCTCGAACAGTCCCTTCCATTTCCTTACCCCTTCCCTTCCCTTCTCTTCTCTTCTCTTCTCTTCTCTTCTCTTCTCTTCTCTCTCTTCTCTTCTCTCTCTCTCTCTCTTCTCTTCTCTTCTCTTCTCTTCTCTTCTCTTCTCTTGTCTTCTCTTCTCTTCTCTTCTTCTCGAACTATTCTTATTGTCTGCTCATCCCGTGCGTGACCTTATCGTCTTCCCTTTTCATGACCTGTTTCCTTTTTTTCTTCTTCTTCTTTTATCTCCTTTATTTCCCCTCTCCTCCCTTTGCGCACGCATCCAAACCTCTCCCCTCCCAGTTTCTCAATGAATCTTTCACCCAGGTTCAACCCCTCCTACTTTGTGTAAGCGCTTAATTGTCAGCCTTGACGAAAACTTGCGTGGGCTTAAATACCGAGTGCGCCTCGCTTTGGGGGTGGAACTGGCCAACCTGTCGGAGCGGGCATCTCTTGTGTCTCTGTGTGTGTATGTGTGTGTGAGTGTGTGTGTGCGCGCGCGCGTGTTTTTTCCTCACTTTCTCCTCGTGCGCTTTTGGTTTATTGGTGCCGCTGACCCGCCAGCATGCAGGTGTCTCTGACCCTCCTCGTCTCCAGCGCGGCGCTGCTGCTGCTCCAAGGATGCTGCACCGCAGTGAAGGGATGGAAGGTACTAAAAAATGATGCTACGGAGATTTTACCGGAGTACAGAGAAAACACTCGGACTGTCCAGGAGGCAGTGCCACAGGCGAACAGCGGCAGAAATAGCAGTAGCACAGCGAATAACAGGGCGAAAACCGGCGGAAGAGGCGCAAACACAGTCTCTTACAGTAAGTATTCATTTGAAACAATAATATTTGAGACAATCTGATAATAACTGGGGGAATAATAACTTAGATGTGTTTGGAAATAAATGGAATAGAAAGTAGCGGGTGGATCATTAATTGTGCGTAAAAGCTGTTATTTGAGGGTCATGACGCACGAACTAACTGCATATTCAATGTAAGAACAAGTGCGCAACAGCATTAAAACACCTCAAATGTATGTATCAATCAATCATAATTCAAATTATTGTCGTGTAATCGCTTTAAATTATTGTTAAAGGCCATTGTGTTTATTGTTTTCCCCTCTAACTTTCAATTATTCAGTGTGTTAGTGCTTTGCGTGTTTACTGCAGTCTGGCAGAACCCACAACTCTTTAAAAATCATTAAGCCTCAGATAAATCTGACATATTACTTGTGTTGAATCTTTGTTGAAAACGAGTCCAAAGTTTCATTTATTTAACAGACCTTTGACCTGTGGACGAATGCAAAGGTCAAATCTTGCCATAGAATCAAAGTCTATGTTGAATCCATGAGTGGAGTGGAGTCAAAAAATGCTGAAACACAACCTGCCTCTGAATCTCCAGTCTATTATTAAGAGCAGCTCCACTCGGAGGCTGTTTTCTTGCTTATTCTGTCGCCAAACTCCAGGGTGAGAAGCTGCGCGCACACACATTCTTGTGGTTTCTTCCACTATACAATTTGGAGTGGGGCATTTAGAGAGACATCAGGGCTTTTTTTCACGTTGTCTTCCAGGTTATTTCCTTCTCTCTTTATACTATTAGTCAAGCTCTACTTACACCATAACCATTTGATTGCAACGACATGTCTCTAAAATAGAAAAAAAAAACACAGTTTGTTCTTCTGGAGATGTGTTTAGGGAGGATTGGAAATTGCCTTTTTTACAATGATTCCCACCTGTGTCCAGTGGAGGCTGCATGTGTAGGACAATGTCACATTCACTGTCATCTAATCGAGACGGGAGTCTTCACCTAATCCTGACCACTCAACCGAGAGACGAGAGATGAAGATGATTAATAACAACAGCTGACAGAGGGGGAATTAGCAAGTCAGGATCTGTTAGTGTAACGTAAAACAGGATATTGACACCTCTGTATGACAAAGCACACAAATCCCTGTTTTGAACAAGCTCACGAGTTTCATTCTTTTTTTTTTTATTATTATTCGTCCCCATGAAAGGATGGAAAAAAACACGGATGTTACATACGTAAGAAATCTCCTGGATTATTGTCCTAGGACGGCTTCTCATGTGGGGGTCACAGCCTGCCTGGCCTCCCTCCAGTCCTCTCCCAAAGCGAGTCTTTCTCACTCCCGTTGGAGATGAGCGGGTCACGCAACTGTTCAGTGTGAATGATGCACAGTGCAAGCTTTCATTTATAGAAGAGGAGGAAAGGTTAGCGGAAAGACGGATTGAGGCAGAATTAAGACAGACGAACGTGGCGTCATGAACCGCCGCTGATAATTCGTACAAACCGCTATCCAGTGTGTGTTGTTGGTATTGTACACGACTCTTGTTCCTTCAGTGGTGGCCAGAGAATAACACTAGATCGGATTATCACGGCGGGAGGAAAAAAAAAGAAGTCACCTCACATAAATCCTTTGTTCAACCCTTTTTTGCAAAGAAAGCCACAGAGGAAAACAGATCCCTCACCGAGTGTATCATTTCTTAACCGACAGTTCCGTTGCCCCTTTCTTTACACGCTGCTTGTAAAAAAAAACAAAAAAAACACAGGACAATAACTCATGCATACCGCTGTTAAAAAGCTGAGGCTGAAGCATAGGATTACAGGCTGAGTGTGTTGTCTCAAATCAGTCTGGCAGATGTCCAGTTTGTTCAAAATTGTACAGTTGCAGTGCTGCCTTAAAATAACCAGACAGCTATTTACCCTTCCGTCACCAAACACATTTCCTGAGGGCCGACCCTGTATGCCAGCGTTTACTTCCACTCCAAGCCTGCATTAGGTTTGATTGAGCTGTTTAATAGCCCTCTGGTCTGGATTTGCTATCAGCTGATTGCTGCCAGCTGGGTTTTTGTGTTAAGACCCGTCGTCAACTAATGATCAGGCCATGAATACAATTCAGAAAGTCTGATATGATCTCATTGGCTCACAGCTTGATTTAAATGCACAAAATGTGGTGTTTTGTGCAATTTCTTGAAAACTTGTGCCTTATTCTGTTTTGTTTTTCTTGTTCTCTCACAATCGAAGTGTCTTAGCACATAGTAACTCGACCAAGTCACAGCTGCAGTGAAGCAGTTAACCTGTCCACTCCAGTATGCGGCAATTTAAAAGTGTTTGTTTTGGGTTGAAGCCATGAGTGTAACTGAGATGTCCTGCTCTTCAACCCAGGTGCCTCAGAGCTGAGCTGTAGGGAGCTGCGTTCCACCCGCTACATCACCGACGGATCCTGCCGCAGTGCCAAACCTGTGAGGGAGCTGGTGTGCTCGGGCCAGTGCATGCCATCGCATCTCATGCCAAACTCCATCCTCCGCGGCAAGTGGTGGAGGAGCAACGCCTCGGAATACCGCTGCATCCCGGCACACTCCCGGACGCAGAGGGTGCAGCTGCAGTGTCCTAGCGGCAACACGCGGACTTACAAAATCCGCGTGGTCACGTCCTGCAAGTGCAAACGCTTCAGGCCTCATCACAACCAGTCGGAGGCCAAGGAGGTCCCGAAGACGCAGCGGAACAAGAAGCACGGCCGCTCATCTCAAGATCGGAAAAAGAACAACACGCCGCTGATGGGAAACTCGTACTGATGCTGACGCACATTCACACACAAACACACACAAACATGTCACACTACACACAATCTCCTACAAATAGGCAGGAGACGCAAGAGAAATTTTATAAGCTAATTGCTGGGCTGATCTTAAGTCATCAGTCGTTTATCTTTCAGCCACGTGTCAGCATGTCTGTGGACTCTGCTTATTTGCATGACAAAATGAATCCAGGGCTGCGGCTGATCATGTTCCTCGTGCGCCATGTTGGATCATATGAGACAAGTATTTTACCATCCCAACAGCTCCAGAAACGTCATGGGCTCGGCTCTTTCCTCCACCCAAACTGATTTCATTTAAGCATTATGAGAAGTGCTCCCTGATGCTTCAAGCCCATCTGTGCAAACATCCAGAGGATGAAGAGCTATGCTGCGGTGTAACGCTGAAAAGGTGTATATCCGCTCCAAAAATTGGCTGCAATCCATCTCCTTCTGACTGCATGTAGAGGATATGGTGGCGGCCCTGGGGCTCTTATGGTGAGATGATGACAGTTTTGGAGAGTCCTGGCCTGAATGGTGGTGCATGCAGCTCCCTGACAGCCCACCTCGCTCATCTGGACAGACCTACCACGCTCTCTACGCTGCCTCAGCCCCATCCAGGCCTGTCAGTCACAGTAGCCCTTTCCCACGAGTAGAAACAGTGAGTCAGGATAGACTGGAAGAGCGTTGAGTTTTTCTCACTGCTAACACCACAGGGGGGCACTGGACATTCCTGTGATTCCTCTTAATTACTAAATGAGCCCATTCCTGTGTTAGGATTTAAGTCATAAAAAGCCATTTCCTCTAGCCAGTTCCTGTTTGCCGGAATCACATACAAAAAAGTGCACATGTGTGTGTGGGAGGCATCCGAAAAGTGTGCGTGGTGTGTTGTTACCTCGGGGCAGAGTGCTCTCCAACACGCCCACACCGGAATTCTTTTGTAATGGGCCAAATAGAGCATCAAGCGGCCATACACAGCCAAAAATCCCTCTGCAAGATTCAAGACACCTCCAATCCTCTCCGCACCGTTCTGTAAATAGCTCAGACAGGGAAACAATCATTCTGTTTTTTTATCATTGCATTGACTGCTCAAATCCAACAGGAAGAGGAAGTGGCAGCGCACGGTCTGTCATCGCCTCCTCGCCCCGTGACTCAAATGGGACTGACTTTCGTGATGAATATTCACAATGTTTCCACATGTTGTCAGTACTCCGTTGTTTTTCCCTGCTCATATCGCTTCCTAAATTTCGGTTCTCTAAACTGTACTGACAATGTTTGCTTCTTTTTCCGACTCTCATGTTTGAAATAGCAACTGGAAGGGGCGTTTTTTTTCTCGTGCGAACCGAGAAAGCCGCGATGGAAACCTGTGTGGTCGTCTGCAGCGGTGCCCTCGCACTGGCGTGGGTGTTACGGAGAAGCAGGAAGGGACGAGGGAGGGCAGGAGGGCCGTTTCTACACAGACAGACGCAAAGATGGACTGCTTTAAAGAATGAACTGCATATTTATTTTTTATTTCAACATTTAAATTATTTATGCAACCTTTTGTAGTGAATGATAGCCATTATTGTCATATAGGATGTTCGAGACTTTGTAAATGAAATTCTGTACAGTACATGAATAAAGTAAAGGCAGATATATTTGAAAGAACTGGCTTATTTGTTATCTTTTTAATTACAGATAGCATTTCCACATTTTGGTGCAATATGATAGGATTTAATGAATGATGTGTGGTATGAATATTTATTATTGTGTATATACTGATAATCAAAAGTAAGATGTTGCTCTTTTTACATGATCATTATTTGCAGATGTGAAAAAAAATCTCCACATCTAGTTGTTTGACGTGTGTGTGCAGAGAAGCATTGAGGAAGTTGAGGTTCCCCTCTGTTTGTCTGTACATCTTTGCAAGAGGAGGAATCTGCACTCTTGAGATTTCAGCTCTGCCGCAATTTTTCTTTGTTTATGTGGGGGGGGATATAGGCCATAACCATCATTCAACATCATTCCTCCTCTGCCTCTCCTCCCTCAAGGCTTCAAAACTTGATGTGCTGCAAGTTTGAGACTTTTCAAACACATCTCTCTTTGCTTTATTTGCGGCTGCACGTCATATCTGGAGTGCTGCCCTTGCCAACAGTATACTCACTGAAATGTAGGAGTCTGAGGGGAGTTACACAGTCCAGGCACCGAAAAACATCCACAAGCTAAATTAGGTGTTTATGCCCCAGTGTGATTTTTAGTTACAGGTACTAAGGCTCCCTTATAAGGTCAAATAAACTTACAATAAACACATAATAGAAAATCAGTGTAGGAACTGACTGGGCGATTGTTTGTAGCGGAGCCACTGCAGAACAGCACGTATTACATTTCACTACATCGTCCATAATCTGCAGTCATTATGTCATTTTCAAGCCCCGTTTTCCAAGAGAGAACAGACATGCCATGTTTTTACTCACTTAACTATAGCGAGTTTTCCAAAGATATTCATGACCACATCCTTGAGCGTATGGTACCTACATATATTGATGCTGACAAAGCATCTGCCCCGTGTTAGCGTACGCACATGCCACGGCCCCCGTGTAACCCTTATGAACCTGGGGGATGCTGAGGCACACGAGAGGTAAGACATGATCCGTTCCCATCAAATGTTTAAAGTCGACGGCCCTTTGGTTAGGCCCGATGCACAGTAAGTGTCATCCAGGTCCCCGAGGATTACAGATATAATTGTAGCTCTGCAACAAACATAAGAACCGGGACACAATGCCAAGGGTTCACTCATGACATGCACAACTTATATTTATAGAAATTACAAATATTAACCGGCTTTTTTTGTCCCAAATATGGGGGAGGGAAATCATAGGGCTGCACCACCTGATCATTTCTTACGATAATCACTGTTTCCCCATGAACCAGTCTCCCGTCACCTCGCCACGTCTTCACTTTAAACCCAGAGACTGCATCCAAATCCACAGCTAGGTCCTTCATCCCTCTCTCTGAATACAATAATAACATGTCTAATTTCAGCTTCCTTGCAGTGTAAATATGTTTATTGTTCAGCACATTGCCGGAGAGTAGTCTCAAGGGCAGCCACTTGAATGGCTTAGCAACTCCAAACACGGACTTAACTTTTCAAAGATAACAAAACCTTTTGTGAGTGAATTAACAGGATAAATCCAGTCAAGGACGTTTCTGACTTGACTTGAAAAAAGGTAAAGCAAAAACAACCACCAGTCTGTAGATCTAATGCGACTCTAAATGTTTTATTCTTCAAATGGTTTATGCCATACGACCGTATAGGAGCTTCTTCTTCTGCTCACTGCAAAAAGCACCAGTGGAAACTAACTTGAGGTGACATTCATAGCATATGAAGCACTTTCTCTCGCATGCCAAGAACTGAGCCTGCCCCTATGAAAGTCTTTACAGTGTTGTGTTTTCTGGTCCGCTGCCCGCACAGTTCAATTGCTTAACAATGTTGCAGGCTGTCCAAGATGTTTCCTGTGATGGAGTACACTTGGTGAGCACTAGAACACATAACGTTCGTACCTTTATTGAGGGTTACATAAAGTGCAGCCCCTCGCCCCCCCACCCCCCCGCCACCGCCCCCCGGTAGTTTAACCACAGGCCATTCAGTGAGACATTTCCAGGAGCGGATATTATTGCTCCAGTCAAACACATATGGACAGTGACGGATGTATTCAGATGGATGTTTGTGCGTCGCCAACCACTCCCTTATCAGGACATGACCAGTAATAGCTTGAAACAAATGGAAACCAGAAGAGATGTCTGGCTGCCGAAAGGAATGAGGGACACGGAAAGTACGAATCCAACTCATTTTGTGTTCCTCAGACGACACAGGCTTTGGGAGGTGGTTAGCGTTTCCTGCGAGGCCGAGAGAGCAATGCTCGGCAGGGATTGGAGAAGCAGGACCAAAGAAGCCCCAACTTCATTGTCCTGATCGTGTTGTGTGAAATGAATCCCGTTGTTTTTTGTGATGGAATGGATTCTGCAACTCTGCATTATGAGACAAATATTTAGAAGATGACACTTTCCCAGAGAAGGATCGTAGCACCATATGGGTCAGGGGTTTCTATTGAGCCATGTAAGCCCCAGTCTCTCAGCTGAAGTCAGGCATGTAGTAAGTCGAGCCAGCCATATGTGCACAGGACAACAGGAGGTGCAGAGGACATGAAACAGGGTTGTCAACAAACAATTCTAAACAGGCACAGCAAGCCCCAAGGTTCTCTAGGCAGAAGGCATTTCCTTGCTTAATCATCACCTTCTGATTTTTTGCATCTTGCAGAAACATCAACGAAATCGTCCGGACACTAACTTGTTTTTTTAAACCTGTGTTCTGGGAGAAAAAAGACATGTTATGGTAGTTTGGTTAGAAAGGTTTAGCTTGTGCAGCAGAGATACCCCCTTACATGTGTCAGGTGTAATTGCTGTGCACTATGTGGTCTGTGTATGTTATTCTGAGGGGGGGGCAATCTGACTCTAGCATCCATAATTTATACAAACTGTCATTCAGTAAATAGCTCGAGGTGGAGGTCGAGGATGGAACTGACGTCTCAAGGAAAACTGACAGACGCAATGTGAATTCCTGCACACACATAAGCAATTAAACTGTCTGTATATATTCAAACACTTGAAAAGTGGCTAGGTTGCACATGTATGATAGCTTAACAAACTATAAATACAGCCATGCAGCAACAAATAATTCCTCCTCCCAATATGAGGTCAAAAGTGATATTTTTGGGTGTTACTCCAGAAGTGAGAAAATTAGGATATTTTACAGACAGACTAGCAATTTTCCTATTTTGCTGTTTGTTACCCACACATTAAAACATGATTAATTGGTCACTGGTCACAACAGTGACCCAGGGTGGAGAACAGAATGATTTCAGGCGCTGCTGCTTCTCATCACGTGTAAAATATGTCATTGTAACCGCGACATTAAGCATTTTCTATCAGTAACCACGTCATCTGCAGATGTTGTGTGAGCTAACTAGATCTTGATTAATAGAAGGCGATGTCGTATCAGTAACGGCAGCACGGTGGCTTAACCTGTGGGGCTCTATTCTAGCTGTCACCGAAAGCACTTGGGCTGAAGCATGACGTAGGAAGAAAATAGTAGGAAAATCTAGTCGGAAAATTCAATCAAACATAGATGAATTGCCTTCTGCAAGATCGCACAGAAACAACTCATTCTGCTGTGCCTTCTGTTTAAACAGGAGCAGAGTATTTGTATGGGTGCTAGACTTGTCCATGTCACGGATTATAAAGACCATAAGAAACAGATTTATAACAGTCAGTCAGTAGTCGGTAGTCTTAGCAAAACATCCACTTGCATTCTGAACAAGTGAATCCATGTCATCATCACTATAACCACAATGATGCTGATTGTGCTGCAATCTCTTCCCCGTACACTCCCCTCCCCTCCCCTCCCTTATACCCATGAGTGTTTTGGGGCATTACATCTGGCTGTGATCATGACGAAGCTCTTTGGACATGTGAGCGAGCCAATGACAACGGCATCTTTGTCCTGTTTGAATTCGATTAATAGCAGCAGTATATCACCACTTGGCACACTGGCGACGCCTCCTACAGACTGTGAGATTTCAGCAGTCCTCGAACGTCATTAGAAATCACACTGTGCAACGTGGATCTAACAACCTTGGCCGAGACATCAAGTGTGACGCATGCAGATGGGACGGTGCTGACACCCACTGAATTGTAGGCTGTGTGATCAGCTACGTCATAAAGCTACATCACGTCAACAGCTGTGATGCAAGTTGGCACATTTATTAGCATTCGCCGCTCGTGAACAGCAGAGGATGAGTCATTGTGATCATGTGTGCAGAGACAAATCCAAAGAATCCCACATAGTATCACAAATACTTTATTAATGTCTGTGTCAAGCTGATTATGTATTGATGTGGCATTTTTCCACTACACAGTTCTAGCGCGATTGGCTCGGCTCTGCACGGCCCGACTCTAGTTTATTTTGCTTTTCCATTAGCGATAGTATCTGGTACCTGGTGCTTTTTGTGTACCACTGATTGGCAGAGAGTCGTCACCGACGCAGGAATTAAAGCAAACAATGCCGAATGGCAGATCAGTTAAAAAGACTTAAAGAAAATGTGTTAATCTCCAACACATAGGAAATACATGTCTAAACTCTCAATATTTAGCTGTATTTTAGTTCAGTGACTGTGTCAGGCATGGAGGAAGTACTGATCTAACATTTTCAATTATCCCATTCTAATGATTCAGTTACACCGAAAATAACTACTTTGCTCATCACTAGTTTGTGTGTATGTAAGAATTTATGTATAAATATCTGGGCCTGAAATGAGCTTCCTCTACTAAAAAAGCGCCAGTAGATTGTAGTGACACGCACACTGTGGGATGGTCATCCTGTATGTCAGAAAAATATCACACGTTCATAAATTTATATCATAAATTTGCTTGCAAGAGCGTGACAATGGACATTTTTTTTCAACCTTTCTCACACTATGATATAGGACCGCTGTTAAGGAGGAAAGAAAGAATCCCTGCAAGAGCCCAAAATCGTACAACGTATGCCGAGCTTTAATAACACTGCTGACTCCCCTCAGCTGTGCAGCTTCGCTCCCTCGAGGAGGATTTCTGGTGTAGTACTCTGTCCTGAAAATGCCCTGACACTGCTCAGCCAACTAGCAGTGCAAATATACAGGATTAAGAGGCAAGTACATACAAACAAACTTAAGTTTTCCCCCCAGGGATTTAGGGCTATTTACACAGACACACTGGTGCCTTTCTGCTTGTTTGCATATTTATATCATAGTTCTTCAACTGAGGAGGTTACTTTAGGACACTACCATAACTTTACTTCTCTGGGTTTTTCAGCCTAATCTGGATAATATTCCTCTGATACGTGCTGCACAGATATACACAGCGAGTGCATTTCCACCACATGGAAGCAGTTTTATTTCCGAAGCCTGTTGTTGATTAACTGTGCAACAGTGTCCTTTCTATTTTTCACTTTATTCTGACCTCCGTGGACCAGTTCAATACAATCAGCTCCAAGTGCGGTGGAAATTGCTTCCTATTGGTGTGGCCGTGGGTACATGACCCAGAAGAGGTAAAAGCAGATATCTCCACAATCTGCTCAGCTTAGGAAAATTAAAGATTAGGATCAATTCAGCTCTCCTGCCTTTATCAGATGTCATAGGGCCTCTGGAACTGTATGCTTAATCCAGTGTCCCAGTCTTGACCCAGGTTTGCGAAAAAGTGCCCCAGAAAGGATGTTGTTTCTCTGTGGTGAAAATGAAACAGATGATTCTGGGAGGATCTTTCCACCCACATGTCACAATAGAGTAACATTTTCCTTTACAGACTTCATCTTCTTCTTCTTCAAGAGTCATTTTTGCTTGGCTGACTTGCAGCATTATGGATAGCCGGGCATGCAAGTGGCTGTGTTCACTTTTCTGTTCTGCTCAGGCAAACGTGTGCCGTAGGAACGTGGCATGCATGGGCAGCGACTGTGAGTCGTGACAGCAAAAGCCAATTGTATGTAATGGCTCGATGAGAAAGTGTTGCTTTTAATGACTCACAGCCTGTCCTCTGTCCTGTCTGCAGAGAACATTTCCATTTTGAACATCAAGTGTTTGCGTCGTCTCTAAATTCTCACCAACATCAGAAGAAGCCTGGAAGAGAATTCAAAAACAAACCCACACTTTTCCCTTTGTTGTTTGTCCTCTTCTCTGTTCATTATAAATTATTCACAGCTTTAGCACAATGTGCTGCTCACTTTTGTAAACTCCTTTCTTCTTCCTGGATTTTGTTTAGTCGAGCTGAGATGCGTGGATGTCACTGTTGCTTTGAGAGGCCTTGGTTCATTTCATGTTTCTCATCACAGTGTGCTGAGATTCCGCCCTTAGTCAGCATATAAGTGCCTGCAGGAAAGAGCAGGAGGCAAACAGTATGTCAACTAAAAGAAAATATACTGTAGTTAGGAAAAGGGAGAGAGTTGATTTACCCAGCAGATGCCTCTGGCCCATTTGTGGACAAGCGACCTAGGAGAGCACAGATAATTAAATTCATTACAAAACCATCTCAGGCTACTGTGCATGGTGCCTCCATTTAGCGAATCAAAACACAGCACTTTAAAAGACAACCCACAGTGTGTCATTGACTTTGGAAGAAAAGCTGCATATATCTGCACTATTTTGCTAACAGAAATCAAACGATTTTCTTTTTAATGCACTAAATTTGAATAACATGCCTCTATACTAAATGAAATACGACTGCCAGACTCCGAGGCCAAACACCTTCTTGAAAAATAGCAACATCAATGGGGATTAGGTTTTTATGACACCATCAATCATATCGTGTAGCAACTGGGCAAGAACAAAGAACGTTACAAAAATATATCCAGTGAATTAATCCTGACTGGTGTTGTGTCAACAGTTAATCTCCCAGCACAGACATTGTGTTTTCCCTTCAATCTCTGCCATATGAATGATGTGTTTTGCTTCTGGTTGAGGCGCAGCCTCAGTCTGGACGCTGATGAAACGCTTATTGAAACTTTGGATTGAAACGCACGAGCACAGCAGCATCATTTCCAATTCCAGTGACACTTTTCTGATTAACTTCAATGTTAAAAAAAAAAAGTGGAGACCCACTTGTGCACACAAGTGTCTGGTTCTCTTAGGTCCCAAAAATGCATAAGATCTTGTAAAGCCTGGTTGCGGCCAAGACTCTCATTAGGCTCTGTGACCAGACTCATTGTCTCCAGGTCACAGTTTGACGCACCACTCATCCAGAAACAGCACCACCACCCATACACACAGAAAGATAGGGACAAGCTGTAGACATTTCACACAGAACTGACTTCTGCTGATGGAGCTAGACCTTATCACGCCACACTAGTATCCTGAAAAAATGCTCACCAACACCCACGAGGCTAAATCTGAAAAAATTCCTTCAGTCAAAGTCTTTAAGGAAGCCCAGAGTACCCGATTTATCAGGATTTATATGTTCCAAAGACTTTAAATGATCAGTCATAAACAGAGGGCACACATTTTTGGAAGTGCTTGTGCTCCAGTAGTTTGTGCAGCTCTGTTTGCTCCACAAAGGTAGAATTGTTTATGGTGTTTAGTGGAGTTCTGGTGACACAGTACATTGAAAATAGACAAAGAAAGAATCACTGGTAAACTTGTAGCGATGGCGAGTCATATGAGTTACTGCATCACTACAATAGAATGAACCCTTCTGCTCATCCTTTCCTAGCAAGCAAGGACCCATTTAGTGCCACGACAGGAAATGCTGTTGTACATGTCAACAATACTTCCAGGAACCTGCAAACATGGACAACGGTTAACATGATTGCAACAGCAGACCAATCTAGGATAGCGGTGGTGGTCTGCCTCACTTCCACCTCTGGAATGTCCATATTACAAAACTGCAATCACTTCCCAACTCCAGAGGAACTGTTACAAGCGTGTAGTTCATTTCAATGTCAGATGAGTTTTTTTTTTTTTTCTTGTTTCCCCCCTCTATGTAATGGCATTCACTGAACCGTGTGCGGACAGACGGGAGAGAGCTTTCTGCTCCCATAAATAAGGCTGAGGTAGGCTCCAGCCTGTTTCATCCATCACTGGGCTAGAGTTGTGTTTGTGGAGCAGGAGGGAGCGAGAGGGCCGGATTCATCCGTGTTCCCAGCAGCCATACCCCTGTGGGAACTTCACACAGCCATTAAACACCTCATGGCAGCCCGTTAGCTATTGGGCCAGCTGAGCCGAAGAGAGAACTGTGATCCCACAAGTACTCCTCTCATCCCCGTGGACATGTCAACAGGTTTTTCATTTAAAGTTCTAGCTCTGCTGATACAGAAGAAATGGACGCACATACATCTGCAGTCTAACGGAGAGTTGTGCAGGTGTTAATGTGGGATGTGAAGCGCCGTTTTGATTCGCTCACAATAACAAAGAATGTCTCATACGCACATCATTTCACATGGTCAGTAAATGTC
Source organism: Solea senegalensis (assembly GCF_019176455.1). Taxonomy (NCBI): domain Eukaryota; kingdom Metazoa; phylum Chordata; class Actinopteri; order Pleuronectiformes; family Soleidae; genus Solea; species Solea senegalensis. Next base: position 8,272,191 of record NC_058041.1, read on the forward strand.
AATTCCGAGGCATGATTTTCACAGCTGAAAACAATAATGGGAAAATGGTTTAGCTGACGTTTGAGGCAGGTGTTCGAAACGATCCAAAATAAACTATTGGCTGTTTGATTTAATGGTTATACTTGGTGATTTGGTTTAAGCTGACAGCTTTGAACTATTAAAGATCAACGTGGAATAGCTTCATGATAACTGAGACGTTCAAATATTTACCCCAAATATTTCCGATAAAACATGACACATTATCAACAGTTCAACTCGACGGCTATTTGTGAGGTCGTGTTGGAGTCCTCGCGAGTCATGACGATAAACACAGATGACTTTCAGGTCGAACTTCCACAGGCACACCAGCAGTTGGAGTCCAAGGGGATGCAATAGTGTCTAACATGCCCCAAGTCACCCTCGAGAGTGGAACAAAGTGGTTTTTATGAGAAAGTGGAATGCAGGTGTTGAAATTGACAGACAAATTCCCAAGCTTTTTACATCTGGGCTAACAAAACCCTCCATTTCTCCAGGAGAGGACAGGACCCAGATATGAGAGAGTGTGGTTATCACAATGAAAGTAAACACATTCTCCTTCTGCAGTTCCCTAACTCCACTATTGTTATCCTCTCAGTCACGTGAGCAGCGCGGGGTCATTGGATCTCCCCTCACTCTGATTAATTAAGGTGAAATGCCACCGACTCTCAGCGTCTCCATGGGTTTCACGCAGCCATCCCCAGAGAGTCAAGTTGGATCATTCAAGGAGCTGAGGGCATTGTGTTGTTGAGTAAGAGTGAAGAGGTGGCTGCGTCTCGCACTCCTTAAAAAACCACACTCCACATGCCAGGGATTCCTTCTGACTGCACGACTGGGCAGAGGCAGACGCTTGATTAATGAATGGGCTTCATTAAGAGCATTTTCACAGCATCAAACAACCGCTGTGGCTTTGAATTTTATGACAATATTGGGGCGATTTCACTCCTCGGGATCCTCAAGTAAAAAACAAAACTTCAAAAGAGTTTTATTCTCCTCTCTATCTATCAATCATTTATTTATTTTTTATTGCTGCCACGCTCTGTAATAGGTTTATTAAAGACTAATGTATCATTTCTAATGTTTTATACAACACAGCAAAATGTATGAGACATCTGTATCTATCAGGTTTAGTTTGCCAGGCTGCAGAAATCTACCCTGCTGATGAATCATAAGTACAGTCATAAAAAAAAAAGAGAGTAAAAGTGTCTCATCTTCGGTTAGAATGTTTATCAAATGGACGCGTTTTAAATTAGTTACAAGCAATAAGTTGTTGTGAAACCACATCGAGTCTGTGGTTGTATATTATCACTGAAAGGGGAAATAAAACCAAGTGTGTTGTGATTGTAAATAAGCGCTCAATAAAGTGCGATACAAATCAAGCCCTAGTTATGACGCAAATAGATCATAAACGGAGACACATGCATAAGTTTGAATGCGCACGTATTTGTTATTGCTCTTGTGGTGAATGTGATTATCCAGTTGCATGTATGATGCTGCAATATGACCCTTTCTTGGCTAGGGACCAATATTGTTAAAGAGATTTTCTGACTAAAGTGCATAACTTATGTTTCAGAAGTGAATTCTATTCTGGTAAAACTCCCCCAGGACATAGACTGGTTAGCGGTGTTTTTTGGTAATTACTAAGAATTTTGCGAGCAACAGAAGTTACGCAATGGAGCTTTAAATACATTTCTCCTTATATGGACATCCAAATCCTCCTCTTTTTATGTGTTGTTGAGTCAAAGTTATGATTCATTTTACGTCACATTTTTAGTATAGTGCTATAAAGTAGTGATAATTGTGCCGAAGTCACAAAATATAGACCATTTTTCTTTACTTTTTGTTCATAAAGAACGAGCCAAGTGAGCTTTGAACTGTGGCGGATTTCCAAATTTCACTAATTCAATACCATTTTAAACATTTGGAGCACTTTTTGCTCAGGTGTGTTTATACAGTTGATGAAGATGGAGAAAAATATTTCATCAGATTGGCTAGGTTGTGCTGAAAAAAATGATATAAGACACTCTATGTTGCTACATGCTTAAAGCCTCTGCTGTACGTTTTAACATAGTAATGGAAAAAAGCAGCCGGAATGCTGTGTTCTAAGGGTTAATATATCACTTAGAATCTATTATGTTCCTGTCCTCCATCCTGTTTAGTAGTTTCAACCTTTTTTTTTTTATTATTATTTCAGAGTCACCCACTTTACCGAAGCTAAGAGGAAAACAGAGCAGTTTCCATGCTCTGTGAGGGAGTGTGTCTGTCTCTGGGATAAACAGTGCGATTATAAAGCATCTCTCTGGTCTCCATCATACAGTGTGACAGTAAGGACACGGCCCTGGACCGGTGACAGCACCTATAAGTCTCCATTGGGGCCCAAGGCAGGCTGTCTCCTGACTCTACGCAGGTGCCTCCTGTTCCTGCCAGAGTCACCATCCAGTCGGCCTTTAAGTGGCTCTCCTCCTCCGTCTCGTCTCACATCCTCTTTAAGCTGAGCTCCATCACATCACTCAGTAAGATATTCCACAGCCGTGCAGGGGCTTAGTGTACGACGCCATGTTTAGTCATTAGTGAGGTTAGTGAGATCTTTGGAGCCGGACTATGTCGTATCAGATGTCACATCTCAGAGCCACTGCAGAGAAGTGCAGCATATGTGTGCGAGGCTAAAGGTAAAGGATCAAAGAAGAAGCCGCGCTTGGTTTATTCTGTGTTGATAGTAAAACATCGATAGCTTAAACAGAGACACCGTAATACAGATGAGCTGATATTAAACAAACGGGTCAAGTATTACTACGAGTCTTGTTCTCGCTCTCAGATCTCTTTGTTTACATCACGATGAAAGATTATTATTGAATTAGGGACTAGTAACAACACGTAGGTGTCGCCAACCCTAGCTTTAATCTGCCTAATCTGTGGCAGTGCCTCTCTAAACTCCACTAATTGCCTGGAATATTCTTTGTTGATCCAAACAAAACCCAAAAACAATGTGTAAAAACAGTTTTAAAGGGTGTTATGGGCTGCACTTGGATAAGCTAAGCTAAACTAAGCTGCAGGCTGTGGTTTTGTAATAACCATAGGTCCACAGATGGTAGCATTGTATTAATCTTCTCATCTAATTTGAGGCAAGAACATGTTCCCAAAGTCTTTAACTCTTGGGAAAAAGAAACAGTGAAATAAATGGACAAGGATTAAAAAGGGGAAAAGGATCAGGGATGAGATCAAATGTAAAAAGTCCAACTGTGTGCAGCCTGTGACCCATTCGTCATCTCCTCTAGTGTGATTTGATCAGCGTTTGATCACCTGGCATGAACAGGCGAGCTGCGGAGGACTTGATGTACTCTGTCTTTATTGCAGTCCAACAGATGTCCAAAAAACATAAATGATGACTTTTTCACTTGATGCTGCCCCAGCTGCGATTTGTTAAGAAACAGCAGGGCTGCGATTAAAAGTAAATAACTTGACAAACAATTAATACATTTCAGAGCCGTACGTGCACACACACACACTCACACTCACACACTCACACACTCCAGAGTTTTTGTAAAGTCACATGTGTCTGTAGGGGCCAGTTGGGCCAAGGTTGTAAAATGTGGTTTGTTAGGAAACAGACCAAACACTCAGCAGACGAGAGGGCAAATGTCCCAGTGAGTCTTTAAAGACCTTCTCTGGATATCATTCAAAATCATAGCATTCCAAAAAACGTAGATAATTACAGAGAAATTAAGAAATCAAGACCTGTGGCTGCCATATATGTCTTCATACTCTCTGAAGTGTGTGCGCAAAGTACGACTCGTCTGAACTTGTCGCACAAGTTGGCAGAACAGTGAAAATACAGTATATACATTTTCACGCAAATGTCCTTAATTCAAACACCATGGAGGCAAATATTGGGAAGAAGAAATAAATGTGCATAAAATAAATGTATTCTACCTCCTTTAAGTGCAGTTGCGTTGTGTTAGAAGTGTACACATCTTGTTACTATTGATATGACCTGATATTAAGGTATATACTGTAAATGAGTTGATATGTGTGTCGGCAGGTATGTGGAGTGTCTGTTTACTCATGAATTACCACACATTTATTTTTTTTCAATTATATAGCTCGGGGCCTAATTCAGTGTTACTGTTATTTATTTATTGTAAGTCAAACCTTACAGGAGTTCTCTCACGTGGCACAGATCTGTGTCACAGGTTTACATTTTTCGTCTTCTTATGTGTTGTTGAGTCAAAGTTATGACTCATTTTAAATTGCGTATAATTAAAAAAACAAAAAAATTAGGAGTAGGGATAGTGTTCAAATGTATTTCATTTTTGTTCTTAAAAACAAGCCAAGCCAATTTTGAACTGTGACGTATTTCCAAATTTCACAAATTCAATCTGATTTTTATTTTTGTTTTATTAGTTTTTGCTTTATAGTTGGTGAAAATTAAATTCATCAGATTACCTATAGGTTGTGCTGGAAAAGAAGGATATACGACGCTCTATATTGCACATTCTTATCGCATCTGTATATGCGTTTTAACACAGTAATGGAAAATAGCTGCCTAAATGTGCCGTGGTCTAAGAATAAAGATCAATCACATATAATCAGTCAGATATGCAGATATATTGTATGTCAAATAATGGGTAAAGAAATCGAAGTGTACTATGAAACACAACCCCTAAATTACTATTGAGCTTGTGTGTAAATTGTGCCTTATTCTGTTCTGCTGGGAGACTATTTGGCCGTCAAACCATCCAAAATCCAAAGATTTCATTCTCCAAAGGACTAAATTAAGATCATTTAAAAAAAAAAAAAAAAACCCAACCTGTATCTGTATTACACATTTCTTTTGTATTACGTAAATGGAAACGGTTAAAATAGTCCTCACGTTACTTGGGCCAAAACTATCGAAACCACAGCAAACATTTGACTTCATGTTACAAGAACAATAAGGGGAGGAAGAGAGAAATACCACTGATGTTTGCGCCATTAAAAACACGCGTCCTCTGGTGACTAACAACAGAGCGCCATCCAAATGGGCTGTTGTGTCGAAACCTAAGATCACCGATGGGACAAAGGAAAAACTTTTCGAGTTCTTGCATTTAGATCCACTATCACGTCACAAAATATCTGCACCTTGAGTAATAACGTGCCATGTGATAACTCTCCTCTAGAACCAGCGAATATGTAGTCTTTTACAGTGGGTATCAGGAGGTGCTGCAATATCCATAAGGAATAAGAGTTCTGTGGATAAATAGAGCAGGGTGTCTCTGAGGTGCTGATTGAGCTGGCAGATGGAGTATAAATTATGATGAAAAGGCATCAGCAAGGTTGACCTCCTATATTTATGCTTAATCTGCAGCCAAGGGGAGATTTTATTTTCCTTGCAAGATCGTGGGGGGAAAAAACGGCCGGGGAATCATTCTGCTAAACCCGTGGTTGGCAGACTCCGTCTCGGAGTGGTTCAGCATCTGTTGCTTTATTTTCCAATGGAACTCTCAGCTCTTTTTTTTTTTTTTTTTTTGTTCTTTGCGTAAATGATTTTTTTGCACCATGTGATATTGATTAATATTTCACAATAGCGAGATTAAATGTCCTGCATCTTGAGTCCAGTTTAAAAAATGCTTTTGTACATCATACCGAACACTCAGGAACGGGGATAATGGCCGGCTCTGATCGAGACTGATTTGTTCTTGTGTTGTTTTTGTAGTTCAATTTTATTGAGGACATTACGATATATCACAGCTGGACTAGGTCTGATCTTTTACAAGAGTATACACGGCTACTGTTGCCTTGGTTACGTATCATTTTGGGTTTTTATCAATTTGTGTTGCCTTTTTTTTATTACTTGCAAATGAAGTTTCTTTTATCTTCTTATAGGCTAATAGATCTGTGCATAGAACATATTAAATATCAGACAGACAGACAGACAGACGACTTTATTGATCCCTTTGGGAGGTTCCCTTGGGGAAATTAACAGCTAATGTAATATATATATAATATATATATATAATATATAATGAAATATCTAATGTATCGACTAGTAAACTGAAGTGACCTGTATGTGTATAGAAATAATATGGGTGATTATTTACACCCTTCGCGTTTTTGGTGGGAGAGATTATGGCCGTGAGAATAGAAGTAGAACGTTGGAACTGTGCTGCCGTGTCAGTGTCAGTGTCAGTGTATGAACTGTAAAAACATTAACCTTGCAGACCAGTCTAACAACAGCAATCAGTAACCATAACTGGAGATGACATAACTCGTTTTACTTCCACAAACAAAAAAAACAGTAAAGGAGCCAAAACCATATCCAGCCTGACATTGACCTCTTTCCCTGTGACCGCATCATGCACCTGTGCCGTTCAAGTTCCCGTTCCAACCATGCATGGGGCCTCGGGCCTCCCTGTCGTGCCTGATGTATTTCGGAGTGTCCCGGACTCCTCTCCCCGAAGGTGAGGGTCTCTCTCCAGAGGCCCGATTAAAGCGGCCTGCTCGCTCAGCTGTGTTTGCCGCTTGTCAAACAGCCTGGTTTATGGGCTTCATTAGTGGAGGAGGTAGGTTACATATGGGGAGTGTGTTTTACTGCCACTGGCTGTCTGTAAAGTCCAGAGATCACAACTTCTCCGACACTCAGTAAATCAGCCAAGGTTTAGCACATTTGGGTAAAAACAGGATGAGAGAGCGAACTGTTCACAACACAAAACAGTCTCACGTTTCATTTTTCAGTTCTGACAGTTTTGAGAAATGGGAGAAAAGCTTTATATTGCCAATACGAGACTGAATAATATAAGATTTTGTGATATATGATCATTGTAAATGAGCTTTTTCCCAATTTAGATGTGTTACAGCTGAGTCCCGTGAATAAAGAGAACAGAGGACGGAGGGAAATGAAGGGATTGTGTGATTCAGGTTAAGGTTGGTGTTGACATCATGCCATTAAAGGGCAGTTAACTGCGGTGCTTTATTTAAATTCAATAAACAGTTCACATTTCAGTACAGTAACCTTCATCAGGAGTCGTCATAAACATTTACCTTGAGGTTTGACTTTGCAAGAGCCTATGACCTCGTGAAACCACTTTTCATGAACCGTTTAATGGTTAAAAACACACGAAAGGTCTTTATTTTCCACTAAGACTGTATTAGCCAACACTTGATGAAAACGATTATTGGACAAGAACAAGATGTGGGTAGACACTAACAGCCAGTGCATCTGGTTAACACATTAAAGACAACGTAGGGATTTTGCAGGGTATTTCCAGACAACCAGTGTAGACATATGCTGGCCTGTCGACATTCTTGATGACACTTGCTGACATTTTAAGACAAAGGTCAGTGGACGGACAGGGGTGCTGACATTTGCCAAGTTATGGCCGCAAAAATGTCATCGGTATTTGCCCCCGGATTCACTGCACTGTAATGAAACAGTGTGATTTAACTACTGTAAATATTAAGTTGAGTTGGTACCGTGAATGTTTGCAGTGGGTCATTCTTTTATTGTAATGAATATTGTGTGTAGAATGAAATGCATTATTAAGGGGTTCATTTTAATTCACACACAGTTGCACCAACAATACGGGAGCTTTTGTCATTACTTACATGATTCTCTTTATGTTCTTTTTTATTTAAAATACACACTAAATAGTTATTTTTAGCTTCCCAGTGATGCACCTCAGAGGAATGCAGGTATTTATAAAATCTGGTCAAAAATCTTCTCTAAAATTTGACATTGTTACTCCCTTATTTGCTATTTGAGTGTTGGCATGGGAACAGCATTAAAGGCTTCATCAGTACTGGGTTTATCATGTTATAAATTCCAATGAATTTATTACATTACATAACATTGCTTTTTAATCTTCCATTGGTTAATTGTTCAATTTCATTTTATCCCCAGTCTATATTTACTTTGGAAGTTCTTGGATTCAGAAAGATACCAGTCAGGCTCAGGTGCTCAAATCTCAAAACAGTTAATCAGTGTAAAAACAAAAAGAGATTCATTACCTGAAGAAGGAAACTGCATTAGCTGTTAGCTCCGGCAATCTGCTCAGAGCTCTGGATATTATTAGGGCTGTGGATGGTTGGACACGCAAACAGAATAGAATAAACTCCCTGGACAGCTGATAGAGGACGGGCTTGGAATGATGATAAGCACTTTTGGGAATAGCTGATTTATCTTTAAAAGACAGATTGGGAGGTGTTTTTTTGGGAGAATTCCTCTTTAGGGTGGCAAAATATGGTCTGAAAGTTGGTACTAAAAGCTGTTGAAAAACAGTTTTCAGAGATGTGATCGGTGTCCGGTGAGTTGATTGGCACAGCTGGTACTTCTCACTCACTCACTATTCACTCTCCCTCTCAAAGCATCCGATTCCTGGACCCTTGGATGACCGTCTCACACGTGCACGCACAAACAAAAGACAGACGGGACATTGTTTGCTGAAAATTGGTTGTTGGTCTACGTGGGCTGGAGAAGCGAGGCAACAAAAAAAAGATTATAGAGAGAGATGTATATTTACGTTACGTGTGAGCTGAGGACACAATACAGGACGTTGTCCGTGAGGAGACGCTCTTTTTTCGGCGTGCGTTTTGTCTCGGGGAACGCCTAGTCACAGCGAGAGCTGCTGCAGTTGGTTTTTTGAAAGAAAGAAAAAAGGCAAAATGACCTCATGTTGTTTGAGTTTGTGGGCTGAGACATCGAAACACTGAATATTGTGCTTGGCTGCAACGGATTCAATAATTAAAAATGAAGGAACAAGATTTGCCTTAGTTGCCTTAGATTTGGTAGTTTTAACTTTTTAACAGCCTTCATTTCCAAGTGTTATGGAGAAGCTATATGTAGCCTTCAGTTAGCAGCACAACTATAAGAAATAACTCTAAAAAAGGTCTTTCTAGGATGTTAAAAAAACAATTATTCATACAAGCAAGTGAACCTATAACTTATTTTTTCTTCAATTTCTGCCAGATGAAAATAATGAAAAGTATTTTTAGATTTTTTTTGTCTGCCACTTGAGCTCTCGCTCAATATCAAAACGACTGTTTTTGTCTTCTGCTGTCGTCCTCAATCCTTTCAAATCTAATTATTGGACCCTCACCAGACTGATTATGATGTCAAGTCTCACTGCCACAATCTGATATTTGGAATTATTTGCACTCACTGGCAGGAAAATCTGTTCCTCCCAAACGTGTCTCCTAATGCAGTGTGACATTAGACTACTTAATGCCAGTGAGTGAACACATATGGAAGCAAATTTGTTCCATCTCGTAGAGATTTAGTTGGAGGTAATCTTATATTTTCTGAGCATTTCTCATGGGGAGTTGGCCGACTGAGGAGACAGGGCTGAGTCATAACAGAAGCCCTCGTCTGTTTGACTAAATGCATGCTGACTATACGCTGTGACTGTCATTTTAAATCTTTTACTGTCGAGGTGCTGGAAAACAATGATGCACACTTTCTGGCCCGTGCCAGATATGGCAGACGCGCTGCTCTGTGGTAGCGATTTCAGCAGTTATGTTTCCCGAGACATATTTCAGTTTAATGATGCAAGGAAAAACGACGGCTTTCCCTCGAGCTTAGCTTTTGACTATCCCTATTTTTCAAGCAATTTCACCTGTCCACAGCTGGTCTCACATCGCAAAATGACGCCGCGTTGAAGCATGACACTGATGTCTTTTAAGGATTTCAGACTTTGTTCTGGAAAACTGGGAAGCGCATGACTTCAGTCTGAACTGAGGCATTGGAATACCTATGTGTACGTGTGCTGTCACCATGGTTTTGTTTAGTATTCTGGCGCAGCGCTGACGAAAGAGCAAATCTGGCAACTTTTGTGCATCTTTGGCTTTGGTTTTCATCATCCACTTTCCTGGTGGTCTTCAACCTACCAAGTCCACACAAAGCTCAAAGAAAGACCTGGCAGGGAAACCTAGCAAAGTGTTTTTTTGTTACGCAGAGAAAGAAAAATGAGTACAGCACTGATGCTGGGACACAAGTGTGCTCACGGTGGTGGCAGTGGGGTGGGCATGGCAGCTCTGTCATGAATTTAAACAGCTTACCGCCTGCACTGGCAGCTGAAAGTACATCTGAGGTGACACGTCATATAAAGAAGCCAACAAGCGTTTAATCTTCTCCTTGAAAAAGAGCAGCTCTCCCCTTTTTTTTTTTCTCCCCCAAGTTCCCAAAAGAAACACTGCGTGCTCTAACAACGCAGGTGGGGGTTGAATAATTCATGGCAGCGCAGGCAAAGTGTCCTCATGCTGCAGTTCTATAAAAAATAATCCCATAACATCATCATGCTTACCCCATTGCTCTCCGGATTTAAACAAGGCACTTGGGAGAGGTCGACTGGACTTATAAGCATCATGACTCAGACTTCATTTGCTTGATTCTTTGTGAAGAGAACTTTGCAAGCAAAAGAGGCATTTTGAGGAGGAACACAAATCAAAACATAAACATGTTGTTGCTGCCTGGCCACATCCATGAGACCTCATGGACCGCACAAGACCGAGGGTGTTCTCACACACTGAGCACATTTTAACTAAGTCCAGTTCGCTCATTTTGTGTCATGCCCAGGCACACCGGCCACGAAGAGGTGGTCTCAAGCATTGGTTCAGTGATATCTAGCACTTGTTGAGACATTGCACGCTGTATCGCAATTCTGGTAAAGTCAGTGTGGCTGGGAGTCATTGTCTGGGAACCGTGAATATTTGTGTAAAATGTAATAGCAATCCATCCATCACTTGTTGAGATTCTGCAGTCCCGACCAAAGTGGTGAACTCATAACCCAAGATCAACATCACTAGAAAAATCTTGGAAGAAGATGATAAAGATAAATGCTATGTGACGGCAGAGACGGACTGTGTGTTTCCTGAAGAGAATGTGTCTTATTAACTCAGCTTCCAAGGGGGCAGCCTGCTGACTTTGGCCGATGTTGTTCATCTTGGCAGGACCTGCATTAACAGTTGTCTAACCCTGCTTTGAATGTGCTTCCAAAGTCAAGTTGAACAATCGTTAGATGCAGCTCTTTGCCCTTTTGGTAAGACAGATATCTGACAGACAGTGATAAAGAAAAAAAAAGATTAATAATTCAGCCAGGAGGAGGAAAGAAGAAATGGAGGTGAACACTGTAATGGTCCCACAGTTCACCCAACATGACAGCCAAGTTGTATAAAATATAGTAAGTTCAGTGGACGTGGCTTATTTTACTCACAGCTCTATTCTTAAAAGAAGTCTACAAAGAAGTGAGACAATGACAAATTGACGGCTTGTGGCTCCTTGCCTAACTCCCCCCCCCCTCTAGAGTGATGTGATCTCCCCCACAAAGGGATATTAACGGTGACCTCTCATATTCATAATGTAAGCCATGGACAACCTTGCTGCTTTATCTGCTCAGTTTGGTCCAGTACTGCACTGTGGAGTCAGTCGATGACGGTTTCCCAAATTGTGAGGTTTCCCGTTGTGGTTAGTCCCAAGAAGACATTTACTTTGTGATAATGTTACAGGACAACTGCCTGGAGCAATGTTTATTTAGATGTGCAATCAAAAGCATGAGCGTTGGAATTGCAGGCTGAAATCTGCATTTAATTCTGGTTATGACTGTACTCTATGCATCATGGAAATATTGGTGTAATGTTACATAATCCTGCTTTGGCCTGAAGTATTATAACTTTTAGGAACCGGGCCAGTTATGTTAATTTTGATTGTATTCTGCATTTGTCAACTGTGGAACAGTCCGAGTAGATCACAGTGAAATGCAACCAAGTACTAATGAGATGAAATGTTCTTTCTCCAACCCTGCAAGCGGCGCTCGTGATCAAACGCAGAGTACATTGATAAAAATACATCAAAAGCTTTTCTGTTGACAGTGTTTGCACAAACAGGCTCCACTGCCGGCGTGAAAAAGTGGCTTTACAGGCACATAAAAGCGGATACTGTTACAGCGCACTGGATTGTGGTCGAAAGCTCTTAAATGGTTAAAACAACAATTCGGGTTTTGTGGGTTTTCTTAAAATTACCCTCTTTCTCTTTCACTTGAACTCAGGTCAAAAAGAAACTGTGGCACACAATGGCTGAACTTAATCCATTCAAGGAGCGGTGGGGGCGACTCAAAGCAGTAATTTAAGCAAAATGGTTGCGGTTGAACATGATATTTTCAGTGTCATTAGGGCAGTTTAGTAATGTAAACCTGCGGAAAGATCTTTATGAACAACTAAACAACAACCATGACCGTGATATTTAGTCAGACTCCAAGCGGACTCTAACTTTGTTTAATGAAGAACATATTTATGTTCAGAATTGTAATTGTTGTCGGGGAGGGGTAGTAGGAAGTGTATCTGCACAAGCAGAGGGATTGAAGAAGCGTTCTTTATTTCAGACACACACACACACACATACCCACGGCCACATGCGTGCGTTCTAGGTCCATGGGCCAGCGTGAGTCTCTTTCTCTTTGTTCTTGCCGAGTGCCTGATTAAAAACATCAAGCATAACTTCCTAATTGGGCTGTCCTAACCACTTTCATCTGGGGTCTGCAAGGCGAGCAGGTAGATCCGTAATCTTATAACCACGCGTGTGCGTCCCACTCCTGCGGACACGTGCAACCGAGGATGTTCACCCGGTGACTCAGGCTTTTTACGTGGAAGAATGGAGTTATTGTCGTCAGCATCATCCGCCCCCTCTAAGTCTGTACAGCAGACTCGTTTTGTCTGGGCGGTACCTGCGTCATTAACGTGTGAACCTGTTACTCGATCGAAAGTGTTGAAAAGTGCATCGAAGTTGAACTGTAAACAAAGATGAGCGTTTAGCGAGTGAAGAGCCAGATCTTCTTTTGATTTGATGGCAACAAAATGACCATAAATAGACAGAATAATGGACGTAGGTGGGGGTGAAAATAGGCACGTATTAACACCTTATTTAGGACAAATCTTAATTCATGTTGTAATAGAGGTAGAATAAGGTTATGTAGTATAAGAAAATTCCCTCTTTTGCAACAATAAAATGAAAATAGAAAATTCGCTTTAAACAGGACAAACCATGATAAATAGGCCTTCAACTGATATTACACAATTCAGGTTGAGTTTGAATGATGAGTGTTGGTGAGCCCAGAATTTATCAGTGAAAGTGTTTGTGCTCCAAATGCTACATTTAGTCTTGCTCAATTTTCTTTTCCCCAAATATTCGGCGTTATTACTCAGTGATAATGTTAGGCTGTTTGGAGCATTGACAAAATCAAGTTTTGAGAATTCCAACTCAACATTTGAAACATGTGAACTTGAAAATCTCTGATCCTGTAATACAACGCTTCGTTCCGTTTCGATAATCATAAACGCTTTGATAACCTTTGCGATTCAAGTTACTGACAAGCCAACGTTGTATTATTTTTCTACCGGTCTCTGTGGACGGCCGCCTTGCATAAATGTTGCTTGGCTTAAATATTTGTTGATGAACTCCAAGATTTCGGTTCAAAACCCTCCCTTGGGACGGACAAAAAAATGCTCATACAAATAAATCAGGCTACATCAAATGCTTTGATAAATGAATGTAAACAAATGCAACTCAGATGTGGGGAAGCACATCACAGCCGTCCACAGGGCCCAAAGCACATCACTGCAGTAAAAGTGGATGTCAGATAGCTGCTCTAAATGGACAGCGACCATAGACTTGTCAGTATATACTCAACAAGTGATTTAGTCATCTCGCTTTGGGGCCATAGCTTCATATGGCGCACATGTTACACACAGAGGGCCCCTTACATCTATCAAATCTAAGATCAGAGTGTAATTGTGACTGCGAGTATGTCTGTGTTTGTGCATGTGTAGAGGTGTCTCTCTGTGTACGGGGCTCTGTGGTATACATGTGCAAAGCATACGCAACCACATGTAGGGGAATCCATCCCATGGGTATAAGAGGAATGCAGCTGGTATCAAGTGGAGTAGAAAGTAGTGGGGGGGGGGAGGATGTCGCCACTGATCTCCAGGTTCACTTCAATTTCTATTCCGTTGCATCCCATAAATGCCAATGTTCCCTTCAGTGTTTCTCGGAGTTTATGCAAGGAGCCTAAGTGGTTCCTACGCTCACCGATTGCGCAACACTTTTCTTGAGCATAAAAATGGCATAAAGAGCAGATTATAGGCCAAACTGTAAACACATTACCCTGGTTATTAAACTGTGAACCGAGGATTTATTTTCCCTGGCAACAGTCGAATGTCTAAAACATGATAAATCTATATTTTAGTGCTACAAGTAAAAACAGTTGTCCAAGAATAATAATAATAAAAAAAAACTACACCACACAGACACCATCAGTCTGAATGACGTAAAATATAAATTCTGCCCCATACTGAGCTACACTCAGACAGTAAGAAATAAAGGTGCACGCATTGACGTCACATATAATGATCACTTAGCACAGACAGAGCAGAAACTGAACGTCTGCAAGATTCATCTAAGAAAAAGCTCAAGTACAAAAACTGATGCTGAGATTTTAAGATTGTTAGATTTGATTCAATCACAATGAATAAACATGGAGAATGTTCCTCTCTCTTCTGCCCTCCCTTGTAACGGTTAGAGATAAAGATAACGGAGATAGGCGGAGTCTGAAGGGCCTTATCGCCGTGCTCCATCTCTTTCAGTTTCGCAACGCCGAGCGTCTCATGGGACAGTCTCACGACCTGGGAGAGCCCGAGGTCAAGGCCAAACCAATAAACGCTAGCTATCTATACCTCCCTCATACCCCTGTCCCACCATCCCACCATCCCACCATCCCTTCATCCCTCCATCCCCCAGCCTCTCACAGTCCCCATCGCCCGCTTCTCTAAATAAGGGCATGTTGAGTCTATCCGTGCATGGATGAGAACCTTCGCTTACAATTCAGGAGCAGGTAAATGAAGTTTTCTCTCCAACTATGCTTTTCATATCTGATAAAGCCCGAGTGTAGCAGAAATGCCTTGGCTGTTTATAGGTTTGGGGTCATTGAATGTGCTGCTCCTGTGTCAGTGAGGTGCAGACAGATGTGATACGTCGTCATACAGGTAAAACCACTCCACCACTATTGTGGCATTATCTAAATATCCTTTTTAACTAAGAAAACATGTCCAAGTATCATTTATAGAGCGATAACTATTGCTGTAATGATTATAATATATTAATTGTAAGTAAAATAAGTCAATTTTCAAGTAAAAATCCTGAACATTTGATGCATGTCAATAGTAAATCTGATGTTTGTGGGATTAATAATGTTGTTTAGAGTGGTCAAAATTAACCATTCCATGTCTTGTGTTCTATAATATTTTATGGTTTACCTATGACTAATGAATAAATCAAATAATAAAGAAAACGAATAAGCAGATTGCCAGTTTGCTCGTTCTGTTTTTGTTCTTTTCACATAAAACACACAACAATTATTTGCATTTGAAAAGGGAAAATAAGAATAAGACAATTTGCCCTAACATTACGTCAAAAGGGTAAGACTATATTACAGTCCTCAAATAAATCATATTCAACTGGAATAATGATGCTTCTCTGTAACAGCATGTTACCTGATCAAATCTCTTACAATTAGGTGAGTGTTGACATTCTGACAGTTCCTTGATGAATGGAGGATAAGACGTGAGATCAAGTGGAGGAGATTGATCCATAACAACCTGCAGGCGTGAAGCACAGATGCACTCAGATTACTCATGTACACTTAGTTACAGTAGATTATATAGACGTTTAACCTAAATATTTGGAGAGGCTGTTGCACTGGTCGCTGGCTTTGTATGTACCAAAAGGATTTCTGCGTGTGGGGAATTATTGCTTTTCTGACAGATTGAGCTTTTAGTTCTGTTTTCAAGGTGCTCTAGGTTAATCAATTCAAGCTGCATTTTTCGAGGCCTTTCTGTCCGTCCCCCATGTGCGCCGGCACACACTCATCTATGCATCAGCTAATCCAGTGCTCTGTGTTTGAACGAGTATGATGCTAAATCCCCTGCTTCAGTAAAAGGGCTTTAGGTTGATTCTCTGTTGTTCTGAGACTTTATGGCGGAAAATGCAGTAAATGTAGGTCCAAATGAAAACCAGGGCCTATTGTCAGTGTCCATTACATGTCAGCCTTGCACTTCACCTCTCCCACTGGTCGCAGAGAGCCAGTAAACTGCCCAGAGACCAAGGGCCCTTCCGAGAAATGCTGTTGAACCATCACAATCTTCCTTGAGTGTTTGCATTCAAAGTATTACTGGTCAGTCCCCATCAATTACATTCTTGGCAGTCGCCGGCAGTGGAGCCAAATTTATGTAAGGGTGGTGCCCAGTTGAGATGCTTTGAGGAGGGCTTTTAAAGATTTCAAGGTACAAGGGATTGTTTTGGCTTTGAACTATCCCCTTTATCACTGCAGCTTAACATCCATTAGAATGCCACAGACATCAATTGTGATAGATACTCTTTTTGTGCTCTTTTTGACATCTTAAAATGATTACCAGGCTTAAAGAGGCCCGGCAACATTAGACGAAGCACTGGTAGATGGTAGATGGGGTGGGGTGGGAGGTTTGTGTGGAAGGCCTCCTAGGGAAATGGCACACGGCTTCCCACTGTGGGGGTCTGGCACATCATTGGAAGGTGTTCATGCTTTGCATTAATGCCTGTTCTTACAGATGCAGCTGAAGTCATGCGCGTGAACGTATGTCACTTCGCACACATTTTCATGTTGAATAAATACCCCGACAATACCTCCTTGTGTGTGCAAGGATCTGCTGACCACAAGCCCCACCACCTCGTGAGCCACACCCGCCCTGTGTTGTTCAAATGCCGTTTGATCATCTTCTATTCCCAAGGACAACACCCTGGACATGACGTCTGATTTGTATCTTTCTCACCCACTCATAGCATCTTGAATGTTTCCACAGCCTGTTGCGCTGCACTGTATTCCTCTACTTCCCACACACCTGAATCATATTTTCCTGTCTTTGAGCCTCTGTTTGTTCTCAGTGACTCGTCTAAATGATGAATAAACAGTCAGCCGTCTCTGCCCTGGGTTAGGCATCCTTGTCTGGACGATATCCTCTGCTCGTTAATCAGTGTGATTGTGTTTACGGTTCACAAATGTGTGAACATGTGCTTGTATGTGTGTGTACACGTGGGCCATTCTGTCACTTCTTAGTGGTTTTGGAAATGCATACCCATAGAGTGTCTGGGATGTTTTGGATTCATATCAGGAAAAGTGACCCGAGGGACAGAGTCAGTCGTGATTCTGTGCCATTTGGAGGAAGACAGTGTGACAGCGAGGATTGGCAGAGGTGGTGTTGAATCACCACTGAGTACAGCTCTTTCTTCCAAGCAGCTGCACTTCGTGAATCGAAGTTCCCTTATTTCTTAAGTTCTTCTCTCTTTTGGGGTAGCAGTGGCACTCTGTCAGTCAGCTGTCATCCACAAATTTGGTCCAGCCTAAAATAATATGAGGAAAATAAATGAAAGCTGTCTGTGAAGCTGTGGACCCTTCAACTACTGACTCCATCGTTCTCTCGGAATGGTCCTTTACTCATTTGCAGTAAAACAGGGCTAAATATAAGTGTGCAGGCTTACAATGTGTGTGCACTTGGCTGTAGAAGGTGCTAGTGTTCTGTAAGTGTAATGAGAAAAGATGATTTACAGAGCCCCATGCTTTTGAGTGGCACCTAGCCATGGACGGCAGCCAAAACAAACCCACATGCAGGTCACTCACTGGAAGTTCTTTTGTCAGGAATCTGTGATCACTTTTTCATCGAGCCAGCATTTACATTGGTGCAAATCCAGCCAGCTAATTGAGTAAATGGTACAATAGTTTTCACCTCACCTTTTCAGTCTTTCAGCAGATCCCTGGTGATGTTTCGCCTCATTTCAAATGCTGGACATAAGTACTACTAAATCTTTATCCTCGTACTCCACACCTGCAGTTTCACCTTTGGACTAGACCTCTCAAGCGATTTCCCATGAAGCCTGTGCGATGGCAGATGCCAAGAAAAAGCTAATTTGTATGTAAATTATCACAAATCATAGCTGGTTTTGGTTGACGTGATGTCACATTTAAATATACACACACCGCTCAGACACAAAGTCTCTCTCAAATGATGCAAACGTGGAATTACAAAAAAGGGCCTTTCTCAACATTGGCACATGCATCTTGGTCTTTTTAAGTTTATATTTTTAGGGACAGAGTTTAAGGTTGTCTCATTTAAAAGGTCATCCAAATATGAATGTCCATGAATCTTAATTATTGTTGCGACTCTCAGAAGATGTCCAGCATTGTGTTTCTTATCCATACAAAAACAAAGCTGCAGTCAGCCTTGCTCTGCTCTTGGACAAATGGTCAAATTAGGGAATTCAGACTATTAATTATTCAGCAACACAAAAACCCCATCAGATAATGCTCCCGCCCACACTTTGTTTGCCCAGGCTAATGCCTTCCAACATCTTACCGACACTTTGTGTGGGAATACAGACATATATGGTTGAAGCTTGTTCTCCCCAGTGGCCCCAAAGCACTATCCCAGCTACAGGAATGTGATTCTGTTTAATTAGGGACCACGAGAGAGCTCATAGGAAGCCCCCCATTTTTAATTTCTGGTCCCCATGGCTCCCTGGGACGTCTCTAACTGGTTGGAGGTCAATGCTACAAGGCACAAGTCATAATGCCATGCTGCCAGAGGTTACCAGGGCCAGCCAGTTCTCAGAGTGTGTGTGTGAGCGACTGGGCGTGTGTGTGTGTGCCAAGTCCAGTAATCTCCTTACCCTGTCCAGACCTTTTCCAGTGGATGGCATGCTACAGGCCTGCCCAAACCATATTTTAAAAGGAATATTTGTAAACCTAAATGGCTTTAAATATTAAAAAAACAGACATGAAAGGTTGACTACAGATCAGTGGACGAGACACACAAATCTCTCATGTGAGTGATTCCTCATGAATCTCCAAATATTTTCGAATGTTTTTTTTTTTTTTTTCCAATATGGTGCAGCTTGTGTATGTTTATTCCACTGCCCAAGTAAACACCAAAAACTATTTGGCCCTGTTGCAGATTAGAAGTAATTTTCTTCTGCTTGGAATGCTAACTTTGATCTAATTGAAGAGCGAGGCTTTGGTTTAGTGCGGTCTGTAATCCAAGAGTTATATGTACATGAATAGCTTATTTTACAAGAGCAAATATAACCGCAGACACATATGGAAAGGAACTGTTCATTGTGCAAGAAAACCCACTGGGCTTTCAGTGAATGTCCCATGTCTCTGAACCATGAACCATGGACTCCTCCACTAGCTATTTGCAGTATAATGATGTTGAAGTGGGAAAATAAAAACAAATTGACCATTTCAAAACACTACATCATATTGAGTCCAGTGAGAATCATGTTATGTGCCTACTGTATTTCCACCACTGGTGTATCAGAGTCAGACAATGTATGCTAAACTTAGCATCTGTCTTCCTTGCCTTCAGAAAACATCCACTTTAAAGTTATGATTTTCATACTATTTGTGGTGGGCCTTTTCTCATTAAGAGGTGCCTAGTCAAGTTCCACCGGATAACGTTGGTATATGGTAAACATGTTAGCAAACTGTTGCTTATTTATCCAGGCAGAGCCCAGTATTCACTCTCTCTCTATCCGCTTGCTTTGTTTTGATTGGGTCACCAGCTGCCAAATGCTCCAATGCACCATGTTCCATGCTAGTTGCCAACTTTAACTTTTTTGAAGACACATTTAGGGCAATTTCAGTCTTTATTTGATCAGACAGACAAGCTCATAAAATGGGATTGAATAGGTTACATACACAGACACAGACTCAGGGGAATGGGCTCTATCAGGTAATCTTTTTAACATTTTATTTTTTTTTTCTGTAGATCAAATCAGAGTTGATTGTAAAACCAAAAGACTGAGCTGAATGTCATGAAGTTGAGTGGAAAGTTGAGTTTGTCAGTACAAGTGGGACATGTGACTCTGACCCATTGTTAACAGAAGCCTGATTGGACCAGATTTATTGTCAACCCTGACTTGGAGTGTTTGAGGGCAATTAAGTACAACTTTAGCATGAGTGACACCCATAGCAGTAGGTTGGTGGGAACAGATGATCAGAGGTCAAAGGGTCTCAGTGTTCAAACATATTGACGATGCAGATATTTGACCTAATAATCCAGCCATCAATCACCCCCTCGCTGGTGAACAAGCGCAACGTCAAACACATATAATGACACGGTGACACTTGATGAATCCTCTCAAAACACTGTTCACACACACTCTCCACTGCAGCGTGATCGATTTCAATGTAATGAGGTGCACAAGTAGTTTATATTAGTGGAGTAAGCACTTGGGGGAAATGCTTATTTTTTCAACACAGACACCAAATTGTTTTTATAAACTTTACACACTGCATTTCAACTAGTCTTCAACATGTTTATCTTTGACTACACTAGATGACTAGGGACTAGATTAGAACTGAGATAAGACCTTATACTGTAGTTTGTGTTGTGTTTCTACAGGGAGACAGAAAAAACAAAGGGGCTGTAAGAGAACTGAGCAAAAAGATAAGAGTGAAAAGCTGCCATGTTTCTGTAGAATTTCCTCCCAAGAAGATAAATACACACACACACACACACAGGACAGCCTGTTCTGAAAGAACAAGTGACCTTCTCCGTGAAAGCCTCCAATAACAAAACAAGACATCAATAAGCTGAAAAATGATACCTTGCAAACGGAAATCACCCCGGCACATGGAACAACCCCAGAATGGCTGTTTAGAGCACAATTGTTTCAATACAGTCAAGGAAGGGATGCGCTTCTGTATTGTGTCAGCCAACAATAGCCGACTATAAACTCACAGACGCCACCACCCTATGGATTTAGCAGCTCTTCATAGAGCAAGCTATTGTCCTGTTCCTGAAAACAGTCCTTTTGTAGCTGAGGGCCAATATGTGTCAGGTAACACAGGTGATGAAAATCAGTTGAGATGAAGATATATGTGAAACACAGAGTGAGAGAGAGAGAGAGGAAAAGAAGCAGGGGAAGCGGGGGTGAAAACAATTTCTTTCTTTTCAGTTTGAATTTTTTTTTTGGATTGGTTCTCAGCTTGCACTACATTTCTAAATAAAACTTAAACAGTGTTTTGCGCGATTAGGCACGGTGTGATATTACCCTCTAATCTCAGTGATGTTATCTCTCTCACCTCGACAGGCCTATTTCGGCTTATTTTCAGTCCAGTTCATCATTTAAAGCAACAGTACGTATATATTGGACCATTAAAGCAGATTTTGATGACATTTTAACTGACCACCGAGTCCAGCATTACATTTAATGTTGTGGCAGTTTGACACATATTAACATGACATGCTCCTCACAGTTTTCCTATGCAGAGACTTAAGGTAGATAGGGGGAATGACAGAAGCACCATTCTCCCTCTTACATGACAGTGAACCATCACAAAACATACATTACATAGCTTTGCTTTACGTTTTTGGCCCTCAACAAATTAGCTGTTGTGGCTCTGATTAGCAGACACTGAAGGAAAGCTCTAATAAAGCCACTGTGCTCGATTTGACCACCAAATATATTACAAAACAAAGTTACAAACGTTTTGCAGCTACATGGTAAGATAGTATGTGTATGTTGTGTTTTTGGCTCACTCTGCTGCCTCCTTTTGTGGCCAACGCAACGAGGGGGCGACGGTCGTCTTTCAACTTGAAGGTTGTAGGTCTGATTCCCGTCTACGCTAGAATACATGCCGATGGTATGAAAGATGTATATGCATTTTATGAACGGCCACCATTACAGCTGGCATTCAAATGTGATTGCTGTGATAAAGGGGGCCAATGTGTGAGTGAATGGATGTGAATGGCAAACACTGTAGTTTAAAGCAACTTTGAGTGGTCTAGTGAAGACCAGAAAAGCATTACATAAATACAGACCGTTTACAACTCATCCAGGAATAGTAAAGGGTCTGGTCTCGTCCAGTGTTGTCACGACTGACTCTGACTGCACTGTAAAGAAGAGGGTGCGGGTAACATGGATAATGGTCCTGTCTACAGGACAATGATGTGCAAAACATTCATGGATCTGCCCATTGAGATCACACCCTATCATTTAGCCTTGTGTGGTTGATCAGCATCCAAGAGGGTAAGTCCAATGGGATGCCCTGGAGGAAATGAGGTCATCGCAACAGACCATGCAGAGTAAATTAAAGTAAATCCAGCTGATCCAACTTTTTCGCCTCTGCATCTGACCTGTTATTTCTTTCAATTTGAATTAAATTGTACTGTAAGAGATGACTTCATTGATATACCTCCTGGATGTTGGAGCGCCTACGCCACTATGCCAGGCACTGTGACAGAGGTTGCATGCTCTCACACATACAGTCCATTTACTGATGAAATATGGCGAGTATGCTCCAATCATCTGTCAAGCTTTCAGACAACAAGCTCAGCAATAAAAGGGATGGGTGGGAGAAGAGAGGAATATTTGATATTTATTAGCTCTTTGTTTTTATGGCTCGTTGTACATGGGAAAGCATCAAGCAAGAAGATAAAGAAAGGGAAAATAGGGGAGGCTGTGAGCCAAAGACTAATCTTTTACATCACAAGAAAACAGTTTGCACCTTAGCCTGTTGATCCTCCAGTACACCCCAAAGTGAGGGAATTTGGAGAACGGGTAAAAAGAGCTCATGTCTATGTGCCAAACATTACATCTTGCCTTAGTCACCAACCCCCAAGTGTTCAGTCATGATGTTTGTTTTAAACACAACCACAGAAACAGGAGGGGAAACGAGGCAAAAGGATGTCAGATTTCAGATTTTGTTTCGAGTCATCATCAACCGTATTCATTCATTTATCATTCTATATCTTTGCGGCTTTGATGTGTTTGCCATTTGTTTTCCTTCCTTTATGATCTGGCGATGATTGAGGCTCACTATATTCTGGCTGTATTGTCTGGTTCAAAATGGAAAATGTTATATGCAAATTTCCATTGTTTATTTGCCTTTTTAATTAGAAATTTCTGGTGAGTGGTGCATTTTACATTTTGCATTTTACTTTTCAACCTTTATCGATGGCTTGGTATTTGACAGTAAGATTAGTCAGTAATGTGGTGAAATGTTAGAGATGACTGTTTATTTTCAAAAGCACTGGCAGTATAACACTACAACTATAAGAAATGAGGTGATTCATTATTGGTATTTGGTTCGATAGTGGTCAAAATCACTTGATCCAATATCGGTAGAAGAAAAACAAAACGCTCTAAATATCACTTATCGCAGACACAGTGTTTGTAGCTGGACAAAAATTCACCGTCAGTCAATTCACCACATATGTTTTGCAGAGTCCCTCACTGGCTTTGTAGCTGTAACAAGGCAACATTGCTTTTGACACGAGTGTTATGGGAACAGTTGCCCTGAGAAAAGCACAACAGCGGGCGTACGGGCATGAGAGAGGAGCTGCTTTAAGATCACAAAACTCCCTAATTGACTCCTACCTCAGCTTGTAAGTTTTTATCGGTATTTTTAGAGCATATGACAAACCAAAGTAATATGATAATAGCAGGGCACATGTGCTGCTAAAGTACAATAGCTTCAAGCTAGGAAAACTGTTTAGACACACTGCTGCAAGTAAAACATATAGAGTTTCTTTTCAGGGCTGCGTGTCTGTAGGAAGTGCATGAAAGGGTATACTTTAGGTCCTTTATATGCACGAGCACAAAGAAAAAGCCATCACTTTGACAAAATGTGTCATGAAACGGAAGGTCCCACCCTTGCTTCACCTGAGTCACATTGAAAGAGTGTGCAGAACAGGATATCATTACTATTAAAGAGGAAACAAGGCTTAACCAGTGCCAACAACCTGCTTTTAGAACGGTGAATACCTCATTGTACTGGTGGCATAAAGCAGAATCTTAAAATAACAGGGTTTTTACATCGTTGTCACTCCCCAGGGCAGTGAGATGTGGCCACACTTGACTTTGAATGATTTTACTTTCCTTACAAATTGACACCCCTTATTCATGTGCTTCCTCACAAAAACACCTGAAAAAGGATAGAAAATGAGGGTTGGCCCTCTCTCACTCCTCGATTAGTGTTCTGAGAGTCAGACAAAGAGGGTCATGGCAGAATTAATGGCCTTTGGCGTTTCTAACTTCCCTTACAGGATACAGTTTGACTGGTAGGGTACATTTGTGTGGGTGACGATAAGAACACTGGAAGGCAGGCTGACATTACTGAGTTCATTTCTTCCATTTAAGTTGCCTTTTCTGCTCTAGGGAAAAAGAACAGAAACTGTGATTCAGGCCTGAGCTTGATGAACTGAGTGTTTTTTGCGTTTTTTTTCTTTCTTATTGCAACAGGTTGCTTATTTCTCCAGGCTGTCTGAGATTTGAATACGATCTTGTCCCCGCGGATGTTGTAGTCCACTTACAGTATTTCATCACGGTCTGGTCTGCGAAGCGACGGAGCCTGATCTGGAGTGATGTATGTGAAAGATTGCGCGCAAGAGGACTTTCTTTTACTCATATCCACTGATAAATAACAGCTGCGCAGAAAACAAACAATGTGCAACCGTTAAGGAGTTGTGATTTTCTCAAGGAAAGTTTGTGGGAAACGGCTCGACTGTGGAGGCATAACTGCTTGAATATATGAGAGCATTTTGTTGGCCGATTGATTCTATGTTTTACAATCAACATGCTTAAGTTTGAATGTGAGCAACTGTACAGCTGCTTTTCATCACCTCCCACCATCATGTGTGTCCAATAGTTCATATCATCTCACTAAAATGTGAAATAAGGAGGTGGGTGTGCTTTTACTATAGAAATCTATGGCCTATAGAACTAACATTACAGCACATTTGTGATTTGTCCCAGCTGTGGAGACAATGGCACAGATGATACACACCTATTTAGATACTGTATTATATGGAATAGTTTATGTATTTTCTTCTATCTTTTCTCCTACTGAACATTTAGTCTTTCAAAGTCTATTAGAAATGATGCATTAGAACAGAGAAGATAAGCAAATAATCATGTTGTGTGGAGTCCTGCTTATGGACCCATTGGAAACGTGGCTTTTCACTGCATAGGTGGCCTACCTAGACACCCAGTCTGTTTCCCTGATGTTGACCCTTACACCTTGTCTGCCAACCTGTTATTCTTCACATCGCTATACCCTGCTGTCAAAGCACACAGACAACCTTTACCCTTACAGGCAAACCTCAGGAATTAAAATTTTCCCTCACCTCTCCTCTCCTCACATCCTTCCCTCACTTTCTTTCCTCTCCTCTCTGCCAGTCAGCCATTTATAAACACTCCTGCTGCAGCCGACGAACACAGCCCAAGACAAATCACGCCACATGTAAACAGGAAAGTCACTGAATAGACTCGACCTACCTCTGTTTTATACGCTTGCCAGCATACTGTCTTGTCAACCATACAGAGGCTTGCATTACTGAGGCGAGGAGCGTGTGAGAAAGACAGTTGGAGAGTGTAATCGTGTTTGACAGAAGAATATCTGTCATAGGGGAGTAGAAGTTTTGTGGTCAGATCCAAAGTGGGAGGAAAGTTCTCGCTATTAGATGGAAGGATTTGTATGGGACTTTGGAGTTTCCACAGAAGATGCTGACTTTGAGGGTACACACATGCAGCGCAGTTTGACTCATCCTCAAATTCCACGTGCATTCACTGCCAGATTCATTATGTTGATCAGAATTTCCACACTTCTCCTGAAGACACAGCAATAATGGGTGGTCCTCATTCGCAAAACCATCATTTTCAGCGTAAACACGGCGCCGCTGCATTTCTGGTCATTCTTATCATTTCCCAAAGAAATGTGCGGTGGCCGTGCTGTGAAAGGCGGAGCCCCTTAATGGTGCCTATGACTCTGATGTCATTTTCACCACGAAGGGTGTGTTCGTACAAATCTTCACCATATCTTCGAAATCATTTGACAGCTTGTTTGCTTATTTTCATTTTTGTGTGATTAGTCATATTTCTGTGGTGGCAAGGAAACGGATTATTATTATTATTTGGCCCAAATATTTAATGTTCCCATTATTTGAGCGAGTGCATAAACAAATGCGTCACCAGTAATTCATTGCGCATACAATAACACAGAGCCTGTTTCCCACAGTTTGACCAGCACTGGCAGTGGGACTCCCCTTTGCCTCAGAGCTGCTGGGACGCAGCCAGCTCAGGGTTAAGACCACCACAGCACTGACACACATACACGCTGAGACCACCACTGCAGAGTCATAGTGCATATGCACAGCACTGCATCTGTGTTCCCTTGATACACACCAAGGCTTTTCATCATCGTTACAGGACGCTAGTATCAGCCAAAGCAGTGCTTGACGTTGCGAGTGTTTCAGCTGCATTTGCAATTAAAAATATATTATTAATATGTTGCCTGTAAAGTGTACTGTAAGTAGCATTTGTACTCAAATTAAGAATATGGTTATTGTTTGTTGTTATGCTTCACTGTTTCACTGTACACTACAGCTATAAAGTGTTATTGCATTGGACTATTGTGTATCGGTAAAGTTGTTCTTAAACGGTTGTGAGTGAAACATCATCACAAGTATTGGAGGGATTGTCATGACATTTTGCTCTTATTCAATATATTTTCATCACCACTGTTTTGTATTGGAGTTTGCATGTTCTCCCCGTGTGTGCGTGGGTTTTCTCCGGGTTCTTCGGTTTCCTCTCACAGCACAAAAAACTTGCAATATGAGGATTCGGCAAATTTGACTCTCAAACTTGACCGTAGGTGTGAGTGTGAGAATGACTGGTTGTTTGTCTCTATGTGGCCCAGTGATGGACTGGCAAACTGTCCAGGGTGTACCCCGCCTTTTGCCCCCTCCCGTTACCCTCATGTGGAGAATAAAGCTGGAGAAGATGAGTGAGTGAGTGTTTTGTGTTAAATGTTCGCTTCCATTGGCACCAACTTTGACATTATGTGGAGTGTGGTAATGTTTGACAACGTCATCATGCTCTTGTTTCAGTCCAGCTGTCTCACATACGGTCCATAAAGTCACTTCTATGAAGTGTATTTGAGAAGTGCATTCGACTTTTGCTATAAACAAACGAAACATCAAGAAAATAAATATCCTTCGGCGAGTGAGTTCACTGTTTTCAATCCACAAAGTGCTTTCTGCAGTTCACAGTTTTGCACTATGGTCCCTTCTCGTCCTGTGAGTTGTTGCCACTGGGTAAAACTAATTGCATCATTCTGTCACTGACAGAGCTAAAGGTCATGACCCATCTGCTCGGTCTTGGTCATTATTTCAGCTCCAGTGATTGGCACGCAAGATGCTGATGTCACCGCACAAGCCCTCCTACACATTCCTGGGTCAGACCAGAAAACCCCAGCTAAACAGAATGACATACGAGTGCACTCTTGATGCATGCAATTGCCACTGGCTACATTTACACACTCAGCATAAACCTGACATGTTACCCACAGGACTCAGGCTACATTGACATGGTAACTCACATCTGTTTTTAAGCATTCTGTGGCACAAGAGTGGTTTCTAAATAACATCTTTAACTTAAAACCATTTTAATGCGGTTAACCATGTATTTCTTTTTTTAAGGAAGGAGAAGCTCACATCCATGTGTTACCTTTGGATTTCAAATTATAATAGAAGTGCGTCTTTCATTCTAATTTAATTGCTTATCAGAGGTGTCTAAAATCTGATGTTTAGGCATTTAGACAGCCAAATTTTAACATACAAACTTACACAAACTACAAACTAACACAAGGAGTTAAACGTCAAAACATTGATGCAAATAGTTAAGACCACAAATAAAATATCAGACGCATGTCACCCCCAAAAAAAGGATAAAACAAATATTTGAATCAGCAGTGCAGCCACAGTGGAGCCATTTAGCCCTGTGCCATCAAGATTAACAGCTACACTGTAGTTTGGATGTAGCCTCTGGGACAGGGGGAGTGTGTTGTGAAGTTATTGTAGTACTTGTCTTGGTTTATTTTGTGAGACCCTTTCCTGAGAGTAGGAGCTGCAGTGAGACCCAACAGATCACTTCTTCATTCTTGTGTTCTGACATGCTTTGCTCTCACAGAGGAAAATCTGTAACCTGAGCAAAATATATTGGCCGCAGGGAATAACGAGCAGAGCCACAGCACTTGTCAACTGGTGTAGGATCTAAATCAGCGCGTCGTGTGTTTGAATGGGGAACTCTTGAGCCCCAGTGTCCCTGGTACTAAGTGCAGAAGCCATTTGCACACAACTCACTCATGACTCACCTGTGTATGCTACTGTACATGTGGCAATACAGCAATGTTCCGAGAAAAAACAAACTATTTTAATCAAAATAAAACTGCACACTATACTGTACACACAAGCTGGAGCTGACAAATGTGCTGCTTCATGCGAACAACACAAACTGCACCTCACATGAAAGCTGACACACAACTCCAGTGCTATGACTTACAACTCTTGTATATGACTCTATCCTCACTAAACAAGCAATAGCAACACTGAATTCAAACAAATCACGGTTTACCAAAATTATTTTTTTGCCGATACATATGTTTTCTATTGCCAGCTAATCCTGTGGTTGTGTTACTTTGAAATTTGTGTGGAGTGTTTCTGACTGTATTATAATAATATATAAAGCGGTGTTTCCGCCAAATGGAAAGGTTTGGTTCAGTATGGTACTTTTTTTTTTGAGTTTCCATTAGAAATCTTACTAAAATAACTGGCCCCAACGGTTCCATTTTTAAGTAGCCTTCCCTTTGGGCACCAGAGTCATGGTATGGGATGGAGCTAGACCCACAAGAGTCAGCTGACAGTGTCACAGAAAGGTATCCCTCCCTTGCAACCAGTGTTTCTTCAATGCCTGCAGTCTATTCTCATATTCTCTCTTAACATCTTGTTGAGACAAAGATCCACAAACTGTCCTCTATGGTCACAGTAAGTACTGTATCTCACCAATAGGGCCATCGGGCTCAGTGCACACCCCACCCACCAAGCAAAGATACTGTTCTCAGTCTAACCTGGGGCTTTACCATTGTACCATACTATACCAGACTGAACTGGACCATGATGGAAATATGGCTCAATAGTTCTACCGCTGTCTTTGCACACATCCATTTGGCTTGTTGTTGAATGGTGTTCCTGGGAGGGATACTGTACAGTAGAGGCTGTCCACTGATTCCTTTGGCTCCAACATTTCACATGAGTGGCTTCATATTAGTTGTTAAACTGCAGGTCCATCACGCACGATGGTATCTTGAGTGACTTGCTGCTAAAGAAAGTTGTTTTTAGATGGGATGACTCCTTATAGACCCCATTAAGACCTCGCAATAACATTCATCCTGAGTGATCCGATTACATGCAGATTGTGCGTCCAGTTCTGAATGCTCCCAATCCGTCTCGAAAGTGTCCTCGCCTCTGATTGCAAACAACCGGATTTGATTCGATTTGAATGATTTGTCGATTGGTCTCGCATATTTCACTACAAGGTGGGGATACCGGATCTGATCATATGTGGTCACAGAAGACACATCCACCATGTATTTTAATACCATGTGAACAGCCGTTCAACTTTGCTCTGTTTCACTTTCATTCAACCACGTCAGGGGTCATGGGTACATCAGGCGGGGGGTAGGGTTGTGTGTTACCTAATTAGCATAAAATATGGCCCAGTAATGTTCATGTGCAAGATGTTTCTGGCTTCATCTACATGATTGCATGGGGGGGAGTACATGTGAACTAATACTACACTGAAATAAAATCTGTATTTTTGCCATGTTCATGTGCTCTCACCAAGTAATATCTACTCTATACTACAACACCTTTGGGCATGCTTTTTTGAGCAGGGGCCTGAGAAAAGGACTGAGGTGAGACTGCTGTGATTCTCCTTTAAATGGCAATATAATGCAATGTGGCACTCTTTTGATAAACGATTTACTTTGCTGCTTGTTCACACGATCCTCAGCAACAGTGTGTTTGAGCCATCATAATTATAACAGCTCTTTAAAACCTCAAAAGACAGGACCGAGCGCACGTCGGCAGCATGCATTTGCGCGCTCTGGTTTGGGAAGTAGTTAGGGAGAAACGCTTATGTTCTGATTTGATCTGAGATATTTGCTTGAGCTGTGATGCTATTTGCAGAACTACAGCAGTGACTCAGAGTACAAACTCAAACAAGCATGCTGATACTCATCGCCAGAGTCTGGCACGCAGCCATGTCTGTGTTTTTTTGACTGGGTGCAGCATGACCTTCAAATAACAGTATTATTGTCTGGATTACCAGGCGACGGGGAGGAAGTGTCAATTGAAGTGGTTAACGTACTTAATATTTAGTACAAGTTTAGTGTTAGGTGATGAGGTCACAAAGTAGGCCTGAAAGTAAGAGGTACGTAGTACAGCAGAAGATGTGTCCTGGCTGGACTTTGCATTATAAGACACTGGATATTTTGTTTATTCACTCTCCTAGTGACAGGAGGTTGATGCTCTCAAGATCACTACTTATTTTGTGATATTTCATTTGTTTAGTCCATGCCTAATCCCAAGTGTAAAAATGACAAGTTGTGGTTTAAAGGTTATTACATTCTGGACAAATTCTTGGACAGGAGCAGTGACTGTGTTCCAACCGGCAGAACTTAACAGATGCTGCTATGTGGATTTTATTGACTTTGGATGCGACTAATGTCTAGCTTTCAGCATCCTATCCCTATCTTTGTGCAAACGTTAAACCAGTATTTCCATTTATTTACCATTTATTTATCAGTTTCATCTTACCTGAATAGAGTTTACATTAATTACATTTTTTTCAAGCCAAATTGTTGTCACTGTGTTGTATATGCTGCAGTAACTGAGAAGAGATTGGAGACGTTGTGGCATTTAGGGCACTCCAAAATAAATAAACTGAAGCATCTATCTTTAAAAAGCATCTGTAGATTGAAGCAATGGAAAATATCCTGCATGTGCAGTAGACACATGCTATGCCACCCACCACCACAAGTAAAATCTCCAGAGAAACATTATGTCCTCTCTTCATTATTCTTTGTCAACCCCACTTATTCATTTTGTTTGGCATCTCTCAAAGCAACCACAGTAATTAATGAGACACAAGAGTTTTGAAATCTATTCTTTTTTCCATCCGCTCCTTTGAAAATAGTCTCCCACTGTGCTCGCACATAGATACACACACAGCATAAACACACACAGACATACACCTTACTTTACACTCATCAATCATCCTTTTTTTCCACAGGCGTGTCCTCCAGGATTGAGTCTTAATGTCTGTTAAAAATTACCGACCATGTGTTGTAAACCAATATTAGAGTGCAGTCCCTGGGCCACTCAGCCTAGTTTGGTCCTGTGCCTAAGTACTCCTCAAAATCAAATCCATTTATAATGCAGCGGTGCATGAACATTTGCTTTCCCTTAAAGTCCCATGCTGGAATCGAAACAGAATCATTAAAATCACCCTGCCGGCTTTGTCATGGCATGCAGAACTCTGCTGAAGGCATTCGTTCACTGAGTGACTAAAACACACTTTGAGTTTCATGTGCATTTTTGGAGCTATTTACACACAGCATAATAATTTTTTTATTTTTTTTCATTTTCAGTGACCACTGGAAGCTGAAAGTTCCATAAAACTGCCTTACAAAATTAAACCCATACCGGGAATTTTAGTGCAATGAAATATTTACGTGAAGTTGCAATATATTATTTTCACCCCTCCCTTTAGTTTTTATGATTTTTCTTTTAAACCGCAGTGGAGGGACTAATGATTACTTCTCTCGAAGCAAAAAATAAAATAAAATCTGACAGTGATGAGGGAGAAGGTGTGGGGAACATTAGGGCCTCAGCTGGGTGTGAAGTTAAGGTTGACTGGGTTGACAGGAGGGAGACTTTTCCCCTCACATTTGCATTTTCTAGCTGGACATGTGCATCATTAACATATGCCGCATGCTCTACATGTTGTTCAGTCCTACACATAGAGGCACATAGAGTTTCTTTCCACTTTCCACCCTGTGGGTTTTCCCAGGACAGACCCTTCCCTGACGCTGCACCCAGGAGAGAAGGCGAAAGCAAAGGAGGGTCCTTGCCTGACAGCACCAGGGAATGACTCCCTCCAAATGCTATGCAGTGTGACATCTGCAAACCATAACAACCTCTTAAAACCCCCCGAAAACTTGATACAAAGAACAGGGCCATGGCCTTTTTTTTCTGCTCACATAATGAGGCCACGGGATAAGCATCTTCACAGAGAGGAGGAGGAGGAAGAGAGAGAGGAGAGGCTCCTTGAAGTTCAACCAGTGTGTCCGCTATGTTTTACACAGATGAATTAATGTCACTTCCCTGCTAAACATTTACGTTACACCTCAGTGTTGCAGTGACATGTTTGACATACACCATAAGCATCATCATCATGTTGAACAATTCAGTATGTTGTTCCTGAATTATCCCCACTGTCACCTTTTAACTGGGATGTTATTCATCAAAAGTATTTGTTGCTCTTTTACTGAGCAAAATGCAGGTTATTATTACACTGAGTCCTGGACTTACACAACCTAAATAAGTAAATGGTGAGAGGAAATTCTTTATACTGCATGGCCTCTGAAATTCATCTGCCCCCATTTCAACCTCTGCAATTGTTCCAATTGTGTGGGTGCACTGAGTCATGGCAGATTCGGAGCTGGAGCAGTCCTTAAATAGTGGCTGGCTCCTTCGAGGATCAACTCCATTAGACGCCAAAGCAGCCTCGGGACTCACAGTGCTTCACAGCCACATTTAAACACGGAGACCAGTTGTTGTTTACTGTGAAACTGATAAAAATCCAGTGGAGCTGGTTTCATCTGACATTAGATGGCGTCTAAATTGCTGAATATCTTTAAATAGCAATTTCAGAGGTGTGGCATTCAAAGCCGCTGAGACAATATGGTATTAGCTCACACACAAAAAAAGAGATAAAAAAAAAGAAGAAGATCTAGAATAGCTAATATTAAATGGAACAAAGAGGTTCTCAATATGTGCAAACTAACCCTGCGTATCAGGGTTTATACATGTATAGGAGCAGCCACCCTCCTGTCAAAGACACGGTGGTATTCAATCAGATTGAACATGGATAAAGTTTGCTCGTCCGACCCAGAGAGGGAGTCAACCACACGTCTTATCTTTGTTAAGTCAGTTGAGGATCAATGTCAGAAAAGCCAGCACGCTCCACCAAAGCCCTCTGGCGCTTCCCGATGCAACCCTATCTCAATGGCCGACTTAGAGATGGCTGAGGAGAAGCTCCACCGCTCAGACTTCACCTTGGCTTCCTCTCCCATTTCCTCCTCTGTTGCCATTTGGGTTGCACACATGTAATTGCCATGTACTTTTCCCCCTGTCTGGTGAACAGGGAAAGCTCTGTGGATTCATAGGCACTGAGCCCTAATTGGGCTAATGGCGGTAGTATATCTAAATTACCTCCCTCCATCCATGCGGGTTGCTATGTTTATGTCTGCTGCCTAGGGTAAACTGCACCCCCTCGTCCTGTCATTTATCGGGGCACTTGTTTGTTGTAGAATGCAGCTCCAATGTAGATCTTTATCGGTGTGGCCAAGTGACCTGTCTGGCCCACGCAGACAGTAAAACAAAATACTGGTTCTGTTTTTTTAAACCTGCCATCTATAATGGCCGTGTTACTGTAGAGGTCTTTGCCTGACAAGTTATGTTTTGAAAGGTCTGGAATAAACTGTACAGTCATTTAACAGTGTTTGTACTGTTATATTACACACAGTGGAAAAGTCTATGACTGTGGAAAATTAACCTGTAAACATTACAAATAAAGAAACACAAGGAACAGCTTAACATTTTGGGGGCGAAGCATCTTTCTTTCTTTTTAGGGGTAGTTAACCTATCTTAGCATGACACATGAACAACACATGAACAGTTTGTGTTTAGAGTTTGCAAAGAGAATTATGCTTATGCTTGGAAATAATCAAAACATGTTAAATAGAGAAGCAAAATTGTTTGGAAAAGATACAAAATCTTATTTTTGAATATTGTGTTATTATTTTATGACATATTTTTCCCCTTAAACCCAATCGCATACTCAAAAATTGTTTGTCTGAAACACCCTACATATATCACTATATTTATTTACCTTCATCATCTTTTAGGTTGCTTTGCAGTGTAGGTGTTCATGCTCAGTTGCTCAGTAGTAGTAGAAGATTAGTGCGCCCTCTCTTGCTCTCTCTCTGAACTACCTTGTGATTGGTCAATGTCTACCATCACAGGCCAGGTTTCCCCAAAACTAGAAACATGGTGGAGATGAATTGCTGTATTTGTAACTCAGATCATTTGGTTTTCATTATGCTAAAAGGTTATTTTGGAATCATTGTTAACGCTAAAATGCTGCATGTTGCCTATCCTAGCTTTGACCTGTGTGACTATCCAAAGCTGTGTGCTAAAATAAGATCCAAATCAAAATAAACTGGAATTCCCCTTTTAAAATGAACTCATCTGGTTCTTTGATTTGAGGCAAATGTATTAAAACCAAATTTTAATACCTTGCAAGAATGACTGAAGTTTTTGATGTATGATTTATTTTATGTAGAGATGCCAAATGTGATATTTTTTGAATTGAAAGCCAAAGGACAGAAAAAAAACCACATTGGAGTACATATTATTGTTCTCATTCACAGTGAATTAAGCAGAAAAAGAATAGAGAAGAGGCAGAAATGTGTCTGCCAGATTTCTAGCTCCTATTGTAGTCCCTATACACAAGTCATGTTTAACCAGCACTCTGAATAGTAACCCAAATAACACTTCCGACCTCAGTAAGAATGAAAACAAAATTAGAACTCACAGAGAGGTTCTTTGGTGGCCGACAGGAAATAGCTAGCACTGCTTCTCCCTCATACCCTCACTGTTGCATGTGTGAATGCTGCCAGTGAAGAGGAATGTTTGCACTGACAGATGGGATGTGTAGGCCAGCATCAGCAGACGCTTGTTAGGCTGCTTCATGACATTCTCCTGCAGTGCCTGCCGGTGACCTGAGGTGACCTCTGGCTGCCCTTCATCTCCACAGGATCCATGTGAAAACACTCTTCCTCAATGCATCCTGCTGTTGACACCAAGAGCGGTATTTCAGGACATCCTTTTCATGCAAGGTTGGTGCTGGGAAAGTTGCATTCAGCAATGTAAAGGCCTACTTCCACATGTTGCTGCTATTTTAGAAAAACATTTAAAATGTAAATGGGCTAGAGTCCAATTTCCTCTCATGCCCCCATCTGTCAGGATAGATGGGGCATTCACAACACGTCTTGCCAATTGGATAATGCTTACGATCATGTGAGTGGTTCGGCAATCCAATATAATAATTTTAAAAAATTCCTTTTAAAAAAAAGGAGAAGAGATAAGACAAGCAATTTTGGACGACATACTATACTGTGACGTATGTGACTGATTTTGGACGACATAATATACTATGACTTTTTTGACTGATTTTGGACCACATAATATACTATGACGTTTTTGACTAATTTTGGACCACAAAAAATTCATACTTTAGTATGTCGTCCAAAATCAGTCAAAAACATCATACTATAGTATGTCATCCAAAATCAGTCAATAAATTCATACTATAGTATGTCGTCCAAAATTTGTCAAAAAATTCATACTATAGTATGTCGTCCAAAATCAGTCAAAAAAGTCATACTATAGTATGTGGTCCAAAATCAGTCAAAAAAGTCATACTATAGTATGTGGTCCAAAATCAGTAAAAAATGTCATACTATAGCATGTCGTCCAAAATTAGTCAAAAAAGTCATACTATAGTTTGTCGTCCAAAATCGGTCAAAAACGTCATACTATAGCATGTCGTCCAAAATAAGTCAAAAAAGTTATACTATAGTATGTCGTCCAAAATCATGTCATGTATGTATATATGTGTGTGTATGTATACATACAGTATATAGATATAGATAAATATAAATTTGTTTGTATGTTGTCCTAAATGACACTAAAACATCATTGTATATGATGTGTGTGTATATGTGTGTATGTATACATATATGTATATATATACATATATACATTTATATATATTTGCTCACACACACATACACTGTATGTATATATGTATACACATATATACATATATAGTTCACAAGAAGACACAACACACACATACATCCGTATATGTGTGTATATATTTATATACAGTACATGTATATATAAAGTTCACAAAAAATAAAGTTCACATTAAAAAGAACAAAGAGACTGTAAAAACAAACAAACATATAAGCCACTACTACTATGAATACTGCTACTACTGCATTGTCCATCACAAACTCAGAAGATGTTTAGTTTGTCTGTTGTTCCCCTTGGTGAAAATGGATTACCCCTGATTTAAATATAAAAGGCACATTCTGAGGTTATGGAAAAAATACAATTAACCATAAAATCAGTTGAATGTCCACTGAAAATTAAGTATAATTATTTTAATTTCAATTTCTGCCAAAGGAAAATAGTTTTCAACTGAATTTTTACACACTCCACCTTTAATACACAAGGCCAAGACAATGTGTTTGCTACTTTTATTTTGAAGAGAAAAACGTGCAGTTCCCGGTATGGACCCGTGTCTATGCTGTGAGTTTTATAGTCTGCTCCGACACCTGCTCCTGCCTTAGAAACCTGTGGTGACCACACAGGGGCGCTATGGCAACAAACCACGTCACCCCAATGTTGTACGTTAATTAATTGCTAAACTATTTATTTATTTATTTTAGATTGAAGAGGTATTCTAGATTTCAAAACTGTGGGACACCAGTGGTGGAGTCTTCGCCCAGAAAGGATTACATGCAAGAAGACACTGCTCATTTTGTACAAAATAAAACTCACCTATTATGGGTGTTGCATCGTTTTCCAACAGCTGGTGGCAGTGTAATCTCACATTTTTGCTCGGATTTCCCTGCTCAGCACCACACAGGCCAAAACTCAGTCTTTATCTAAACCAAAGAGCATCTGTTAAACAAGACAACACAGAGATTCACTCTAATGTATTCATTTGATAACATTAAAAAGGATCATCAAATTGATAAATGTAACTCATGGTGGCAAATCCACAATAAAGCATCTGATCGGCTGCACAGTCACATTTTATAATATAATATATACAATAATAATATATATACATTTTATACAGCGTAAGGGAAACATTCTCTCTGTGCTTCTCTATCTCAGTCTTTTTTTTGTAAAAGTATAGGATTTTGTTTTGGCACGTACATTAATGTATGTAGATCTTATGACAATCTGCTGCATTGATGTGATCATTTGTCCCACGCTTCCTTACGTGACCAAAAATAACAACAAAACAGCAACGTAGCAGATATATATTCAGACACCGCCTACGACGTCACAAAGCCTTAACCAAGGGACACTTAAAGTAGGCCTGTGTACACACCTGCAGAACAATGAAACAATTGTTTGTGAACAAGTGCAGATACATGTGTTCATACACACGTGGCGACAAGTTTAATCTCCTCTGATCGAGGACAAAGGGAAACCAAAAACACACCAGGGTGGGTCCTGTGTGTCCAGTGCTCATATGAAACAAATGAAACATCTATAATAACAAACACTTAACATTAAAAACACACACAAAAAATACGACACAGAGATCTTCAATTTCTTTGTCAATTTTAACAGATTACTATGGATTATTAGTGGATAGATCATGGATTACTTGTTATTGAAATCAGTGAACTACATTGATCTCATCCACTGAGACAGACAATGCTGTTAACCCTGTCTC
Organism: Solea senegalensis; assembly: GCF_019176455.1. Classification (NCBI taxonomy): domain Eukaryota; kingdom Metazoa; phylum Chordata; class Actinopteri; order Pleuronectiformes; family Soleidae; genus Solea; species Solea senegalensis. The sequence continues at coordinate 8,309,926 of NC_058041.1, forward strand.
TCTGTCCCACCAGACTGAAATATCTTGGAAACTACTGGATAAACCACAGCATTTTTATTTGAACGTTTATTTTTTTATAATTAATCTGACTCTGGTGATCCTCCTCCTCCAGATGGTGATCCCCTCACTTTATAACTTTCAGCACTTTGCTTTTGTCCAGTTAATTCAGACGACTGGACCTCGGGTCTTATCACAGCCAGTCAATTCCTAACTCCATTAGATAGTGATTAAATAAAATTAAAAATAGTTGAAACTGATCACTATCTGATCATTCCGTTTCTCCCAAATCCACCATTTGTGTTGTGTTCTCTCTGATTTGGATGTAATCTGTATAAACTGTTGGCGATCAATAACGGGAACTTGGGATGACTCAGCAAGACCTTAATATCTCAGGCCTCCCTGGTTTATGGTTTATTATGGTTTATGACTAAACTCCACCGCATATTAATTATCATACATGAACCGAGAGCCATTATTATTTAGTGTGACTTAAAGCAGGCAGCTGAGTCAGCTGCTGCTGCTGCTGCTGCTGCTGCTGCTGCTGCTGCTGCTGCTGTTGTTGTTGTTGGCTTTTGGGACAGAGAGCAGCAGCATATTAACCTCAGGCCACAGAATTCATCCATTTGATCACAGGCTTGTTTTTCCTGTACAGTCTTTCAGCTCTAACTGTTACATGGTCGCCTTTTTTGTGTGACACCCAAAGCATGTCCCCTCTCTATCCTTCACCATCCTCTTGATGTCTGCATCTCTCTTTTTTTGTTAAGGGTGTCAGGATGAGATGAGAGGAAAGGCATCACAGGAAGCAGGAGAGCTCTCTGTGGGCACTTTTGCCTCTTGGAGTAATAGGACATCTGTGATCTCTCTTCTGCAGAATCACCACACTGTTTGTGTGCGTCTCCCATCGACACTTAGACCCTTCGCGCTTTTGCTTTTTTTTTTATTGACGCTGCATTGCTTTTTCATGTTGGATTTCACAGTGTGTGAAATGTCACGGTGGCAGAATTGGCCCCCGTGGAGTCCTTTAGCTCACCACTTCATTGATCTGCCTGTCAGAGAATGATTAGAGCGGTACAGTGGAAATGATTTCAAGTGGGTTTCCAGTCAGGTTGTCTCCGCAGCGGGGGAGGGATCTTCAAGTATGGACTGCGGGTGAAAGAAAGCAACTCAGACAAACAAACAAGAGCAACATTACAAGAGTAGCAGACATTTTTCATCAGCCCTGCAGTCATCTGGGTTAGTAATGGTGTTTCCTGCTGCCCCAGCATGGAAGCAGTGACATTAATGGGCAGCAGCAACCAGTAATGAGTCTGTAAAAGTGCGATTTAGAGCTTTACTGATCCGTTTCCATACCAACTGTCTTGGCTGTGGGGATTGGATCCTCTAAATATTTGGGGGGCATGAGGAAGGGTGTAATTGGATTGCAGGAAGTACCTCTGGGTGGATTCATAATGAGAAAACCTTTGTGTGTGTGTGAGAGAGAGGGAGAGCGAGCCTGTTTTAAGTTAATCAAACTTCTTCCTTTGGCAAAATCAAGCCTGATAGACAGAAATCATATGAGCCTGTAGTGATTTGTCTGACCAACTCCTCATCCTCCTCCTCATCCTCCTCCTGTGTTCATATTTTTCACTTATTTTGTCGTTTGGCACTTCCTTTTGTTCTGGACACACACACACACACATACACTAACAGCCAAGGATGGGAGATTTACTTGCACTGAGAGGTGCAGGAGGGTTGCCATGACAACAAGCCGTTTGCACCAAAAAAAATCCACGCGATGCCAACTCTCATCCAATATCACATATGGCCTTGCATTGGATGGAAGACAAAAGCGCTGGCAGAAGCAAGAAAGCATGCATCTGTGTGTGTGTGTATGTTTTCCTATCGCTGCAGGGACCAAAAATAAATGTACAGACCTGTCTTTGTGGGGACACTTTGACCTTGTGGGGACATTTTGTCTGGTTCTCATGGGGTTAAGACCTAGTTTCAGGGTAAGCTTTAGGTATTTAGTTGAGATGGTTAAGGTTAAGTTTAAGGGAATATAATGTTTTCAAATAGAGTGTGTGAAATTAGGAATAAAAGAAATCAGTAGCACAAAATACAAGAGAGAAAAAGGTGATGATGATGATGATGATGGTATACATTGGGTACTGATTGGAAACCTTTTAAGACATTAAACAGCGACATCAAAGGCATCATCATCAGAGGAAACAATTAGGATTAAGAAAAAGTTTAATTTCACACATAATCTCCAGCCCTGGGGCCTGTGTGTAAAACAAATCTGAAATATGCATTCAGCTAATCTCCCCTTCAACAGCTTCAGGGGATTGACACTAAAAAAAACAGAGCAGATATATACTGAACATGAATGTTCCTAAGAAGAAAGAAGAAGACGCACATAATCAGAGTAATGGAAACACATGGGTGAAGGAAAGGCTGAAAAGAAAGAGACAGACAGACAGACAGACGTCCTCTGTTCACATGTTTTCTGTTGTGTGGAGCAGAAAAGACGTCGCCGGCGTGGCATCAAAGCATTGTGCTGATGTAGCACACGGGAGAGATGATGGATGGGGAGCGGGTGTTCTGCATGGGGGAGAGAGGACCAATGTCTGAGAACACACTTCTCTGTGGACATTATTCTTCACGCGACTGCCAAGTCTGAGCCTTAATTTGAATTTGCATATACTGCAGTTATTGAAAGAACTGCATGTGCGAGCACATAACCAAACTGCAGACGGACACTAAGGTTTCTTATGTCACATATTGTTCAGTTAAACTTGCACCATGAGTATTATTAAGGTCTATAAAACCAGTCAGTGACAGCTAGTCTCACTGGAGATTTCAAAAAACAGTACAGGTCTGTACAGTGACACTTGAAAATGACGAATGTGGTGGTGAATAAACAGAAAACCATTTTGATGGTGTAGGGTAAGACGTTTTCACGACTGTAACGACACCAAAACAGAAACATCCGTCCATTTTCTACCACTTTATCCTCCACATTTGCGGGGGTTGCTGCGCCAATCTCAGCAGACATAGGGCGATAGAGGCGGGGTCACACCCGAGACAGGTCGCCAGTCCATCACAGGGCCACACATAGAGACAAACAACTATCCACTCTCACTCTCACACATACGGTCAATGTGTGTCCATTTGACCTAATTCTGCATATTGTATGTTTTTTAGACTGTGGGAGGAAACCGGAGAACCCGGAGGAAACCCACGCACACACGGGGAGAACATGCCAAAACAGAAACAGTCACATCAAAAACATCACACAGGCAGAGACTCGATTACTCAGAATCCTGCTCGTCCTCCACAATAATGTTGTCTATAATTGTCTCAAGTGAATTCACTCTGAAATCAGATCGTTTTGACACAGAGTGAGGTGAAGGATACTTGGTCAGGCCTTTACTATTTTCTCCTACTTCATTAACCCTTAGAACACAGAGCATTTAGCTTGCTCTTTTATACACAGAGGTTTGATCTATCTATCTATCTAAAAAAAATACACACCCTCAGGATGTCCATATAAGGAGTTGTACTCACCTACAACACTGATCTAAGGGTTAATGGTTTTCTACTCATCATCCTTTCCCTTGTACTAGTGACTTCAGGCTGATCTTCCTCCCTGAGATGTGGATTCTTCCTCTTGACTTGCTGTGACAGCTCAGGTTTCGGTGACATGATCTTATCCACCAGCATGTTTCCAGTTGTGGAATGAACCTGCTTGTCTGCTTCCCTGTTCTCTGCACAAACATCTCTAAAAATAACGCTTTGTGAGTATCGCAGGTCTTTAATCCGTGTCTGTTTCACAATGATCCTCAACAGACAGCGGGACAGTCTCAGAACCGTGTGCCACACACTGAAGTCCTGATCCCTGACTTGGCCCCACAGGAAGAGCTGCAGTGAAGCTGTGGGAGATTCACAAGAGAACAAGTCTGTGGGTACAAGATGTTATCACTAACTGAAAGGGATTTCGCTCAGGTTGTGCACTTCTGAAGCCCTGAATCTCCCCACATGTTACTTTATATCCTGTTAAAGCTGAGACTTTGTTCTTTACTTTTATTTGTCTGGACAAGTTGAAGCACAAAACACCGAATGTAACACACACAGGTTACTGACCTTATTCTAGAGAAGCAGATACTGTACATCAGCAAGTTATTAATGTCGTCAATCAGCCAATGGTGATTACATTCAGTAATAAATGACCAATAATTCAAACACTTATTTGCAGCAGTAATGGAGTTAATTTAAGTATACTCTGAGAGACTGTGCTGCTGGTGCAGCCAGCTGGAAAAAAATAAAGCTGAGCCGATCACTTCTGTCCAGAAACACAGTCCAACTGCTGAGTTAAGACAACACAACCCTGGCAGCTGAGTCTGGTTTTTGTCTCATACTGATCTCAAATTCTTCCTCTTGGATCAGCTTCAAATACCATATTTTCAAGAGACAAACCCGGAAACCGGTCTGTCTTTATTTCAGAGCCAGTTCTGAATGTTTCCTCACAAAGTTGATTATGTCTTACCAATCAAGGAATGTTTTATGTCTCTGAGTGTCCTCAGTGAGAATGCTGTATGACTTGGTTTTAGGGTTAGGTTAAGGGTTAGAATTAAGCATTTAGTTGTTAAGGTAAGTGAGTATGAAATGAGAGAGAGAGAGAGAGAGAGAGAGAGAGAGAGAGAGAGAGAGAGAGAGAGAGAGAGAGAGAGAGATCAGGGATAATGCTTTGTTCAGGCTGACCAAATGAAGTCAATTCAGTGTCCTAAGAAAAATAGCTGAGACGGTGTGTGTGTGTGTGTGTGTGTGTGTGTGTGTGTTTGTGCCAGAGGAGCAGAACCTTAATTTAGGTTGAGGTTAAGATTAGGCATTAACTGTTTATGCTTAAAGTTAGGAATAAGTGTTGGCAATAAGGCTGTGCAAATTGATGGAAGTGAATTTGCTAATGCATAACAAGCTAACAGCTCTCTCTCCTGATGTGTGTGTGTGTGTGTGTGTGTGTGGGGGTGATGGGGTTATAATTGGATTTACGTTATGGTTAGGTTAGACATTTAGTTGTGATGGTTAACGTTAAGGGGTTAGGTGAAGGGTTAGGATTAGGCTTTTCACTGTGATGTTTAAGGTTAAGGTGAATGAGTGTTCTAACAATGAATGCTGTACAAGTGTGTGTGTGTGTGTGTGAGAGAGAGAGATATATATATATGTATATATAGAGAGATATATATATATATATATATATATATATATATAGAGCCTGAGTGAAATATTGTTGAGCTCTGCAAAAATCAACCACTGCTCTATCTCCCTCTCTCTCTCAGTGTGTGTGTGTAGAGCCCCACCCTGCATCCTTGAGCGTGCATCATCACCACCACCACCATCATCATCATCATCACACACCACGTTTCTTCCAGCAGGAGAATAATAACGGTTCACCTCACGGAGATGGAACATCAGCCTCCTCATCATCCTCAACACCATCATCATCTGTGGCTATGACACGGACACACCGGGCGGGAAGGATGACTCTGAGCAGCCGGGAAATGTTGTGCTTGATCGGCACCAGCCTCTGGCTGCCGCTGCTGGCGGAGGTACGTGTACAGGAGCTGGAGCATGTCTTACAATTTGATCTGATGATATGTTTCTCTCCATTTGTCTTCCTTGTCACGCTTTGGTGACCTGTGCTGCGTTTTAGAAGAAACAGAAGGAAAATATTGATTTCATGTATTTTAGATAGTAATGAATTATTCTGACAGGTGTAACAGAAGCTTGACGGCCTTTAACGCCAGGTATGGAACTATAGTGCAGTCGTGCTTGTGTACAGTCTTGGTTGTGATGGTCTGTTTTTTTATTCAGCGCGCATTTCCAACAAAAGCCGATATAAGAGCACAAACACCTGTAATCGGTCATTTAGGCAATCAATGGTGAAACTGCCATCACAGCGCGGCTTTGACGCACGGCACGCGCACGGCACATAATCATGCACAATCCCCATCATCCCCCCCGTCCCTCTCCATCCTTCCACCCCTCCTCCCTTTCCTTCGGCGTGTGTATCATGAGTGGAAGCCTCTGCCCCGCGGTGCAGTTGAGAAATGGAACCTGTCCGGGCGGTTAAAGCTTGTCACAGCGCGTCAGCTCACACAGTGGAGCAGATGTTGGTGTCAGAACCAGCAGCAGCTTCACAATCTTGGACTTCTTCCTCTTCTTCTTCTTCTTCATCTTGTGCTGACTCAGCATGGTAGATCACAATTGAGCTGGGCAGCAAAGTCATCAATTGCAGTTATTAATAATAATAAATACTGCTTTATTTTTCATGTCTCATGCATTGTGTGTGTGTTGTTTTACAGTGTGGACTGCGTGCATGTGCAGAAGTCATTAGTGGAGAACAGTGTGCAGGATTTAATTAGAGCCACTAACACTGGGAGCAGCAGTGCGTGGAGCACAAATAGCACTTTCTGCATTTTCATTTCAACTTCACGAGACAAATCTTCTCATTGGGGGACGTTGAACGCAGCAGCAGCAGCAGCACAGTGTTTGTCGGCATCACTAGAACAGGAAGGAAAACAGGAAGAAATGAAACAGTGGGATCTATTAAACTGCACTCATCACACTCAACATAACTTAGTATTCTGAGGTGAAAGGATAGTTGAAGATTTTGCACTCCCCTGTGCTGAGAAATAGGTGCAAGCTCACTCAAAAATATGGCTGTCAGCAGGGACATGAGTAAGAACTGATTTAATAAAAGGTCCACTACGTCAGCTTAAGTGTAAACTATCTTTAGAACAGGTTTGCCACTTTATCTCACAGTTAGACCACTTTCCTTTGAGTGGAAATTCAAAATTGTATATAACATAAAATCAGTCATTTTAACCATACTAAAAGACTGTTCTTCAGATAGTGTACACCTAAGATGGCATAGGCTTTGGTTAAGTGGCCAAAATCAGTGTTTTCCTAGTGTGCACACTGGCAGCTGTGATTTTGCTGAGAACGTGTTTGCTTTCTCTCTTGCAGCTCATCAGCTCAGGGCGTGCACAGAGCGCAGTCACCTGTTAGTAACACAATTACATTGTACACGCACACTTCAGAAGCCCTGAACTATCCCTTTAAGCTCCCATCTGTCTGCACCCGTCCTTCCCTCTGTGTGTGTGTGTATGTGTGTGAGTGTGTGCAGGGGTGGCAGGTGTGAGAATCATAAATGATTAGTGCCATAATAGAGCTGTGTGACTGATATGAATGGAGATATCAGCTCACATGTTCACTCTGACAGGTCACATTCCCCTACTCTAATATCATTAGGTTGAGCAATGTCCTCTGGAATGTGTTTGCATACTGCTTTCAGATGTGTGTGTGTGTGTGTGTGTGTGTGTGTGTGTGATTTGAAAGAGAATAACCACAAAAAACCACACGGCAGGACTCACCTATGTCAAGGTGAAATGTGTTGTAATTTGTTGCCCTCACTATTCCACAGAGTGTGTGTGTGTGTTTTGTTCTTGTGTGTGTCTCCTCCTCCTCTTTCAGGTCCCCGCTGTGTAGACGTGTGAACTTATTTTTTTTGAAAATGAAAGTAACACTGTCAGATATCATCTGATGCTGTCTAGTGCTATTTGTGAGTGCGTGTGCATTTGTGTGTACACTTTGTACCTGGGTGTCTTACCCGAGTAATGTTTCTTCCCTTTGATGAGGGATCCCTGCTGTCAGTGACTAGACTCATTCACAAAATGTGTATATCCAGACCAGACGTCCCAAACTTGCTTGAGGCCCCTTGATTAATTTAATGCTGTTAAATATCAAGTTATGATGAGTTATTTCTATGTGTTGTTTTTGTTGATGCTTTCATTTTACATCAGTGGTAATTTCATGATCTAAAACCAGTCAGAATTATACAATCTAGGCTGAACATCACAAGCGCATGAGATAAAACCTGAATATGTATTTTGGTGCACAGATGAGTCGGATTAATCCTTTAAATTAATCTCCTCTTTGCTGAGAATCATCAGATATGTCAGATCTCTCTGAGCTGGTGTATCTCCGTGTCATTCTTCATTGGATGGCAATTACAAACGGGCTGCAAAAATGAAAAACAACAACAGCCCTGGTTGTTAATAAAAAAACAAAAACACTTATGTTAATCTGACAGAGGCTTCTGCTTCCTGGAGCAGAACGACGACTGGCAGGAACAAAGGTAAAAAACATCCTGCCTCCTATTATCGATGGTAATTCTTAAAGCGTGACCACAATAATAGCCTAACCTTGCATGGCTACAGAAAGTACTCAGACAACATTACTGCACTTTACAGGGTTGTTGATTTTTAAAGTGAATAAACTGAAAGTTTGTGCCATCAGCCCACACTCATTAACTGATGATGCCAAAGTAAAACTATGTTAGCCTTATTCTTTCATGCATCAAGTACAGCAGAACGCCGTCTTGGGTGTATATCTAAAAGCTTTGCACAAATGGATTGAGACAGTTTATTCCATTTTCCATCTCAAACTGCATAAGACTGGACAGGAAGTGTCTGTGAGCTACTTTTTTCGTGTCTCTATGCAGATGGGTCTTTTTTCCAGGAACAGGAACAGTCAGTGACTTGTCCTTAAATCTGCCCCAGCATCATTTTGTTGTCGTCATCACATTACATTGGAGCAGTTGCTCTTGAAGGACCTTTCTCTCCTAGTTCTTCCCTCAGTTGAGACACAACTGCAGAACATGATGGTATCATCCAGGTGATGAGCAGTACCTGGTGGGTGCCCATCACTGGTCTGTTCAAGAAGGTTTTTGATCTTATATTTTTGAAAAGCTAACCCAAGCACAAAGTCCCTGCCTTTTACTCAATGCAGCTTTTGTTATCATCAACGTTTGATTGATGGAGTGCTGCTGAGGTTGGTCGTCCTTCCGGCAAGTTCTCTCATCACGAACAGAGCTCTAGAAGTCCTGTTCAGGCAATAATCTGCTGGAATCTTGTCCCATCTCAAGCTCTACAGCTGCTTTCCAACATGCACTAAACTCAGAATACAAATGTCTAAAGACGTTGTTGTGGACAGTCTTCAGAGATTCTCCTGTCAGCTCCATAGACGTGATGTTCAAGTAAACTGGACATGCTAGAGGTACCTGCACTTTACCTGGAGAAAACAACTTCCCTAGACAGTCTCTTGCTGGCAGATGTGTCTGGATCCCATTCCCATTCATCTGGAAATGAACTTACGAGTCCTTGCTGGATTCTTGGTCACCTCTTTTCCCTCCATCCCTGTCTGTGCAGCCAAATGAGTCCGCTTGTTTCCATCCTTCATCCTCTTCACCACGATTTAGGCCACCGTGCTCCTGGGAACAGTGGAAATAGTTTCATAACCTATCCCCGATCTGAGCCTCACCTCACTCTAATCACAGTGGCCATATTTCTAAACTATGTCAGTTCATTCAGTTTGAAGCTCTAGACTCGTCTCAAGGAAAAGTGAGAGCAAAAAATGTCCTAACAGCAAACACATGCTCTCAGTTTGTCATGTATTATTGATTAAGTACATTGATGAGAAAATGTAGGTTTTTATCTCACTGGCCACATTCATGTCACAGTGCATGGTAGACATGGAAAAAGAACCTCATGTTAACTTGCAGGAACCACATAAACATGACAATGTGCTGGAGTTTTTCAGCGTCCTGATATATTGGAGTCTGGAGACACATTTCAGAAGTTTCAGAAGTTGGATATTGACCTGAATTCAATCTTTCAAGGTGGAAACTTATGTAATGATTGAGGTGGCAGATATGAATACAGTCACATGAATTATTCATATTCATTCACAGCGTCCTCCTGATAGGGCGGCATCAAAGTCTATTATATTGTTTGGTTTGGAATACTTGATTTGTGGCAGCTCGGAATCACATCTCATTTGACACCAGTTTAAAATAACATGTATTCAAGTCCAGACCTGGGCTCATCCTGGTTTTAGCAGAAAAGAGTCGGCCGTATAGCAACAGACGGATCCTAAACCAAAAGATTCAAATGTCATCAGTCATTAAATCTGACATTTTGTTGATTAATAGCTGATTTCCTGTTAGAGGGGGATATTGTTTAAGCCTTAGTTTGGTACCTATACTGAGCCATTAACATTAACACTTGTGCTACAGTGCCTATAATATAGCAGCTTATATCTGAACCAGAGTAAATGCAGTGTTTGATTTGAACTTGACCCCCTACCTTAGGAACAGAGCAATATTGAACGAGGCGATTAGTAGTGATTTCCTCCTCCGATGAATGGCTGAATTGCGGCTGTTTATTCGTTTCTAGGCTGGAGGTCAATGTGTGCGCCGCGTCTCCCGAGATATTCTGCTCTTTACCAAACAATTCAGAAAACACCACAGGAACAGCCTCGTAATTTTCTTCCAGCTCGTCTAATTTGCTTTGTGTGTGTGTGTCTGCAGGTGGTGTCTGAGGACAGCTACTTAAACGAGGTGCAGAACTCAGGTACGTGAGAGAGAGAGGGGTGTTACTCCAAATACAGTACACTATTCATACCTTCTCCATCTCTCCTCTCCTCCTACACCATCTTTTTGCTCGGCTGCCCCCGCCCCCGACATTCTGACTCAGACACTCATGACACCCCCTCTCCTGCTGCCTGTCCTCTTCATCTTTACTGTATCCACTCATATCTGCTCCCTTTTTCTCAGCTTTACCTCTCCTCTTGCCTCCAGCCTGAACCCACCCCCCAGTTAATTTCCCTTTTTTTCTGTGTCTCTACATCCCTGAGAAGTGGAAGGCATTGATGATAATAATGATGATGGGGGGTGGGGTGAGGAACTCCTTCTTCTCAGGTTCAGCTCCAGTGCTGAAATATCTCTGCTTTTTTTGACAGGTGGAAATTATGTGGAAAATAGCTTTCGTTGTGTCCCAAAAAACGCTTAAAAAAATTTGCCCCAAAAATTCAATTTCGATTACAGTGTGTGTTTTGTAGATGATGCCACCCCCACCCCCACCCCCAACCACACACACACACACACGCAGCAAGCCTCCAAGTGTGAACCGTGTCAAATACTCATTGTGGCTGGGAAATGGATTATAGAGCAGGGAGGCTGAGCGTTCCCATGGCGATGGGCAGAGTACCGTTGTCGTGGCAATAAGGAGCGAGTTTTTTTTTTTCCCGTGTGTGTGTATGTGTGTGAACTCTTTGGGTGTTGGGATGAATTAAAGAGCTTGACTGAGATTTACAGGCTATGGAAGAGGGAGCAGGAAGTGAAATGTAGCGAGTAATTTAATGATGAAAACCACACACAACAAACAAACACATATTTAAATGTAAGGTTGAAAAGGTCCTGCTTCCCCTTTATGATGGTTATGTTTGGAGAAACACAATAAAAACATGGCTGGTTTGGTTACATCATACTTTATTGCTTGATTAAAATTGATTAACTTTTATTGATTTCTTTGTTATCCACAGCAAAAAAATGAAGAAAATATTCACATTTAAGAAGCTTAAATGGAAATCTTGTTTTAATCATGAAAAACACTTCAAAACGATTAATCGATTATCAAAATAGTTGTCGATTAATTTAGTAATCTAAAATCTCTCACAAACACAATTATTATTAAATTAAATATGAATAATGATTAATTAAATATATTTTTATTTAGAAAAATGTCTTCAATGTAAAAGAGATATTAAAACAACTGCTCCAAACTTAGGTCTGTCACTTAATCTGATGTCACCCATCAGTGCCCAAGTCGGGAGGTTCACTTGTTATGGCAGCGCTTTAAAAGGTTAGATGTTTCTGCGGCGAGTACAGAAACAGGCCAATATTTTATTTCATAAATTCACAAACTGTGGCATCTGTTGTTTGCTCACTGTGTGTCATCAAGGAAGTGTTCAAATAGAATCAACATATTTTTTTAAGTCAACATCCAACAGTAGTGCTGAAACAAGGCCGACAGACCTTAAATATATGAATAGTAATAACGGATAAGGATTTATCTATGGGTTTATATATCGTGTCACTTCGCACGCTACAATAAAAGCAACATCAAAAAAATTGTTTTGTAGTGAAAGCTTACTATGCAAACAAAGACGAATGACATTCTTTCTGGTATGTGACGGCCACTGTAATTCCCTGATGTGCTTTGGAAAGGGAGGTATAATCTGCAGTGTCACCTATTCTTACTCACTAAATCTTTAAGACGCACAGACTAAATACAAGTTAGTTTTTAATATATACCTGAGCTGCATTTTTGTAATCAACCCACGATTCCCTGACTCTCTGAATCCAACGTACGACTGACCGGGACAATGACCAGTGGAGCTAAGTTTGATCCATATTCATTATCACAAGGGTTGAAATATGGATAAAGCTTCTCGTGGAAGACACACTGAGTGAATGAGTAGATACGTGTGGCCGTCTGCACATCATAGAATGATACGTCACCTTCTTCGAAGTCCACAAACACTCCGACCCTCTCCGTTTTCCCCAAGTATACGGTCTCTCCTGGATAGCTGAAGACTTCAAACCTGTCTTTCAGAAACCAGATGGCCCAGAGTCCAGAGTGGGGACTTCGAGCAAGAATCCCTCTCCTCTGGATAGAAGCTGTGGCGATACCCAGAGACCATTCAGTCTTTGGACTCACAAACACCTCAAAGTAAAACTTGCCTGATGAATAGCCTCTGTTTCCCATAACTGCAAGGTGTTTCATGAACATGGTTGGCTTCAGGGCCTGGATCCTTTTCAATACTGGCCCAATGTTGAATCTCACCTGTTTCCCATCATCAGATAAAATGAGCCGTGGGTGAGCTGTGTCATGGTCGAGCTCAATATTCTGCTCAAACAGCTGAAGGTATCTCAGCGCGGCTACGTTTGACACAGAGAATGTGTTTATGTCCGTGGTCATTTTATTCAGAAGCCTCCGCAGCTGCGACGTAGAGCTGCTCAAATATTTCTGCATGTGACGGATCTCCAAGGTTCTGTTAAAGTTGACCATGGACAAGTCCATGAGGAACGTTGGTGGGGATGAGTGTGGGAAGTTTTGGAGGAAACTGAGCTGGTCTTCAGTCTGTCTTAGCTCCATCATCTCCACCTGCTTCCTCTGGAGCTCAATCACCTCCTGCTCCATCCTGCTTATCAATTCTTCTGCTTCTTCTTCTGCTGCTTTTTGCTTCTCCTCGATCACTTTCACGAGCTCCACCTGGCTCTTCTGGATCTCAGACACCAGTGCTGTGAAATCCTGCACGCTGTCGTCGATCACGTCTGTGGTTTCTATCTTGCTTTGTTTTAGTGACTCCTTCATGGCACTCACGTTCTGTTGCCTTTTCTTGATCATCTCCTGCACGATTATCTCCCTATCTCTCAGCTGACCCTTCATGTCATTGTGAGCTTGCTGAACAGAAACAACATTGTGGTTCACGTGCTGTGAAGTGGCACAGATGTCGCACAGCAAAACACTGTCATCCGTGCAAAACATGGCAAAGAAGTGGTTGTGCTCCTTACAAATCCTGTCCTCCAGGCTCACCACAGGGTCCACCAGTGTGTGTCTCCTCAGTCCTGCAGCTCTACGATGAGGCTCTAGATGATCACTACAGTAAGACGTCTGACACTCCAAGCAGGATTTGATGGCCTCGTGCTGGGTTTCAGCACAAACATCACACAGCACTGCACAGCCAGATTTATCCTTCGGCTGGGCCGCACTGCAGATGTTAGCATCTGTCATATGAAGCAACGTTAACTGTGACGCAAGCTCTGAAATGAAAGTGTTGACCTTGAGATTGGGCCTCCTTTCAAATGTTTCCTGGCACATCGGGCACCGACAGACAGGGTTGTTGTTCCAATGTGTCGTGAGACAGGACATACAGAAGTTGTGTCCACATGGAGTGGTCACTGGTTGAGTGATCGTGTCCAGGCAGATTGGACAAAGGAACTGCTCCATAGATAAGAGATGAAGGCTGGAGGCCATTTCTAAGAAGAACAAAACAAAAGACAGCATTAATGATTTTCATAGGTCGGACTGCAGATCTATGACATTTGTCAACAGACTGACACTAAACTGAACTCATTTGCTCCAAAGCCCCATTAGTGGTCAGGCCACAACAAGGTGTCTTTATAGTCACATTAACACTTTACTGGGCAAAGAACTACATTTGGTAACTTCTGCAGACATCCGCGTTACCGGGCGTTACTGCCAGATCTTAGAAACACATGGATTTCATCCAGCGGGCGACGCTTGAAACGTCAGTGAACGTATATAAGGCGTCACTTTATTTGTGATGCCTCGCATTTGCTCATTGTGTGAAATGTTGGGTTTCTCTTCTCTCCATAGTATAGTAAAGGTTGTTGCCTGTACAGTGGCTTCAGATAATGTATGCTATACCAATGAAATCTAATTGAATTACATTTTTCTTGTATATTCTTTTATATATATAGGAAGGAACCATATATGGTACTTACATGGACCTTGATTTTCAACATTAAAGTAAAACAAAGTCTTGTTATGTCCTCCAATAAAACTTTTAAATTTTAAAGGTGACATAGAATGCTTGTATCACACATATATGTTAGTTATGGAGGTCTACTTACATATATTAACTTGTTTTCGTGATTAAAAACCTCCTAATCGCTGCAAACGAGCCGATCAAAATATCTCCTCACTGACGCTCTCGTCAGCCGCGCTGTTTCAGACCAAAACCACACCCCCAGAATGTGGACTGTGTTGTGATTGGCCAGGTACCTGGAAGTGACGTAATAGATAGGCCAGCTCTCAGATACACAGCTCGGAATAAACGGGGTTTATTCCACAATCAGACCAACCCATGAGAACTGGGGTCAAGACAAAACAAATCTAAATATTTAACCAAGAATACAAAACTAAACATAAGCATGTGGAGTGCGTTGATTAATTTAGACCGGGCGGGACAACCTATGTATCTAGGAACATAAAAACGCATAAATAATAATACATAATAAACAAAGAGAAGAATAACTGACAATGTGGGGCATTTAGGGTTAAAGACAAGTTACATTTCAGTACATGTCCTCAAAATCAGAATGAACGATTAAAAAAGAGGGTTTTGGTTTTTTTTTAATAAAATTTACTAAATAAATCCCCAACGTTTCTCATTTATAACAAAAGACAAGTAAGCAACTGACAACACTCAACCTAGGACTTAAGGAGAGAGACAAAGAGACGGTTTACGTGTCACTACCAAAGAGTTTATATCCAGTTTTCAAAATTTCCCTTCAAAATTGTTATGATTCAAATTTGTCTCAGAAAGTACCACTTACTTGTTTTGAGCGTGTTCTCGCACTGCAGTAGAGAGAGTTGTGTGTGCTCAGTCTTTTCCAGCGAAGAAACTTAACTTTCACTTTCTTTCTGCGTCATGCTTTTAAAGAGACAGCAGCAACATTTTCCTCTTTTTTCTTCTTCTTTTTTTAAAGTTTGACTCCTTGTGAAGTTGCATTGGGTCCAAAGCCCCGAATATGTCATACATTATTTATTGTTTGGATATATGTTTCTGTTTTAGTACATTTCTGCCTGATTGATTCCCTGTTTCTCAAAGTCTCCAGTGCTTTCAGTGTTTTCCCCCATTCTGCACTTCCTCTCATCTCTTATCTCCCAGTATGTGTGTGCGTGTGTGAGCAAATAGAGAAGTTGAATAAAACGCCATTAAATAGAGAGGCGTCCAGTTTATAACGTGATAGACACAGTGTGTACTATTGCAGTGCCACATTTAAAGAAATAGAAATAAAAAAAAAAGAGGAAACGTGTATACTTGTGTATTTGTTACCTCTTTTCAGTGCATAAACACTGACCTTGTCAGTCCTATGAGGCAGAACCTCATTTCTGAGGAACTGAAGACATTTAGGTCAGAGGTTTGAATTGTGGTGAGGTTAACGTTAGGTATTAACTGGTTATGGTTCATGTTTTGCTGACGCTGTCCCCTTGAAGTCAGCTATAAAGTTTGTGTGTGTGTGTGGCAGAGAGATAAGAGAGTTGCTGGTTACTGAATCACTTCCACCATTTATCACAGGTTAGTTTCTTTCGTTAGTGCTTTAATGCTACAGGAAGAAAGGAAGGTGCAAGAAATAAAGAATAAAAAGGTTTTAAATGTACATTTAAGAGAGATATGAGATTGCTGATTCATCCTCTGGGGACTATGAATATCTAGCAAACCACTGTGACATTACCCAGTGGGGTGTGAAGCCTGTTTTAAAGTAGTTGGTAGTAGTAGTTGGTAGTAGCGTACCGTGGGGTTTCAGTCAGGGCCTTCAGTAAAAAAAACAAAAAATAAAACACGCCATAGCGTGCACGCACACCACTGCGCATCTATAGGCTACTGCATCATTACCACCACATCTTCCGTTATGTCAGTCAGCAACCACAATTTCACAAGCCACCATATGACACAAAAACAAGCTTCCACATAAGCATACGCATACTGTGTTTTGGGGTTGTTTTTTTTAACTGGAAGACAGCAGATTTGGAAAAGCTGGTGAGGATCCACTCCATCTGCAACTTTGCAAAAAAACACAAAAACCATACAAACTGACTGTGGAGTCGCCCCCTGTTAGTCATTCAAGAGAATACAGGATCTAGACACTGTGTTTATGTAGCTGTAATAGCAGATGATGTGCACTTCCACAAAAGATTGACATTAAATGTCCCATAAAGGAGGACATAGAAACACTTTATCTTATCTGCCATTTGCACCTTGACAGTAACACAGCACCTCTGACTGTGCGAGTCTGTTATTGTCTCAATGCAGAGCTTGTTCTGTCCTGCACTGTGATTCCTGCTCATCAATTATCAGACTTCATCTGTTTTGTGGCCTCATTCTGCTGCACTCTGATGTCAGTACTTTCTCTTTCTCTCTGTGTCTCAGCTTCACTCACATACAGAGATCACAGAACATATGTGCTCATCAACATTGGGTTAAATATGGACGGTGAATATAAGGTGAAGGGAAATGTCACCCATGGATCAGTGAGGGTTGAGTGCATTAGGAAGGATCCTGCTGCTGAAGTGAACAGCATATGAAAGTCCATCCATGTAAGCTTCCATGTTCGGATAAAATACAGTCATGGGGATAATGTTCTTTCAAAAAGAGCAATTCCACTCTTCTTTCTGCCTCCAAACTTGCACTTCCACATATTCACATTTTCCTCCCTGACCCAAATCCTCCTCCTTTCATCCTAACTTTATTATTCGCCTCATCCTCCTTTTACATCTTACTCTCTCCCTCTGCTGCCTCTGTCTGTCTCCGTGCAGTGCCTCTGTCCTGCTCTGAGGGATTCACTGAGTTGGGATATTACAATGGCACAGTGTCCCAGACGGACTCTGGCGCCCCCTGTCTGAAGTGGACCGAGTTTCCAGACTATGTCATGCAGTACCCAGGCCGAGGACTGGGAGACCACAACTTCTGCAGGAACCCGGACCGGGAGTCCAACCCCTGGTGTTTCTTCAGACAAAACTCTGGAGCCATAGGTTGGGCCTACTGTGACTGTCACCAGGGTACGTTCACTGAAAATAAACCCTAAACTTTATATGTACAAGACTTCTTAAAGGTTCTTTATAATGTATTTAAATTGAAATAGAAGTTGATATCATAATGAAAATACTACTGCTAAGTGCCTCTTGTTTTTTTAGGGTGCAAAATGTTCTACATATTGTAAAAAAAGCTCTGCAAAGTTGCCCCGATGTGGTAATATTTGGCATTTTATGCAGAACACATGACTTAAAGTTACGCAGAAAAGCAATGGCTCAAATAACTGTGTGTAATTTACACAACATGTCTGTTTTTGGAGCATTTAATAGTATAAATCCACATATCCATGGGGAGATGGTGCTGAACAAAAAGGAGCTAAAAGAGAGTGAATATTGCACGTACTTTTGTTAGAAACCTCATTTCACCTGATTATAATTGTGCAATTAAACATTATATAGTCACTATATGTTTTGTCTGGACAGCCTTCTCTGTTTATTTATATATCTATTTATTTTTAAACACAAATATAGCACATACCTGAGCGTTAGACCATGTCATATTCTGTCCCCCTGATGGTTTTAGGCGCAGCTCGTCTGGTTGGCAGCTCGTCCGCGGGCAGTGGACGCGTGGAGGTCTACCTGAACGGCCAGTGGGGGGCGGTGTGTGACTCACACTGGACGGACAGAGACGCCACTGTGGTCTGCAGGCAGCTGGGCCTGGGGTAGGTGAAACAAATCTAGTGGAAAATGGAAAAAAGCACAGAACTTCAAATACTACTAAGTATAAGTATGTGAGTACTGTTAGTAAGTGTTGAAAAGAAAATATACATCATTAGATAATGGAGTTTTCAAATTGACCGTAGGTGTGAGTATGAGAATGGATGGTTGTTTGTCTCTATGTGATGCACTGGTGACCTGTCCTGGGTGTGACCCCGCCTTTTACCCTTTGTCAGCTGGGAATGGCACCAGCGACCCTCATGTGGAGGATAAAGTGGTAGAAGATGGATGGATCATTTTATTGTTTATCTGTTTGCAGGGTTCCATTCACTGTGGATTAATCTGGTGATGTGATGTTTTATTGGTTTGTAAAACAGTGCAAAGAGAAACACTTTGTTGTTTCTGTTTGAACAGTGACATTGGCACAGCGTTGCAGCATTCCCAGTTTGGATCAGGCTCTGGCCTCTTTCACTATGAGCGCCTGGGTTGCCGCGGGGATGAGAACACCCTGAGTAAGTGCCGGAGCAGGACGTTCGTCACCGGCGACTGTAGCCATGGAAACGAGGCAGCGGTGCAGTGTGCGCCACCAGAAGGTCAGTGTGACTGCTACAATGTCATGGCAACTAGAGCGGACTATTACTCCAACAACACCTCGGAGGGGCAGACTCTTTTCTTTTGTTATTCCTGTTGATTTTTTTAAATCATTTATTTATATGTGGTTAATTTTTTTTATTGGAAAATAATTAGAGGATTTCTGGTTTGTTTTTACATCAACTAACTCCTGCTTTGTAGGCAGTGGCCCTCCGCTGCGTTTGGTCGCAGGTGAGGAAGACTTTGAAGGCCGAGTGGAGGTGTTTCATGCTGGAAGGTGGGGTTCTGTCTGCGACGACCAGTGGGACGATAGGGATGCTGAAGTCGTGTGCAGACAGCTCGGTTTTGGGTATGTTTTTTATCTTGTTTTATCTATGTTTGTTTTGAAATCGCAAAACTTTTTAGTCATTATCAATTATTCTGCCGCTCGATCAATTAGCCACCACAAATCACAGAGACCAAATACAACCATTCAAGGTTTCACATCCTCGACAAAAAGTTATAGCTGTGAAAAGAGAGAGGAATCCCTTCATGTTCAGCATTTGGTTCAATTTCATCTTCTCAAATATAGACACCTTGCAGTGTGTGTGTGTGCGCTTTTATAGTATAAATATCCAACGCAGTTCTCACACAGCTGCAGGTGTTGTAACACAGAAAATGAAGTGAAAGTTATTCATTTTGTTCCCCTCCTGGATAGTGTGGTTTACTCACCACATCTTAATCGGTGGGGAGGCTCGGGGGCTTGGGGCGGGGCAGGGGTGTCCTCTCTTGTCCCTGCTCTGGTCCTGCCTCACTCTGCCTGTGGAGGGAAAAGACAGTGTATATCTATATGTCGATAAATACACATATTTATAAGCAAATGTCACCATTTATCCCACATTTTTCAATATTTTAGACTTATATTTAGAATGATTATATAGTACCAGTAGGTGAGTAAATGCACAGAAATTTCATTCTGAAATGACAACAAAGTGACTATGCAATTCTATTCTACTCTATTGTGTTCTATTCTATTCTAATCTATTCTGTTACACAAAAAATAATGTATATACACTTGTGTCCCTGTGTGTGCGTGTGTGTTACAGTGGTGTGGCCAAGGCTTGGTCATGGGCTCACTTCGGTCAGGGTTCCGGCCCGATCCTGCTGGATGCCGTGAAGTGCACAGGAAATGAGCTTTTCCTGGATCAGTGTCCACATGGTGACTGGGAACAGCACAACTGTGACCACATGGAGGATGCTGGGGTCTCCTGCAGCCCTTATACAGGTACACACACACATGCAACCTAAACCTAATTCTAACCCTAACCCTAAAACCAGGTCTTGCACCTCAAAAATGGCCTTTACAAAGATACACAGCCTACTAAAGACATGTATACACACACACACTGATGGGCTTATGAGCTGCTATTTATAGGCCCCAAACATCAATAAATCATTACCCTGTGATGCAGCAGCATCCTCTGTGTGACAAGCAGAAACAGGATTAATGGAACATAAAAAATAACTCACAAGTATCGACAGCTGTCCTTCCTCTAATCTAAGATTATTAATCTGCAGATGATTTATCAAGGTTAAGAGTGAGAGCATCAAAGGACTTAATAATCACGGCAGCGTGTGTGTTTCAGACGGCGTGGTGCGTCTGGTGGGAGGCGACAGTCCCTGGGAGGGTCGAGTGGAAGTGTTCCACAACGGCGACTGGGGGACGGTGTGTGACGACCACTGGACTCAGCAGCATGCGGAGGTGCTGTGCAGACAGCTGGGCTACAGGTATGAACCACAGAGCATCACTGTAAATAAACCTTTCTTTACCAATATCTGGACCAAAATTTTAATTCTCCTGTAATCACCTGGGGAACGACCAGCAAGAACAAATAAAGGACAGTCACTAATCAAAGACGAGTGGAGTGTAATTACTTGCCACAGCAGCTCACATGATAAATATAACGTACTTTTCCACAGCAATAATTACATCATTACTGCGCTCGATTTGTCTTCTTTGTTATTCTCTCCAACAGTGTCAACAAAACTAAAAAAAAAAAATCTTCTTTTTTTAGTAATTAAATGTCTGTGTGAAGAATTCCACAAGTAATTTATTGCCAAGATGTTCGGGGGAAAAATGCAAAAGGTGGAACATCTGGCATGAATTATTCTGAATTCATCAAGACAGGGTGTGAACAGAAAGCAAGTTTGGATTAGTGTGAATTTAAAGTGCAGAGAGAAACAGGCGACGTCACAGGTCACGTGACTGCGATGCTACTTTACTCTGAGAGAGAGAGACAGACAGACAGAGAGAGAGAGACCTGCACAGGTGTACGTTCTCATGTTGCTGCAGTTTTGTAATCGTGTGCTTGTTTCTGTGTGTCATCACCTGGGAACAGCAAAGCAAGTGAACTCAATATTCCTGGTGCTTTAAACAGAGAAGACACAGACAAGGACGAGAACATCTAAAGAGAAACACACAAGAGTTAATGCACACAAATCATCACTGTTGTTATTCCATTAAAGTATTTATGTAGCATTTCTCGTCCAAAGTGAAACACAAACCCATGAAGGAAGTAAAACAAAAGAAAAACAGAACTAACGCAACACTGTCGTAAATACCGATGAATGAACAAGAAGCAGCTGGAATAATTAAAGATAGAAACACAAAAAAAGACAATACAGTAAAATAAAACTGTGAGAGGATGTAGAATAAACTACAATGTAATAATTATGTTAGGAGTCAGATTGAAAGCTATAGATAATAATGACAAAATAACAGATTAAAATGCATGAGTAGATAGAAATTATGGTTAAAATCAGTTGTAATGCAATTTTTATTGTATATGTTTAGTGAAACAAACTAAAAAGGTTTAAATAAATAAGTAAAGGAACAAACATCAAGTCAAGGCCCAGTTTAAAAAGGTGGGTCTCAAGTTAAGCTTTAAATATAGCTATATTTCATGATGAAGGACAAGTTTTATTGTTACTCCATTAATCTTTATCGTCAGTGCTTCGTTCCTTAAGTTTTCTCCAAATCTCCGCAGTACTATTGTTTGAAACTTCACATGACGACAAGAATCCTCTAAAAGCCCCCTTATGTCACCGTTTAATGCTTTTATTCAAATGTAATATTTAAAAGTAGGAACATCGTTATTGACGACTTTTCATTTTCTACAGTAAAAAATAGCTTGAAACTTGAAATGAAGACAGTGTAATGAGGTCAGAAGAATATCCAGTGTCGGTTTAAGGACACTATAACCTGCTTATTTGCATGGAGAAATCAGAGTTAGAGGAAAAAACACACATGAAAATAACATGAAATGACATCAAACTCTCTTTTAATATCCGGAGTTGTCTCCGAAAACTAACATTTCACATGTGCGCTTGAGTGTTTGTATTAAAGTATTAAAGTATTAAATCTGTCCTCCGTCCACCTGCAGGGGTCACGCTGAGGTCGTGTCAGATGGTGCGTTCGGGGAGGGCGCCGGCCTGATCCTCCTGGACGATGTGCAGTGCGAGGGGTCAGAGACGTCGCTGCTGGACTGTCAGCACGGGATCTGGGGACGGACCGACTGCTCTCACAGCGAGGACGTCGGTGTTCGCTGCAGGAGTCGATCCGGCCACGAGACCAACGAGGTGCCGGTGATTGCACCGTCTACAGGTAAGAGGACAATGCCATTAAATCTAGTATTAAAAAGACTGCAGCACTTTTAACTGAATTAGTTTTGGGTTGTTTTTGTATATTTCTTGTGTATTAGATATCCTTGTAAAGATAAGGTTGAATAAAAGAAAGAAGCATATTAAGCTTTATTTACCTGCTTAGTTTCTCTTGTCCTGATGCCTGGGTTGAGCCTTTTTAATTTATTTTTTAAACCTCTGTTGAGATCACACTTTATTCAGCGCTCTGTCAGCACACCAACACCTCCAAATACGCCTGTACGTAGTAGCCTGTGCTCATAGCAGTTGTTGTACCAGATGTGTTTTCACTACACTGCTGACAAATGTGTCACAAGGGTCTTTCCTTTCTTCGGATGATTTAGTCACTGGGTTAAGAAGAAGCCTCAGGTTTCAGACTACAGATGGATTTAACCTTTAATCATGTGACATATCGTCGTGTTGGTCGTATAGTTTGGATGTAAACAAACTCCAAGGCTGGTTCGGGGCTTTCAGCATCAGCCACATTGACATAGCAGTTTGGCTACAGTCACACTGCACTGCACACTTTGATCTCTTCACGTCACTTAAGTAAACGGCATCATTTTAATAATACTGTATTTAATAACTACTATACTGACAGAAAGTTTCCACGTGCCCTGTAACCTCACATCAATGTTTACTGCAATTTAAAACACTCTGCTTGAATAAATATTTGTCTCATGTTGCTTTTCAACAACAAATGTCCACAGGTCAAGCACAACTTTATTTCATGTCATTATGTGACAATGAAAAGTGCAAAAACTCACATTTAGGAAGCTGAAAAGAGCAAATGTTTGACATTTTAACGTGGAAAAATGATTGAAATAACAAAGTCAAAATCCATCCATCTTCAACCGCTTTATCCTCCACATGAGACCTGGTAAAAGCACTTATTAAAATATGATTTTTAATAGCATTTAAAGAAGATGTTGCCTGTCTGATGACCTCACACTGGGTATTTCAGTATGCAGAGGACTGGATTATAAAACGTCTTCTCCTTTGGTCGTTAATCTGGATTGAGGGACAGTTAGTCTAAGGCTATGGTTGAGGAACTCGAGCTGTAAAGACAAGATGAGTTAATGGCTTAATGAGCAAATTTAATTGGTTAAACGTTATAAACAACAAAGAATGATTATTTGTGTGAACATCAGGATCTGCAACGAACGATTATTATCATAATGGATTCACCTGTCGATTATTTCCTCCATTAATCGAGTACTTTGGTCCATAAGATGTCAGGAATTATAGGATTTTCTCTGTTATGTGGAGCAAAGAAACCCGAAAATATTCACATTTAACGAGTTAAAAGCACTCAAACCGTTGAATCGCTTACTAAAATAGTTGACGATGAACTAACAATAAGAAAATAGTAATAGTGTGTCTCTATATTGTAAACACAAGTGACAAATGTCTGTCAGTGAAAGAATAGAACCACTTCTGTCTTCTTTTGTGGCTACGCCGTTTCGCCCTCATTGTGCCTCTGTACGTGTGTCCAGACGAGTTGAAATGTCACATGTCGACAGCAGAGAGAATAAAGCGCGGTTTACTATGTCAGCGCTCCAGAGGTCCTTCGCCTCCTGTGGACACACCCAGGCCGTTAGAATGAGAACAGACACCAGGGTGTGGATGACATTTAGAACTGTCAGTGGACATAGACGGGACTGTGGAGACGCACAGACACGAATATAAATGAGATCAATTTTCCTCCTCTCAGGTCCCCTGGTGCGTCTTGTGGGAGGCAGGAGCAGAAAGGAGGGTCGAGTGGAGGTGTATCTCCATGGCGACTGGGGGAGTATCTGCGACTCAGGCTGGAACGACCTGAACGCCGCTGTAGTGTGCAGACAACTCGGACACAGGTTAATGTCCTAGTCCACGAATAAACACAGTCAGGTTTTAAATAAGGACAACAGAGATGATTCATATTCCTTCCTCTTGTCAGCGGTGGAGCCGTAGCTGCCGGAGGGTTCGGTCAGGGCAAAGGTCCCATCCACCTGGACCAGGTGAGGTGCACGGGCAAGGAGGAGTTCCTGGGAGAGTGTCCCACTCTGGGTCAGAGCTTCCAGAGCTGCAGGCGCAGAGAAGACGCAGGCGTGAGGTGTGACGTCACGCCGCAGGAGTCGCTCCCGACAAAGGCCGAGGCTCAAGAGCCGAGCTGTGGACTGAGGAAGCTAGTGGAGGAGGAGACAAAGAGGAGGAACCAAGGAGAGGGAAACATGCTCATGTAAGAGTCAGGACGTAAATAACATTCAAATGACAAATATAATAGAACACTTTGAGTGAGCTGTTCTGGTTCATTTAAATGAAAACTGTTTCATTTTGTCAGGCGACTGTGCACATGTTGCAGACTTAATTAAATACCCAGAGGCCCTGAAACCTATCCGGGTTCTTAATTAATCCAGAATAAAAATTGAACACAGATTGTGTGCATCAATACAGCTTTATAGAGAAATGTCACTTAATTTAGAAATAAGTCTTAAAACTAGATTTTTAAACACAGGGTTCTCTGTTAAACTGGGACACACAGTTAAGTAGTGCAAATGTCACCTTCTTTACTATTATTTACTATTATGTAGCACAATTTAGCATCAGTGTTAGTTTTAAATGTGCATTATTTACAATAATTCTTCAGAATCCAGACTTACATTTTGGTAAAATGTAAGTCTGGTGCTGTGCCAATCTCAGCTACATCGGGCGATAGGCGGGGTACACCCTGGACAGTTCGCCAGTCCATCGCAGGGCCACACACAGATAGAGACAAACAACCATTCACTCTCACACTCACTCCTATGGTCAATTTAGAGTGTCCAATTTACCTAATCCCCACATTGCATGTTTTTGGACTGTGGGAGGAAGCCGGAGAACCCGGAGAGAACCCACGCACACAGAGGGAGAACATGCAAACTCCATGCAGAAAGGCCCTTGTTCCAACCAGGGCTCGAACCCGGGTCTTCTCCCTGCAAGGCGAGAGTGCTAACCACTACAGCACCGTGTAACCCCTACATTATTTCAGTAGTGATCTTAATGAAAGATTCCGCCCCTGTGGCTCTGGTGTCTCTGGACAGTGTCCTGCTTTGATTAAGTGATAATTGAGGTGTGAATCCTGAACATGATTCTCTCCCGGTCTGTTTCAGGACCACGTGGCCGTGGCAGGTGTCCGTGTGGCTTCAGTCTGAGGGAAAAGACGGCGGTCCTCTGTGCAGCGGCACTCTGATCAGCCCTTGCTGGGCCCTGACCTCTGCACACTGCGTCAGAGGGTAAATCTGACCACCAACTATCACTCGCGTCCTCGCCAAACACCTGAGGTTTCCGCTCCCTCATTCCATTTCCTCTCGCCCTCTTTCCTGCAGGTACGGCAGCGATCCATCCAAGTACGCGGTGCGTGTCGGAGCGTCGGAGCAGACGGTCACTCCGGAGCAGGTGGTGGTCCATAGGAAGTACAAGGGTCAGAGCGGAGGTCATGACCTGGCCTTGCTGAAGCTGCCCAGCACCAAGGGTCACTGTCTGACCTTCGACCCTAACACGAACGCAGCATGCCTTCCAGCCGCAGACACAGAATCGGGAGGGAGTGCTCCATCTTCATGTGTCGTCATCGTTAGTGCAGGATGGACCGGCGCAGGTTTGTGTTTTCACCCACTTGCTTTTTATCCAAATATCTTTTGTAAGAGATCAAGATCAGAATTTGTGAATTAGTTTGAGTTAAAAAATATTTTTATTCATTATTTTCATTGATTATTTTCACATATTAATGAGCAGATTTCTTCAGGATCTTTAGGAAGTGTTTGGTGCAGAGGATCAGTCCTCAACTCTGACCAAAGACAATACCTAACTACCAGTATTTACTTCTGAGCACTGAAAAAAAAATGCAAAACACATGCTCTGGTTGGTTTGTCCAATCAAATTCATGTCCAGTTTTTACATGAACCCTTAGTGCTCACACGGCACAGATCAGTGCTGCAGGTGCCCCCTTGGTCAATTGATCCAGGAATAATACACATCTCTTTATATGGACATCGTGGGGGTGTGTGTTTATAGGTCACATCGTCAGGCTTTACAAAATGCATTGTTTTTGTCTTTTTATGTGTCGTTGAGTCAAAGTTATGATTCATTCAATAAGGCATATTTTGAAAAAACCCCAAACGGGAGTAGTGATACTGCGAAAGTCCCAAAATAGACTGGTTTTATTTTATTTTTGTTCATAAAAACATAAAAAAGGATTTCCAAATTTGACAAATTCAATCAGATGTGTTTATATAGTTGGTGAAAATTTAAAAAATATATATTTTTCATCAGATGCCTAGAGGTTGTGCTGGAAAAAAAGGATATAAGACACATTCTTAAAGCCTCTGAATATACATTTTAACATAGTAATGGAAAAAACAGCCTTTAAATGCTAAGTTCTAAGGTTCTAAGGGTTAAGCACATATGAACCAACAAAATACAAAACAACACATACTTATGGGTAGTATATTTGATTTCTGCCAATAAACTCTGCTAAATGTTACACACCGGCTTGTTTTCATTGAATCTTCGTCTCCATCCTCTCTTCTAGACTCAGTTCTCGCATCCTGGGTCCCTCTGATGTCGTCATGGCAATGTAAGAAGCGCTATGGTGACAGCTTCTCCAGCCACGGCACACTGTGCGCAGGCAGTCCTCCAGACACTAGCCTCCTCCATGGCAACAGTTGCCAGGGTAACTCCGGAGGCGGGCTGGTGTGTCAGGGTGAGACGGGTCGATGGTTCCTCGCCGGGGTTGTTGCTGGGGGTTTCAGCTGCGCTGACCCTTCGTCTCCTGCTCTGTACACTCGGGTCAGTCGCTTCCGGAGCTGGATCGACGAGGTCGTCGACGTGCGGGCGCCCCCCCATCAGACACAAGAGGATCTGACACACAACGACCTGACGCGCGTGCGCGAGGAGCACGCACACACAGAAGGCAGAGATGAATACGCCCACGTGCACGGCAAGCTCAAACGCGCACACGAGCAACCGCAGAACAACGAAATCGGCGAGATCAAAGTGAAACACACACACACTCACCACTCACACGCTCGTCAGCACATGAACACACACGCCCACCGTGTAGGGGAATCAGACACAAACACACAAATCCTGGACTGATGGGGTTCAGCTATTGGCTTACCATCTGTGCCAAGTGACCGCCTGAGGAGGAGGAGGAGGAGGAGAGAGAGTGGGAGAGAGAAAGAGAAAGGAAGACAACACCTAACTTTGACTGCAATGATGCTCTGTAAAAAAATGGCCGTGACCGTGCTCATGTCAGATCTGAACCCAGTGTTGTGAACCACAGGTGTGGGCAAACTTGTCTTAAGAAAAGAGAGACAGTGTCCTGTTAAGAGTCAAACCAGTGACTGATGCATCAGCACTGAGCTTAGGCTGAGCCTGGCACATCAGTGTGACCCTGAAAATCAAAAACAAAAACAAAAAATCAATATGGCATATTAGCAACATGATGGTGACGTGAGACTAACCCATTACTGTGTCCTCCGTGTGCGCTCTTGGAGGATTTATGTTCAGTAACCACAATTTTATTGTTAAGGCATCAGTGTCTCTGAGATTATTACTGCAGATAAAGGCCATACTGCTGCTGCTGCTGCTGCTGCTGCTGCTGCCGCTGCTGCTGCCGCTGCTGCTGCTGCTGCAGCTGAGAATAGAAATGGATGAAAATTCTGAGGGTGGGTGATGCTGCTTTTCTTAAACTGGGCTCCTCTCTTCAGGCTGTTGTCTTATACCTTTACTGGTGCAAGTGCTGTTGCTCATTTAGACCCACGACTAAGCTACTGTATTTAACTGGAGACCATACCAGTGTTTCAGCAGGTTTTTGTTTTTGCTCCGTACATCACAATCACACCCTAAAAAAACAGCTTTCGACATCTCAAAACCGGAGACAGAGACATATTTAACATAAAAAAAAGTGGTTCTTAGTTCTTAAATGCTGTGTAAAATAACATTATTTACATTGCTGTAGTAATATTGGCACTATTAGTAGTATTAGTAGTACTTTCCAGGCCAAAAACATGTGAACAGAATGTTTTGTGTAACAGGAACGGCATCTCTGTTGCCATTTGCACTCATAACAGTTGTCTTGTCATCTTATCAACTGACTATAAAAGTGAGGCAGCGTGTTTACAGTCACAACCCACTTTCAATCTAATAACATCCCAATAAAAGGGACATTTATTTCAACAGTTGTACTGTTTGAAACTGTTCTCTCGCTCTCTCTCTTTTTTTCTTTAAGTTTGTTGGAAATGCCATTAATCTTTACCTCTGCACATGCAGCTGGTGGTTTCCATTGATTTCCATGCATTATAAAAATCAATGAACACACTGTTTAAACTTGTGGAATCCACAAGAAATGTAAAATGCCATAGTTTCAATACAATAATAGATTTTTTTTTTAAATTAATTAATAAATAAATGCAGCTTTTGAGAGCTTTCTAATTGATTTCCAGTGCAAAGGGGAAACAAAGGAAACAGTGGTTTCCTGTAAAACATGAGGTTTCGTCGGCGTAAAACCTGTAAAAAACGTGCAAAAACACTCGTATGGTCCTTTAAAATTGTACAGGACGATTCTTTCTCTTCTCAAAGCCATCAGACGCCGACCGCCGCGTCGTAGACTTTCCTTTTGTAGTGACTCCCGCGTGTTGCTCTAGATCCATAGATAGACACATAGACAGGTAGAAGTAGCTTCCACTCCTGACTTTAGATTAGTACGTGTACTGCATTCATCCTTACTCCTGACTTAGATAGAAGAACTGTTGAAGTGTGTGCTCTGACCAGAAGATGGCAACATTGGTCTATTTTCACGGGGCCACAGGTTGTTGGATAAAATGTGGCCCTGATGGTTCTTTTCTTTGCTCTTTTTTTTTATACTTTCAGTGTAATATGACTTGTGCTTTGATGTGTCGTGAACCACTGTGTTGTGAGCCTCGTGTAACCTGCTACCGCTGTTTTCTCCAACATGGACGTGTCCAATGCCCGTTGTTATGATCGTGTACATAAAACCTCCAGCCCGTCGCCGCTCCTTCCTTCCTACCTGTCCTTGCTTCCTTCCTTGGACTTGATGTTTTACCATGCAGATGCTGCAGGTTAATGTAAATACTGTGTGTCCACAGCTGGATGGCTTTGAGTTTGTCGAACCCATCAGCTGTTTCTCAGTGTAATGTGCTGAATCATGGTTGAGTATTAAAACATGTCGTCACTGGTGCTGCTGTCTCCTTGTTGTCTCAGTACCTCTATTTACTTAGAATGAAGTATTTTTAAGCAATAATGGAAAAGGGTCAGATGCATTTCATATTTGGTTTGGATGGGTCTGGACGGACTCATCATTGATTTAAACTGTGGACAACAGTCAAGAAAAATGAATTATAACATTATATTTGGCTTATTATTTCTTTCCTCAGCTTCTTGAAGGTACAATTGAGCAGCATTTATTGTTGAAGTTGCATAAACACTGCAGCTGAATCATCTCACCCTTCTCTTCCAAGTGTCTTGGACACCACCGTGTAGTGTCTCTCGTTTTTAAGATATTTCGTTTTCCCATTTTGGACTCCTGTGAAAACATAGTGGTCCAAAAATGGTGGCCTCTGTAGAAAGCTCATTCTAGGGTAAAAGAAAAGCACAATTTCATTCAATCAGGTGATTTAACACATTAAAATCATTGCCACTGTGAACAAACACATTCCCCTTATGAAATATATGCTTTTGAATTGTTTGCATTGATGAAAAACTCAGAGTACACGCTGGAATCAGACCCATAATAACATCAATGACTAAAACAAAGCACTCTGACTCAGATGAATGGGTCATTAAAAGGGTTAAAGTCGCATCAGGATGAAACTGGACCCACGGCATAGCAACATAAACGGTGGCAGGACACAAGAGCCAAAGCCACAATTTCAGAAGTTAATGGCAATTGTCGACTAAAAATAAACCTAACTAGATTTGAACGAGGATAATCATGTGTCATGCCATTCATTTTACAGAACAGAGAACCTGTTTGGGCTGTATTCACACCCTCACCAATCACGTACCATTTGATGATAGGTTCTGAGTCTGTGTGGACGTCTTAACCTGCAGTCGAGCGTGTCGCAGCATTAGTGGAAGGGAAACACAATGTTGGTTTGAGAAATGGATAAATAAAAAGAAGAAAGGAAGAAACGTCGTGGTTTTATGTAACGTTTGCTGGCATGGCAGCAGTGAGAACAACAGTGTCAGTGCCTGGAAGTCTTCACTGAGTCGTCCACTTACTCTATGCGTGCACTATCTATCATATGTTTCAACAGAAGAACCAAAATAACACACACAAGAAGCAGAGGCTCTGCTCATTTTTATGGAATGCAACGAGGTGAGTCATTTCTGAGTAAAACTAAACGCACTCCGCAACAACAGAGAAATGAGTTCTTGTTCTCAAGAAGATCTGGGCAGAACATTTCATACTTTACGAGAATGTAAATGAATGATGTCATTTCCGCATTAACCACGCCCACTTCACATTTCTGGCCAATCACACAACAGATGTTGGACGCCGCACAAGAAACAAGTCCTGCCCAGATGATTTGTCAACAAGTGGCAAGGCCGTAGGCCTGAGAAGACTCTCAAACGTGACCTTTAACCTCCTCCTGTGGACACTTTAATACTGTAGGTCCAAATAAACAAGTCTCATATACTTTCAAGCATAAAAAGAATGGAGATAACGTGGTGAAGCATGCTGAGCGTATGGTGTCGAGGACACTACGGAGGACGGCGCCCAGGTGTCCACTGCTCTCGCGAATGTTAATTGTGAGACACTAATCAGAGCTCCTTTTGTCTGATGAAGTGGAAGCCGAGGACAGTTAAGGAGAGAGTACGGGGAGTCATCACAGCCAGAGCAGAGCTCACATTTACCACGAGAACCTGAGGATTCTACTGCAGTGGACTGTGAACACTGCAGGGGTGTGGTTGAAATATGGAAAAGCAATTATAACCGGTGTTACTCTGTGTTTATGGACAGATACACACATTTGTCCTAACTGCTTCATTTTGGCACGGCAGCAACAGGTGGAGACTGACAATAACGGACCACAAAAACGATATATACGTTAGGTCTAGAGAATAACTGGCCAGATTTTGGGCATCGCCTTGGGTGTCTTCAGATTTGAGGCTGATTTGAACAGAGTATCTGGCTAAATACAGACATGATTTAATGGCATTGGACGAAACGAAGATGTGATGGGGAAAGAGGTGGGGTTCACTGATTTGTTGCAAAGGAGGAAAAGTTTGAACGAGTTTGAAGAGGAGGAAATTATAATCGAGAGAGAGAGATCCATCATTTCTCAAATATAAGTATATAAGTATGTGATTGATAATCAGGGCTGATGTTGGAGATCGCCATCATCCAAACGTCTCAGAAAATGAGAGTAGATTGGTACATTTGCCATTTTACATTAGATGTTTCAACTGTCTTCTGTTTTCAATAATACTGGCATGTTGGATCGTGGACGATCACATCGCCACACCGTGCTGCTTCACAGAAGCTTTTGTTAAAGGTGTAAAGTGTAACATTTAAGTGGAGTTGTATTCATTAGGTAGAAATTGAAGATAAAATAATTTGGAACATCATGTTCCTCCAGGAGCCTGCAATGGACAAACTCAATCTTTTTGAGTTTTAATGCTAAAAGAAGGCTACATACGTACATTATGCTGGCCAATGCGATGCATTTTGATAAAACTGCAGCTTAGCATTTACTGTTGATTGAGATCTTTAAGTGTTTTAGTCAAACAGTTTCCCTATAATTTAGAATAATATTAAATAGGTCAGTCTTACCCAACGCACAGCTCTCCGTGTTCTATTGTTTCCTGTTGCAGCATCTGCAGCCAAAAGGTTCACACAATAAATAATGGCTTGGTTTGTGAAACCTTTTCATCTGTAGATGATTGATCCTGTTATGGATGATTTTATCAAAAACACTTGTGTAAGATTCAGAAAACAAACATAGAAAAAATAAGAAAAAAAAGTGACATTATCCTTTAGGGCCTCAAAGTCAAAACAGTCATTTAGATCGTAGAGTCTTGCCCGGGGTCAGCTTCTCCTCCTGACGTGACATGAAGGAATCAGAGGTCAGGGAGCAAGAAACCTTCCCTCAAGAATGTCTCCCCTTCTTGTCTTTGAGAAAGTAAACGAGAGTCAAAGTTAACCGACTGCCGCGCTCTCGTCATTAATCACACAGAAAGCAGAGGAACCAGGGGAGCTGTCCTACATCCCAGAGACACACACACAGAATCCTTAAAATAACTGGGACCATCATAAATAACACCACAGAACATTTTAAATAAGGCTGTAGCATGACTTAACACTCCACTCTGTTCTGAAAAGCTAAAATAAGAACATTGGAAGAGAGTAAAAAATGCAACGCATGAGCGTATAATGGCATTGTGGTGTCATGGTTATGTCAGGATCCAGTTTTTTTATTTATTTATTTATTAATGGGGGCCATTTTCTTAAAGTGTATTCCTTTAACAGTGCCAAATGTCGTCTCATATAGAATATTTTATCCTTTCCTATAATTGAACAAAAGACTATAAGGGCAGATATTTAGCATGACTAATCAATGTTCCACTCTTACACAATGTGCTGTGTCTCGCATATCTCTATTTGCTCCAAATTCGGTGATTTCAGGGCGAGATACTGCTGATGAAAACTCACAACAACAGTCCGAGACTGTGAAAAACGTATAACAAGGAGACGGTATGTAGCAACAGAGGTCCAGAGATCATGGTGTTAAAAGGCACCGAGGATGGAACACAAACGTTGTTTGGTCAGTGGGTATCTGCCTGGAATGGACACCATTTTAATTGTGCCATTGGTCTGAGAAGCCATATGACGACAGTCCGTAAAGAACAAAGGAGGCAGGAGAAACAAACCAGTGCTGAAATAGTATTTTTATTAAATACTTTCAAGATCCAAGTTTCGAAGAATAACAAAGCTATGATGAAGACCAACTAACACTCAGACAAACACTTGATAGTCGTCAATTCATGGTTGTATTTCATTGTACATCATGATCATGCAAAAAAACTCCAGCATCCATGTAAAGGCTGGGGGAGAAAGCGCAGCCCAATAGTATATCATTACAACGCAGGGAAAACGCTAACATCAAGGGCCTCATACCAAGCTATGGCTCCTTAATCATTTTTTTTTGTTTTTTTTCCATTTATTCATTTTTTAAATTTTGCTTTTTTTTATTTGTTTTTATTTTTTTCCCGTAATGTTTTTCATGTCACCTATTCAACATTCTGGATGGAGGAAATTCTTAGTTCAAAAGATGCAAATATCATATATTAACACTAGGCTCCATCCTTACTCGGGTAGGTACATGGTAGAAATGCGTAACTGAAACATGCATATAACTAGGTCTCCCGCTCTGGTTCAACAGTGTGGGTCGCAAAAAACCTGCACACCCACATCATCAACTCACACACTCTCTCTCCGGCTTCCAAAACTCTCAACTGAGCAGGCACCACTTAAAACCACGGAGGGTAGATTACATTAATAAATAATTTAGTCCTGACCAATCCATGATCATTCAATCTGTGAATTTGTGTTGTCCCTCTTTTCCCTTTAGTTTTTTTTTTGTTGTTCTCTCACGTGCGAGGGAGAGTGCAGAACTCCAGCTTGGCAGATCGGCAAATTACCAAACGACAAGTTACAGCAACAGCGACAGTCAAAGACAACAAGAACTCATTTAAAAAAAAATTATAATAACAAAAATAATAATAATAATAATAATAATAATAACAACGAAGAATCAAAAACCAGTAACAGGACCAGAGAATCAACAGAGAAAGGAACAAGTGAACATCTCAATAGCGGGGACTTGGGTGAACACCGGTGGGGGAGTTAGATACAAGTGTCGCTGATGGATGGAGACAATAAAGCAGCAGAGCAAGGGGCGGTGCCCTGGTCACACAGTAGTGGTGCAGATATGTTACAAAGCTGAGACACACCACCAGGCGTGTGTGTGTGTGTGTGTGTGTGAGAGAGAGAGAGAGAGAATATGATATGAAGAAATGGCTCACAGCATTGTGGGATCTGGAGTTAAGAAAACCATAACAAAGTTGTTTTTTTTCATATTTAAAAACAGATTTGTTGGGCACAGGCGTCAAAGTAAATTCATGCCATTATTTTTTCTTCCTCTTGCAGCCAACAAGTGTGTGTTCTAAGCAACAACAGCCAATTATTGAAGTTTTTTTTTAAGGTGAAATTTATTTTTAAGCAAATCAAAATTGGACTAAAACGTGTTGCAGCCTAAGCTCGCCGAGGGACCACAGAGGTTAAAGTGTGGCTCCTCTAACCCAGATGCACAGGATGAGTGTCTCTTAGATACATGTACATATATTACACTTTTCTACATATTTCTATACATTCACTGCATTTACACAGTGATTATTAACAAACCAGGCCCTTGCAAGGAACAAAGAAAAAGGAGCAGAAAGGGAAGGTTAAAAGAGGGAATGGTTAAAGAGAGAGGAGAGGGAAAGAGAGCAGGATGTGGTGAATGAGGGAGAGGCAGTGAGCAAATATGCAAAACATGCATGCCTTTGCCGACACACACACACACACTCACTCTCTCCCTCTAATGCATACGGACACAACAGAACACACAGGTTAACATTAAACTTGCACAATAAAATCCCTCTTTTTTTAAAAAACAGCTGCTTTAAAAAAAAAAAGGAGCCTCAAACGTAGGATCTGTCAGACAACGAAAAAACAAACGAACACGAAACGAACAAACAAAAAAACAGGAAAGGCTCCGGTTCATCACAGGAACAGAAAAGACGCTACGAACGGGACGCTAAAAACACAACGAAACACGCAACGTCAAAATCAGACGCCCCCTCCCACGACAACACGATTGATTTTCTGTTCAGTCGGAAAAAACAAGCACACAAACAAAAACACATAAAAAGCCTAAAGTTCTACACTTTGGTGGTTCATGTTTTTTTGATATCAAGATTCTCTCGTCATCAAGTTCTCTGACTGAGCCGACTCCATTTGTTTTTCCCTCTTTACTTCAGTTGGGGGAAAGCCTCCCTACATCTTTACATCAACGTCCAGGTAAACAAGCACAACACTTTCTACCCAGTAATCCCTAGAATGCCAAAAATGTGTCCAAAATCTCAGCTAACATCACATGCCTCCCTGTTTCCTCCCTTATTAGATAGTGACTATAAATGCTTGGTTGGGTTCTGGTGGTTTCTGGTACATTTAGTCATAATTTACACAGTATATTCATAACTCATACTCATAAACTGTCACAAGTTCAACTGTAAATCCTCTCCTCCCCCAGGACGTCTCATCTCGCACGGGCAGAAAAAAGATGGCTGCCAGGGGAGGGATAGAGGGCAAAGATGCGCCCTCCAATCAGGCGCCAGATGCATGCATCATCCCATGGGGGCGGTGTCTTGTCTTCAGCCGACAACCCCAGCAGGTCAAAGGAGGGACAGGATTGGTTGGTATCGTGGAGAGGGATGCGATCTCGCCCGGCCGGGCTCCTGGCACTAGCCAATCCACGCTGAGGACGTGCCTCTTAAACACGCTCGCTGAAAAAAACTGCCCCCCAAAACATACACTCCAGTAGACTGGAGGCTCAGGACCACTGCGTGTGGGGGTCAGGTGGGGGGTGCAAGAGGAAACCATTAGTCTTTTTTTCTTTTTAGCAAAGACAATTCAGTATTTAGCTACTGCAACTGTTTGATATTAACCAGGTAGAATTTAAAGGATGATTCAGTTTCATTCTTAGGACAGAGAACTAGGGCCAAGCAACAAAGAAAAACAACAAATCTTTAGAGAATAAAGTCGTAATATTCCGAGAAGAAAGTCGCAATATTATGAGAATAATGTTGTAATATTACGAGAAGAAAGTCGTAATATTACGAGAATAAAGTCGTAATATTACGAGAATAAAGTCGTAATATTACGAGAAAAATGTCGTAATATTACGAGAATAAAGTCGTAATATTACGAGAATAAAGTCGCAATATTCAGAGAATAAAATTGTAATATTACGAGAAGAAAGTCGCAATATTATGAGAATAACATTGTAATATTAAGAGAATAAAGGCGCAATATAACGAGAATAAAGTCGTAATATTACGAGAATAAAATTGTAATATTACGAAAAGAAAGTCGCAATATTCCAAGAATAAAGTCGTAACATTACGAGAAGAGAGTTGCAATATTCCAAGAATAAAGTTGTAATATTCCAAGAATAAAGTGGTAATATTCAAAGAATAAACTCGTAATATTACGAGAAAAAGTAATAATATTACGAGAAAAAAGTCGTAATATTATAATATCCACAAAAGAGATGATTTCCTCCAAGTCCGTGTGACTCTTTCTTCAAAACAAACTCAGTTTCTTGCACAGTGTTTTTAAAGTCCTGATGCTAACGATAATGTGGTGCTGACGTGACAAAAAGATTAATTATGTCCTTATTTGTGAAGCCCAAACCAAAATATAACTTCACAAAATGCTCTGTGTTTCACATCTCAACTTTGCTTGATTTATAACGACTTTATTCTCATAACATTAAATATTTTTTTCATTTCAGTTTGGCCCCAATACTCGTACATATATATATATACACGTCGTATATTCTGACTTGGACCTTAGTTGATTTGTTCTGTCGTCATCTAATTACATTTCACTGAACATCCTGATGCCTGGAAGTGTCCATGAAGGTTATAACAGGATGCAATCAAAACCTCAAACCTCAACTATTATTTTTTCTTAAACTGAAATCACAGTTAATTAACAACTCATCCATGTTTAAGTTCTCATACATAGAATATAGAGTAGTTGATGATTTGATGGTGATGTCTGGTAATGCTCCATTACAAAACTTAAAGCTATTACACTTAATCTTGACTCAAAATAATTACATTGCAACATCTGTCAGAAACATCAAGATTATATTAATTGTTCAGCCCTACTGTTAAAAGTCTATTCTGCATCAATCATATGTCCAGTAAACAAGAGGGGAAATTAGATCTCGAGATGCCATTTTGAACAGGTTAAGCTCTCATATCGTTCAGCTGTGTTAAAAATAGACGTTATTAGTAGACAGACGTGCGCGTGAGCTGAATACCTGATCACTGGAGTGGTGCAGCAGGCGCTCCTGAGCAGTGGAAGTGAACATTGAGCCACTTGCCATCGCGGCGATGCCACACCCTGGTCTCCTCTGATTGGCTGGAGCGAGGGTGGCCCGTGGTGTCCACAAACTGCGTGAGTCTGATGTAGGCGATGCACGCCGCATCCTCACCGATCAGGTGTACGTGTGGGTTGAGAAGGGTGGTGTGCACCGGCTTGTTGTTCTTGCTCAGCACTGGATAAAATACACGGAGACGGTAACAACATGTTTAACACTGTAAGATACACAAGGATCTAATTGTTTGTGATTTCTCTTCTTTAACCGTCCTTGATGTTCATCATCAAAACAGAGTCACTTCTAAACTTATCCATGGATACCAATAAAAGAAATACAGTTACGTAGAGCTAACGATTATTTTCATAATCGATTAATCGTTTGGTCCATAAAGCATCAGAAAACCTTTAAAAATGTTTATCTGTGTTTTGTCAAACCTGGAAATGACGAGGTTCTCAACCAAACAATTTGAATGATTTCTTTGTTATCCAGAGCAAACTGATTAATCGATTATCAAAATAGCAGATAATGGTAATAGATTGATTTAGTAACAGATTAATTGTTTCAGCTCTACAGTTATGAGATGATTTTGACATTCAAGACACTGGACTGACAGAAAGACAACAAGTGAGGAAAGAAAACTGCTACACATCATTTATAAGCTACCAACATTTGTAATGCACATTCATTTATGGTGTAAAAAAGAGCCCGACTGAGATGATTTATCAACTGAAAAGATAAATTCTTAAAACAAATCATCAAATATTGAATCAACAATCGAAATAATACGACTTATCAGGAGATGACACATTATCCTAGAGAAAATACTGATCACTAAATCCCCTTGTGTTATATGCAGCAGCGCTAGCGAGTAGTAATTACAAATTACAAACACTATAATATATAGAAAATATAGTTTTTTTTGTTGTTGCCCAAAAATGATGCCGTTTCGTGAACAGGCGAAGACTCACAATTTTCAAAGTAGAACTTGTGAAAGTCCATGCCCTCCACCAGGTTCCCCAGGGCCTCGGGTTCAAAAGAAGTGAGACCAGGGTCACAAATCCTCCTGAGGAAGAAAAGAAGGTGGGTGAGGAAGACGAGAGGAGAGGGACAGGAGAAGAAAGACCAGGGAGTCATTAGAAAGCAATTAGACATTAAATAAATCATTAAGAACAAGCAGGTGGACTCACGTGTAGGCATCGAAGTCTCCATTGTTGATTGCCTCAATCAGCTGCTCTGTTATCTTGATGATCTCCTGTTTACGAGCTACAGAGAGAACACACAGATAGATGGTGAATGGTGGGGAGCCATGCAGAAGGTGAGACAACAGGTAACTATGTGCTGTTTGTTTTTTTCCTTGATGACATTTTCCCTCACTGCTTCAGCCCCTGCCTTCCCCTCAGGCTCTCTCTTCCTCCTCTGCAGCTACAGCTCGATGCTCCTCTTTAACCTCATCAGTCAAAGCCACAACAGCTCGCTCTATGTGCCTCGACCTCTTCCGTCGCTACGCTTTCTCGAGTCCTGAACGGCTCAGAAACTGACCCAACACTACACTCTGCTGTGTGAACACACACTTCCTGGAAAACAAAAACAGAAACTGATGGTACGCACCCGCCACTGAGTCTCTCACAAGATCCCATTACGAGCTTTATTCGGAGATTTCAACAATGTTTCCTGTCTTGACATCCTGGTACCGTGTGAATGAAGGTTTATCCATTAATGATAATGTATCTAGTTTCATGACATGAGACCACCAGATGTGACTGAAAGCCCATTCCTCTCTTGCTGCTGGTGTAAATTAAGTGTTTCAAGAGCTAAACATGTGTCAACTCAACTGTGTAACACAACACCATTTCATTTTCAGAGGAAACCCAGAACATGAGTAAAGCAAGTGAAAATGTCTCAGTTTCTTTCCTCTTACTCTCATCAGTCATCAGCTGACTAAATGACTTGTTTTAAGGTGGATGTCATCGACTGCCTGCTCTCTCCATTTCTGAGAAAAACAGCCAGTTCAGAAATGTGAGTTTCGGGCGAGCAGGTACAGCGAGTAGAGGGAAGGGGGAAAGCCGAGCTCAGTGAGACCAGATGTGCTCTTACTCTGCTTAGTGTTGCTTTTAGCAGTGTTGCTCCCTAGTGGAGCAGCAGGCAAGGAGGACTGCGAGAGATCAGACTCGGGGCAGGAGCTGTTGCCTGTGCTGTTCCATGCCATGCGCTTTACATCATGCGGTGGAACTGAAACACACAACGTATGGTCAACAAACAGAAACGACATGGACGGATGAATGGAAGAGTGAGTGGTGGGTGGCGTGAAAAGAGGTTGCATATGTGATCCCTCCCCCACACAAACATGCACACACACACACACACACACACACACACACACACACCTCATGCAATAAAGAACAGGCAAGAGAATGCGCTGGTTAGTCGTCAGTGAAATGAGTCAAAAACAAACACTCCCGAGTTAGACATGCAGATGGGTAACATGGGGACAGCTAGCAGCTGGAAGCAAGGTCAGTGTAGCTCTGACTGTGATGCTGTGTGATGTGAAAGTCATTTAACTGCCTGTTCTGCTCACATCTTCATCTCTACTCCTAATGCTCCAATACATTAACAAAGCCTCGTGACAAAACAGCAGCACATGACAAGACAAAGAGAGGATCGAAGCCATTGTTTGTTATTGGCTCGCGTTATGCTTTAGAAGGAACTTGGCATGTTTGTCAAGGAAGGAAGGAAGGAAGGAAGAAAGGAGGGCGGGAGTGAAGAAAAGTGCACAGGAAAGGAAGGGGGGGAGGTCAAGGTGTCCTTCAGTGCAGGTGCGCCTGATGAGCACAGCACGACAAGGACAAGAGGTCAAAAGATTAGAGTGTAGAGGTAGGAATATTTGTGAAAGGTGACGTCGGGGTGAGAGCAGCAGAGGACAGTGTCGATCAGAGAAATGGCGAATAAAAGAGAAGGCAAGGATTAAAGAACGTGACGGAGAATAAAGTGGCGTAGAGGAGAATGAAGAACATGTGAGGACACAGAGACACGTGATGCTCTATGGTGTGCATGGTCCCTGTAAGACTGGGAGGCTGGTTTTAGGACAAACAGCTGTAGGGTACTCAAGGCTCCCTCCAGCTGGAACTGTTACATTAGGAGGACGAGGGGACAGATGCTGTGATCACCAAGAAACCCACACACACACACACACTCACACATACACACGCACACACACACAGTTGCATTAAATTTCAGGGTTCCCACAGTGTCCCTGATGAAAAATTTCATGGGATTTTTTATGACTTTCCAGAATTAGTTCCTCAATCTGCCGGGGAGAAAAAAATTTGACCCTTTTTTTTTTCTTTAAGCTTGTGCTGAGCTCAGGGAGGTGAGGCAGTTAAGGTGTAGTCTTACTCTGCTTAAGCGAGCACAAGATGTAC
This sequence comes from Solea senegalensis, assembly GCF_019176455.1. NCBI lineage: Eukaryota > Metazoa > Chordata > Actinopteri > Pleuronectiformes > Soleidae > Solea > Solea senegalensis. The sequence continues at coordinate 8,350,975 of NC_058041.1, forward strand.
AGTATAATGGACACACACAGCAGGGAATAACTGTGCAATTAGTGTATGAAACAAGCCGTAAAACGCATTCTTGTAATGCATCTGCACTAAAAGAATATTCTGGTTTATTACAACCAGTAAGACTAGTTATGGGCCATTAAGTATGATTGCTGGTTTTTCCTTACAAAGGCCATGTGGGATACAAGCTTTTATTTTGGAAATGTTACAAACTGTATCTGACAGTGCTGATGTCTTTAGAAGAGAGTGACATCACACTCCTGTGTATTGTTATGAGCACCTGTGTTTCCATAGCCAGTCTGCCTGTAAGCTACTTTCAACACTCCCCTGTCATATATGTGATTCACCTGTTAATTCTTAAGTTTTCTAAAAGCTTTGAGTTCAAAGCCAATGTGCCAAACCAATGTGTATATGCCGTTAATGAGAGTAGAGCTAAAACAATTAATCTATTACTAAATTAATCAACAACTATTTTGATAATCGATCAATTGGTTTGAAGATTTCTGATTGTTTAAGCTTCTTAAATGTGAGTATTCTCTTCATTTCTTCATTTCAGAAATTATTAGATGTGAATCATTTTGGTTTGTGGACAAAACAAGACATTTGGGAACATCATCATTTCCAGGTTTGACGAACACCGATCGACATTTTTTTAAGGTTTTCTGATATTTTATGGACCAAGCGATTAATCGAGAAAATAATCGATTATGAAAATAATCGTTAGTTGCAGCTCTAATTGAGAGGTCACAACGAGTTCTGCAAAACTAAAGACAACTCTGAATGTACTTCTAAAAAGAGCATGCACTTTGGATAAAATGCTTCAGACAAGTAGAGAAATAAAAGCAGGGTTAATATTGGTCTGAAGGGCTCCAAGACCACCTGAAGCAAAGCCCTTCTCTTCATGAACTCGCTTCATTCATTACATTACATGTCTGTTTTCATCAGTGGCTAGCTAGAATATGCATATAACTTACTGGCATTAGTAGACACAATCACTTGTTTTGGTCCGGCATGCATGCTAAACTGCAATGACTGAACTGGTGGCGCTCAAGCAATAAAGCCCAACAAGCACTGTGACAGTCAGATTACACTTTAGCTAACTCTTCCTTGGTTGGGTTCAGGTTGAGGCTCAGACAAAAATACTAGACGCATGCAGGGTTCAGTCAATATTCTTTTGAGAGTGCCGAGCCGGACTCTGCCCAGAATCCCCTATCATAACTTTGATTAATATGACAGGAAAAGGGCTGAAGCAGAGAGACAGTCTGACTGACAGCCACACAGAGACCGAGAGACTGACTGAGTTTAACAAATATTTGCGTGCTGCTATTAATTTTAGCATTTGCTCTTTCCTCTGTGCACAGAACAAGTGGCTTACGAGGTAATTGTGCAACTGCGACAATAGATGCACCTTATTTACAATGGGTGTCGTTTTTCTTTTAATCTAAACTGAATATAGTTTGCACACCGTCTTTGTTGAAGTGAACGTGGTCACACTGACAGGGTTAGAAATAATGACATGTGCATGATTCACCACGTTTAATAAGCATAGACACACGTTTCAGAGGAAGGTGTGGTAAACACACTTCACTTGAATTATTTCCTTTTTGTTTCTTTAGTCAAAATCATTTTGATGTTTGAATCGACCCTCATAAAAAATGATTTGGTGTTATTTTGCAAACGTAACTAAGAGATTCCAAACGGGTGATGGGCTGTTCTGTTTTCTGTGTGTATAGTAAGAACTACACCAACTGGTCACAAGGTTTCTCAGTAATCTTAACTTCTCATACCTCTACAAAATGGAGACATTTCTATCTACAACTATGGTCAGATATGGTAGGTTTCTCTTTAAGGTTTCATGAGCAAATAAATAAAAAAACCATGTTTAATACATGTCCGAAAACCCACCGTGATCCCAGTTTTTAATTGGTGATTGTCACTATTACCATAGGAAAACCAGTTGTAATAAACCAGAATTAATATTATTGGGAATTTATTGGATTACTCTAAATGATCAATAGTAAAATCAACAATAAGCCAAACCTAGTGGGAACCCTCAAAAAGCTTGGTGAATTAGAGTGAGGGAGCTCAAAGATGTAAGACGTCATTGCCAGTACAAAAAGCCAGGAGGGAGTGGGGGGGTGGGTGGGTAGTGGGGGGGTTAGATCCTTGCCAGGGGCAACCAAACAGCTTGTGGTTGCCATGGGTAAACTTACTGGCAGGTGAGCTTTGAGGTGAGGGTAGAAGTGGGGGCATCTCCTCTGTGGCGCTGCTCTGACTCAGCGCCGAACTGTCCGCTAGAACACACACACAAAACGCAGCCAGACACACAGTAAATACATACATACACATACCACGGGCACACAGTCAGACAGTGTCAGACCGTGAGACACACGCATTGTATCTCAGCACTCCCGCCTCACACTACAGTCCAATACACACACTTCAGTTGGTGGGAGACAGAAAGAGAGAGCGGATAAGAACAGGAAAAGGCAAATAACACACTTTAGTACCTTTCCTACCTTTCATTTCCTCCTCGTCGTTGGTGGCGTTGCTTTCTGTCGATCCCTGGAGCATGGAGAGACGAAACGCACAGATAGTTAAAAAACCAAACCTGGATCAAGTCTGACAGGACTGAGAATTAAACAGCTGGGCGAGGCTCTCGTACAAACATGTCATACAAACAAAGCACATTTCTCACCTTCACGCCATCGGGAGGATTGTGCACAACTGTGCTCTGCGACTCCTGCAATACAGAACACAAAAGTGGGTCCAACGCATCCAGAACCAGTGCCTCTTCAACCTGATCCCCTTTCTATTTGCGTACATTACCTAATAATTAAACCCAATGGTTTTTGTTTTCCTGCTAAAGGGGACCAAAAAAACAACTCATTTTTAGATTTAAGAAAATTATTATAATTATTTGATTATCAAAATTGTTGCAGACTAATTTTCTGTTTCACTGCAATCTTACTACCATTTTCACAATTCCTGAAGCTTAATTAATGAAACTAAAATACAATTTAGCTCCTACAGATAATAACTGTCTGGGGCTGGAACTTATTTATGTTGTTTAAATCATTGTGTGTTTTAAGTGAACAAAATCTAAATTCACATTCCAGGTTCCCATACAGCAATGTGATGGATGTCTCTATACATCTTGTTGTTTCCAAATAAAATAACACTCTGGTACTGAGCCATACCTATAGGGGATTAACTTTGGGGAATGGAAGCCCAGGTTGAGAAGCACAACTCGACGATCAAACCATATCACTACATGTTGGCATATTTAATACATGCTAATAAAGCATCTAATAACCACAACATGCTGCCATGGGATGTGAGAATCACAATAAAACTCAAGCAGTAAGACAAGGATATGTCAGTATGGTTGTTGATGATGGCATTTAAGATGATGGATGTTAGAGTGAGTCAAATGGCTGAGTTGACTAAAACAAATGGATGACAAAGTAAGACAGGACGGACGGACGGACGGCTGCAAGGCTGCAGTGACTTTATTGAGAAAGTTAAAGGATAAACTGGTTAATCACGGGCGGGAAGAAATACAGAGAGGGAAGGGAGAACAACATGGAGGTCATTACACGATGACGACAAAATTCTGTATAACTCTCTATAACAGGACTTGGTGGTTCCCTGTGCCGATACTCAAGAGGTGCATTACCCTGGAGGTCATGCTCCACCTTAGCAATCTAAATAAAAATTCATGTCAAGAATGTCTAATCATTTCCAAAAGAAATCTGACTGATTTACACATGTGCAACTTAGAGGGGCAAAATGGCCAGAAGACGGGTACTGCCGGCATGTAATGGTGCAACATCTCTTGAAAGGGAAATGAAGGATGACAAGCAGCAACTATGACAATGGAGGATGAGGCACAACGGACTATTATGAAACTATTGGGAGGGTGGGGGTGAGGCAGAACGGCGGGAACCTGCGGCGGCCTACTGTACCATCTGGGCGTTGGTCGCCATGTTGGTGTCTTTCAGGGCATTGATGGCGCTCACTATACTGTTCTTACTGTTGTTGGTAGAAGGCTGGGATGAGAACGCAAACACGCAAAGAGAACACATGTACGTTACACTCAAACACACACACACACACACACACACACACAGATGCATTAGAATTATACGCCTTTTAGGAACTGGAGCTAATGTTGGTTGAGGCTCCCAGGCTGTTGAGAGCTAACAGGGTAAATGAGAGGGTGAGTGCCATAGAATGGCCTCTAGATCATCCCTTTTACTGCCTCACTAACCCTCTATGCCTCCGCCACTTAACTGCATAGAGAAACCCCCAGGGGCAGACGAGAAAGAGAGGAAGGCGGGAGGGGGGGAAGAGTGATGCTTAACAGTAGTAATGATGAAAACTGCTTGGGAAAGAGGACAGCAAACCTCTGACTGAGGGCCACTAAAGGTGAAAGAATAAACCCAATATATGAAAATGTTTGACTGATAATCAAACACATTGTTTGAAGAAAAATCTGTTACAACGGTTTATTTTGAAGTTGTGCATAGTAGAGAGATTTTTGGGATGTAAAAACAGACCACAGAAGGCTGAGATGCCTTGCGGGACAAAAAAGGTACAGGAAGACAATTTCATCCTAAAAAAACAAACTCCAAACAAACTAAATAAAATAAGAAAATGCTTCTCTTTGAAATCACATTGCACTGAATAAATAATAGAGAAAATACACTGAGAGGGAAAGAGGCAAAGGAAAAGAACAGAAGGTAGAAAAAAGGGGTCAGCTAGCATAGGAGACGTGGGACACAGTGTAGCGGAAGAAAGGAGGACAGAGACGTAACAAGACAACCTTACCTTAGCAGAATCTGACTTCTTGTTCAGTAAACTTTTGCATGCTGTGAAAAAAAAAAAAAAGAGGATGGAAAGGGAGAAAAATAGGTAGATAACTCAGTTTTACAGTTTAATGACAGTAGCCATGCCAATTCAGCTGGTTCTTCATAGAAACCCAGAAGTAAGCAAAAATATGGACATGTTTTTTCATCTATGAAACCACAATAAATGAATGTGATAAACTGAGACTAGAAGTTGCTGTTTTACAATTTTCCCCTTTTCTCTACAGGCTGCTATTCTACTAACACCCATGCACATCATAATCAATTCATTACCACCTGGGAACAAAAGAGAAACCTGAGAGCAAAGTTAACTTCCTCAATCCATTTCCTGTCTAGGAAGACACCAGCAGATGTAAAAAGCGAGCGATGGTCAGACTCAAACTGCCGCCAGGCCTGACAGTGATGAGCTAGGTTAATGTAAATCATTGATTTCCTTTAAGGGCCTTAGTCACTTTTCCCCTCAGTCTAAAGCTTTCAACTGTCTGTTGCTTCCTTTTCTTTCAGTTTCTACTGACACGTTTCAAAAAATAAATAAATCTCTTTTTTTTTTCTTACCTTCCAATAAGAGAGGGGAGGGGGAGAGGGGAGAGTTGAAAGAGACAGTGCAAGAGAGTGGAGAAAAGGGGGCACAGCATTTACAGAGGCAAACAATACCAAGAGACATCTCATGCTCCTTAATCTCAGCTGTTGCGTCAATATGCAGCATCTATCTCGACCTGGCCATGCAGCATCCACAGGAAAAAAAATGTATATATAAAAAAAAACAACAACAAACAAAATAAAATATTTTCATTCCAAAACCAGGGGAAAGAGGGCTCAGAGCTCAAACATCTGCTCTTCATTTGATTAAATTTGATATCAGACAGCCATACGGGTAATATTTATAACAGCGTGAATCCACCACATTCATATACTCTCTCTATATATACATACATACACACATACAACCCTCCCTCCTCCATCCAAGAGGAAGATCACCAATGTGACATGACAGGATGGGTGAAGTCAAGATGACCAACAGCAGGGAGGGCTGCACTGCTCAAGCAATATGACAGCTCGATCATCATCAAGCGGTCATATCGATGATGAATGTGTATGATGCATTAGAAAGCAATCAAAGGTGCATGTCCCTGAAACATTTAATAGGATATAATCACACAGGACACCCACATGCAAAAGACAGCAAGGCAAACACCCTTCTGGAAACAATGAGGAATGCTTCAAACACACACACTTCTGTCACATTCTGCTGTGATTAAAGGGGGGGACATTACGAGCAAACGGCCAAGCCTTGCCTCAGACACACTCGAGAGAAAAGTGCAGGGAAGCAGTGATAGTAGTAAGTGTCAGGGTTTTGCAGTGATGAGTTACATCATCAGAGGCCCAAAAATAAAAAATAAATTAACAATTACAAAGGACAATGACAAAGGAAAAGAGCTTAGGAGTCCAGTTTGGAGTGATGGTGTCAGAACAAAAGATTGACAAAAACTTACAAACAGGCAACTTGGTCCAGTTTCACAGAGGAAGCCCGCATTTGGAGGGCTCTAGCTGACAGTCAAACCACCACAAACACTCTGATTCTCAGAGCATCAATCACACACAGCACTAGTGACCGCTGAGGTCAGTCTTTCACATGTTGCCTTTATTTTACCTACACAAAATTCCTCGTTACCTATAAAGAGATTTATTCACATTGCAGAGCAAAGAAGATTCTCACGTCTGGAAGGGTGACTAAGAATCCCATCTGCTCTACACTGCTTCTCATATAATCGATCTATGGAGCCACCATTGGAATCGTCGACCTTCACCACCCACCACCACCCAACAGGATGAAAGCTGGGCCGTTTTTAGTACTTTCAAAGTCCTCCTGGAAAGTGTCGACTACTATGTGACAAAGGATTTGCTGCCATGTTCCCTTGCAGCATTTCCCTGTGAACACTTTAGAAAGTACTAAAACAGACCTCAGGAGGGGTAGAGGAGACATGGGATGCCTTAAAGGGATTCAACAGGAAGGCTGCACAGTGATGATGTTTTAAACAGTTGGCTCCGTTAATAGCACCAAAGACAGCACTCCCATCCTCCGTCTCGGTCTGAACCTCTCCGCCTTTCCTTTTCCCTCCCGAAAGACCCAGGTCTGACGATGGCAGCACGCCAACCCAGCTCTTGCCGGCCCCCTGCAGTGTCAGTTCCCGCCCCCAGGATACATGCCTCTCCTCAACCCCTGCCCCAGTCCACTCTGTGCCCATGAGCACAGTGTGTACAGGGTCAGCTGGAAGTCAGGATGGAGCTTGCTAGAAGTGACGACATGACTATATTGGTAGATGAAATGGGGGTTACAAGGTTGGAGCTGAGTGATGGTGAGGTGTAAATGTAAGACGCACTTTAGTGCATGTTAAACAAAATCAATTACCATTAACAGATGTCGATGTTTATTACTGTGTGACGTCTGATGTCTCTGCATTATCGTGAAGGTAACACACATCCTAAATAACTAGAAGGAACTAATTTTGTGTGAGTATGCATGCGTGTATGTGTGTGTGTGTGTGTGTGTGTGTGTGTGTGTGTGTGTGTGTGTGTGTGTGTGTGTGTGTGAGAATGCTGATGAGGATGCTGGCAGTGGCTGCATGCAGGAGTTCAAGGTGGTCATGATGGCCCACCCAGTACTATGAGTCAAAGTAGTCATGTGTGGAGAGGAAGTGGATGGGCGTGTCTCTGGGACGTACCTTCCTGAGCCAGTGAGGCCGTGGAGGAGGCGGCAGCAGCAGAGTTGGTATGCTGCCGGCCCACTATTGGACAGAAATGCTACAGTTGGGAGGGGCTATGGAAATTAGGTTGGTCTATCTCACACTGTTCAATTGGGGGCCTAGAAAGCTATAGGCTGTGCAGGCTGAAGCCCAGATATATCACACAATTATAGATAGAAATGGGCAAAAGGCAAGATGTGCACGCCTGTGGTTTCCTAGGCCCAGGATTGAAATCTCTAGCCATTGACTGACCAATTACCCCAGGGCTGAGTACAAGGTTTCAATGAAAACAGGTCACTCTCAGCAAATGGAGATTAAAAAACACAAAATCTTAGTTTTTATAACACTACACCTGCCCCCAACATAACAAACTCAAAAGTTTAGGTCTCCTTTTCTCAAACAAAAACGCTCCACAGACAGCAGAAAAAGACAGACACACGCACGCACACACACACAAACACACAGGGAGAGATATATTAGCATGGACAAGGACAAGACTGGCACTCACATGTAATCTGGTACATGACAAATATCACATTTTAGCTTTTCTTCTCATATACTAAACATCAGGATTCAGTTCACTCTTAATAATCCTTCATTAACATCGTTTCTATTGTCACTCCGAGGATAGTGGTGTTTCAATTCAGTTAAATGTGATGTGATGTGAAGTTAACTCCTGTGTACACACAAAAACGTTATTTGAGGGGGTGTGTGTTGGAGTGTGTTTGTATTGAGGGGGTTAAAAGAGGTACAGAGGACTCTATCCACTCTCCTTCCTCCTCTGCATGTGCTGCTGCGTGGGAGGCTGAGGGCTAGGGGCACACCCACCTGAGAAGTTTCTGGACACCAGCATGGTGGTGAGAATGGCTCCCTGGAGAGGAAGGCATAGAGAGAGGTGAGCAAGGCATAATGAAAGTGAGGACTTTTTTCATCTGCTTTTTTACAGAAGCAGCTAGATGTATACATGTTTTCACATTTATTAAAACATGCCATGCATCTCAAAGGGTCAGTGTTATCTCAGCAAAAGCAGCCTCTAAAGAACCTTTGGCTGTTGTCCTGGTCAGAGAAGAGAAAAGCTCTTGCAGGTCTTTTTCCACTTGTTTCCTATTGACAGTAAACATTTCACACACTGCTCATGTGCCCTGGATGCCTCACCTTGTGCGGGAGCACCCTGAATACCACACGTTTAAGCAACAACTTCAAAATCAGACCAGAAAGGGGCCTCAACATCACTTTCGTTTATTTATTTACTCTTGTCCAGTTGGATGAATTTAGAGGTGGGCGTTCTGTGGCGCTGACGGCAAAGTTTTCAGTTGCTTGGAAACAACATTCATTGAAGAGACAGCATCATATTACTGTTAACCAATTAGTTACCATTAACCAATGAGTTGAAAACTGATTTAGGACGAGTACCTTGAGTTTTCGGCGAGCATTGAACTTGCGGAGACACTCGACAGTTTCCTGTCTGTGCATCATGGATGCCACTGTAGAACGGTGCTGTTGGAAGACAACAAAATAATCATTGCGTGTGCATGATGTCTAGAGTTATTCGTGTACCAATCCAAAATCACAGTGATACTCTTTGGGTGGATCAGGTGAGTGAGTAAATACTTACGCAGACCCATGGGTGTTTGAGGGCCTGTTCAGCAGTGATTCTCTTGGCTGGGTTGATGGTCAACATCTGATTGATCAGGTTCTTTGCCTCTGGAGTCACCGTGTCCCACTCTGGGGAGGGGAACTGCGAAAAATGGAGTGACAGTTAGAAAGGCAAAAAGAATGCAAACAGTATGTGTCTCCTGACGGTCTGTTTGAGAGCAAGCATCTGCCCATTTCTGGCTAATCTTCAACATCTGGGCAAGGGGTTCTGAGTGAATTTCTCAACATTATGCTTACATTAACAGAACACATGTTTTTGTTCCAGGTCTTTCATTCATATTGAGAGTAAAGTCTCTTCGGTGTGGCTGCAAGAACTGCAATGTGACTTCCTTATCCAGAGAGAGAAAGGAGGATACCCCTACTCTCATTCTGTCTCTCTCTCTCTCTCATGCACACAAACTCACACACACACCCCTCTGCAATGCGTCAGGGAGGCCTGGATAGGATCAATAGCTTTGGACCAACTCTCAATTGGACACCACTAAACATTTAAAAACCTGCTTAGCAAATGCCTGCACTGCACACCAGACATGCAAACTTACATCATATGCCCCAGCTTTAATCTGTTGATAGAGTTTGTGTTGATCTTCATCCCAGAATGGAGGATACCCCACTAACAAGATATAGAGGATAACACCTGACAGAGGAATATGAATGAGAGAGAGATCATGTTACAACACTGTGAATGAAGTAAGAACAGAACAACATACTGAAGTACATACAAGAAAATTACAACTTTTTCTTTGTTATAATGAGCCTGGTTGATTACAACACTTCCTCAGTGCAGTGCTGTTTATATGAGGTTAAAGTCTTGTCTCTGACATAAGGTGGGGGTTTTTACAACCCCATATACCCTGTGAAAACAATCTTATCACACCTGTTGAAATTGTTAAATTGACTTGAAACAAAACATAGCCAGAGTCTGGCGTTTGTTTCCCACCACTGAAACATACAAAAGCTGATTGTTGCAAGTCCATAGCTGAGGCTCAAGACTCACCACAAGCCCATATGTCCACAGGTTTGCCGTAAGGGTCCTTCCTTAGGACTTCAGGCGAGAGATAACCAGGGGTGCCCGCAAATCCTGCACGACAGAAAAAACACTACAACATGATTAACGTGATTAAAACTTTGACATAATTAAAACTCTGATGTAGGCTACTGTGTACAGTTATGTGAATGCTTGTGATGACAGTGTCCTGCTGGACTCTAATGCAAGGCCAGATTATGGCTAGTCACAAGCAAGTGCCCATTAATCATCTCCCACTGGAGAGTCAGCCAAATGCTGGCAGCTCGGCTGTTAGCCAAGACACTATGACCTAAGCGTGAACTGGAAAATATCTGCGAGACTGTTAAGTAATGTATTGTTTGGCTTCCAAGTGTGTAGATGAAGACCTAAGGTATACTGTATATACAAGACTGCTGCTGCTCAGCAGTAATATGTAGACTTAAATGTAGAAACTATGCATTACCAAATAATCATCCAAACGGAATGTCAGATAATGAGTCCAGCACATTTGATGTGTGTGCATCACCGTTTGTGTTTTCTTACCAAACCAAGCCTGCTGGTCTCCCTGTACTTCAATAGCAAGGCCAAAGTCTGCCAGCTTCACTGCAGCTCCCTTCATCTTACTGGCCAACAACAGGTTCTCAGGCTGAGAGGGAGACATGCACGCACACGCACACACACACAAACACACGCACAGAGAGTGAAGCAGAATGTAGGACAAGAGATCAAGAAAGTGAGAGACAGATAGTGACAGGCTGTCTTCAGTGAGGTTCTCAGAAATATTTATATTTGATGTATTCGAAACAGCTCGTGTGGGGGCGGGGTAAAGGTGTGAGAAAGCGATGGAGAGACTGAGGAGGAAGGGAGAGAATGGGTGGTTGAGAATCTCCATAGTGCCATATATGGGCATGGGTTCGTAGTCATAGAAACCACTCGGGAGTCATTTCGGCAGCACTGCAGAATGCATGCTAAATGGAAAGTGTACTTAGCGAGAGGCTGCGTGTGTGGCAGCGTTCTAAATGGCCGTTGTTTGGGCAGTAAGACATAAAGGGCCGCAGTAAAAGCCCACTCAGGATAAAAGGCCAACAAATCAGACAGGCAGAGCTTGAGGAAATAGCGTTATACTCTGACACAACGCGCACAAACCTACACACAAAAGCCACCCACACGAGTTTGAGCTATCCCCCCCAGTCCCTAGTTTTTTCCCCACACCTTGCAGTGTCTCCTTGAAAAGATACAGTTCAAAACATATTTTTAAAGTCCCTCCTACCAGTATTATTATTATCATCATCATCATCATCATCATCACCACCTGAAACTGGGTTAAGAACAAAACTGCTCTATTCATCCCCTCAGTGGATTTGAACCTATCAGCAATTTGGGACAACTCAAGCCCCTCCCCTCGTGCTGCATGGGTGGTGTGACGTCATGCAGGTTGTCCTGGCAACTCCCGAGGTTCATCTACAGCTTCACCTCTTCTCTGATAATAGACCCCCTTCGCAACAGTACAGAGTGTGTGTTCCTGTGTATGCGTGTTCCTGCACATATGCGTGGCTCGAGTCCTTGTCTTTTCCTTGCCACTGGTGAGAGACAGACCCCTCCACGTGACCATGATTCACCATGAACACACACACATGCACACATGTGTGCATACAGAGAGTTGTGGTCAAGGACAGACAAGCCTGACAGATCTTGGAACAGATAAGAGGAGTAGAGGGTAAAAGAAAAACAGTAAATTGAAGAGGAAGAGAGAGAGAGTGAGAGAGAGAGAGAGAGAGAGATGCAGGGGAAAAATAAAAAGGGTTGGAAGCAGAAACGCAGAGATAGAGACACAGAGAAAGCCAGAGCAATCTGTGTGTTGCCATGGCCACGAGCAGAGGTGTGTGAGTGTGTGGTTGTCATGGTAACAGGGCAGCTACTCACCTTGAGGTCTCGGTGCACAATATCATGCTGGTGGATATGATTGACACTCTCCAAGATCTGACTAATGCAATGACTACATTGAGAGAGAATAGGGGAGAGAGAGAGAGAGAGAGACGTGTCACTCACTGGCCATCAACACAAAAAACATATCTATAGTCTTCTTTGCCGGGTGGATTATAGTCTGGTTACAAAGAATGACATCACTCTAGATCACTATAGAACAGACACTATGAAACGATCGCCATCAGAAATTGCAACAATATTTATATGGTCTTAAAATATGAAATATATTTATCTGTATTTATAAATACAGATAAAATCAATCAACAGTCAATCAATCATTTAAGTCATTTTACATCAAATATCGACAATTTGATCATTTCTCTTCTCATACAGTTGTAAAATGAACATCTGTTTGCGGCACAATCGACGCATCATTAAGACTTCGACTTTAGAAAAGTGTGATGGACATTTATCACCATTTACTGACATAAGGTTTGCGATTAACAACCACTTTCATAATCGATCAATCTGTCAATTATTGTTTGCTCCGTAAAATGTCAGAAAATGTTGAAAAATGTTGATCGGTATTGGAATTGTTGATGTTCTTGAATGTCTCGTTTTGTCCACAAATCAAAATTAATCAGTTTTAATGATTTCTTTGTTGCAAACAAACAAGAAAATATTCACATTTAAGAAGCTGAAAAATCAGAAAACTTGTTTAAATGCTTTAATTATTGAAAAAAAAAACAAACACAAATAGTCGATGATTAATTTAGTAATTTTAGATTAATAACCGATTAATCAAATAATTGTTGCAGTCGTCCCTGACATTACAAACACATAACAGGTGACTGAGAACATACAGTAACCCTTTGATCATTTGATAATGAAAATGGGTGTCAGGATTAAATGATGCAAAACTAGAAACCACCTCCATTATATTTAAAACCAATTAATGTTAAATCCAGCCTAAATGTATTTACTCTATACACATTGCGATGTGGCCATTTTACATAAAATCACTAATATTTTTCAAAGGCATTATCCACGTTCTGTAGTTTTAAAAAAATCAATACTAAGAAAGTGGTGTGGGAGGCTTTATACCACACAGTCAATAAATCTCTATCCCAGTAGCAATTTAAATAATGGGGGCGTCAATTCAGCTGCCACTAATACCTTTGCCATATTTCTCAATTCTGGACAGTGAGCATGTTTTCACACTAGTTGGTGAGTGTGTTCACTCGTGATGGGACTTTCAATGAGTCTTTGCCTTCCAGCCACTACCCGACCACATTATTACAGTCCTACACACTGTGGTGTGAGGCTCCACGATCCCACTGCTTAAGGTTTGTGTTCATGGGTTGGCTCGAGAAAGGTTAATGGGTCAAAGGTCAGGCCCAATCCATGTGGCCTTGGATTGTGCGTGTGTGTGTTTTTCAAATCTCCCCCCCATGAGTATGAACAGACAAAGACCCCTAATCCATTTGAGCAACAGACTTCATAAGCCGCAAACCGCAAAGCCAGAGAGGAAAAGGGGGAAAAAGAAGGAAGAGGCAGAGAAGGAGTGGGGAAAGTATAAATGTCAACATCAACAAAATTCCATATCACGTAAAAAAAACACCTGATACAACATCACAAACGCAAAGCTTCTTTTGTCTCTCCAATGACGCAAATCCACAAATAGTCCAATTACAAAGAAAATAAAAGAAAAACAGAAAAGCTCCAAAATAGAATTGGAAAAAAGTGTGTGGCATTTTTGCCTCACAGTATATGTAGGAGGACGTAGAGTGATGCAAGCGGCCATAGAGAGAGGAGACAACTTTATTGATTCACCTGTTGACGGGGAGAATCATTTGCTGACAAGAAAACCAATTACTCCCACCACCATATGACGCCTGTGCGTCCACATTCATAAACTGAGAGAGACAGAATTCATATATTGAATGATATTAAGCTGCATGTTTGCTGCTCATTGTGTGTGCATGTAAATGTGAGCAGCGGCTCCATGTGACGTGCTTACCTGGCATCAGCCTCACTGTAGTACTCCCTGGCTACGATGTCTTCAAAGAGCTCTCCACCTGTCACCCTGGACAGATTGGGGGGGAAGGGGGAATTTGGGAGAATTTGTTAGCATAGACAAACAAACCACAGCCACATGCATGGATTAAATGTCACCATGTGTGTAGACAATATACTCACAGGTCAAAGACTAGGTAATGAAAGCCTTCCTCTGAAATGCTGTCATGGAGTCTCACTGCAACATAGGGCGGGCAGACACACAGAAAGGCAGGAGTCAGGCAAATCAAAGAATTGAAGTTTCCCCCCTCATCCACAGAGACAGAGAAACACCATAACAAAATTGTTTAAAAGGGAAGAATGTACTTAACAATTAACTATAGCTAACATATACATTTCTTTCTGATTGCTTTGATCTGACTAGCACATCTAATGGTTAGGGGAATGAGCACAATTAAACCCCACACTTTGATTAGTGAAATTCAGTAAGGAATCCCTGAACAGTGATTGTAGCCGGTCATGCAGCAAAAGAGACATATTCTATTTCTCTCATACATAAACCACAGGTGCCAAGGATTGATGCTCTTCAAACTGTAGTACCAGGCTGGCACATGCACATATTTATCATGACCAAATCAGAACGGGTGTTTCTTCTGTTACCAGTATGTGCTGTGTAAATAAAGTATGAAATACAACAGGCATCTTGGTACAATCAGACCAGGATTGTAATACAATACAAGTTACTGAGCATCAAAATTAAGCTACTATGACACCCTGATACCAGTGAGTAGGTACTGATATATTTGTGCCAATAATAATAATAATAATAAGATGGTTTTCAGTGGACACCGAAGCTACAATAATGATTATTGTGCTGTAAATTTCAGTCTAGTCATGTTACCGCCCTGTCAGGCAAATGTATGCTTCCTTCTTCCATGTTCACTTACAATCCATGACAATTTATAGCAGCCCCATAAGGGAGATGGCTGTTCCTAATCCAAGAACCAAGGAGCTAACCGTCTAAAAAGGTAGAGTTTTGCAAACTTTGCAAATTTCATTAAAAACATTCACAGGTGATGAGTGCGATGGAGAGAAGAACATGTTTTAATCACAAAAACACAATCGCTTGTAATGTTTCCTGTTTACTGACGGAGACATGTGAGTGATTGGGTGAAAACAGAAAAATTAAAGTAGTGATTACAGTAATGAGCTCACATTACCAGGATACTACAGTTGGATGGTAACTGTCAATGTAACTTAACAGCAGCAGAATGACAAAGCAAAATCCCAGCAACAGGAGCCAGGCTTTAGAGAATGCCTAAGATGCAGCTAAGGTTTAGTGTCAGGGGAGCCACAGTTATCATTATATAAAATGAAAATCAGTTGTATAATAAGATGAAGTAGGATGGCCCTGCAGCAAGAAACAAGAGCGACTGCTCTTTCCTCCTCCTCCCATCTTTTCACTCTCTCTCCATCTGGCTCCCACTCCTCCTGCTTTCGTCTCTCCATCTGTCTCTTTTCTGTGCCCTCCTTTGTCCCAAGTTTAAATGCAGATAATGCCAAATATGTCAAGAAAGAGGAGAAAGGACAAGAAAGAGGGAAAAAATCTTTAAGGAGGGGAAAAAAACCAAACAATGTAGGCAAGGGGCAAATGAGTGCTTGGAGGACAGAAAACTAGGATACAGGAAGAAAAAAGCAGTGTGAAAGGAAGGTAAATTTAAATTATCACTGTAATATAAAATAATGACAATTAGCACACCTATGGGCCGAGAAGTTGAGAACTCGACAGTGAAGACAGCAGAGGGCATTTGTCATAAACATGTCTGACAGAACGTCTGCATCATCACAGCAAACACTCAGCCACTCCTCATTCTCAGTAGCATTTTATTTTATGTTGCAACACAATACAGGTTTGTCCTGTACTAATGTGAGCAAGACGCACAAAACCCCAACAAAGCTTGCAGTCCTGGGCTGTTAGCATGTAGAGGTTGTACAGGTAAAATACTGGTGACAACAGAGAGCTGCCAGCCATCAATTTTGCTAAACAACAGTCTGGTATTTTAGTCAGTGTTTTTTAACCAAGCTGGCTCACTTTTAACTGAGACAGATCACCATGGTAACCTATCCTGCATAGCAAACAGGTTACATTTAGAGGATCAGATCAAAAACCTAACATGTGGAACAAAGATCTTCTTGTCAGACATTATTTAGAAAAACACTAAAATGTTAGTTTGGGTTTTAGACTCATTAAGATCATTTAAATATTTCCATTACAGTGTTTTATATGTACACACCCTTATTAAATCATTTAATTAATCAAGTGTAGCTAACTGAACAGAGGAACGAGTTGGTCAATAACCAACTTTGTGAGCCAGCCCTTCTTGAACTTGCTAATACAAGACTCTGATAATTTATAGTATATTATAAACAGGCACCATCCATCCATCCAAGACTCTGCAATTTATTGAACTATAACCAAGGACACACATTGGACTTTTGCCTATATCCGATATGCCAATATAGTGCTTGGGCCAATTATGTATGGATTTTTCCCCGAGGTCATCGAGTTTCTTCTGCAGTGAAATTAACATAATATTTTTCATATTCATATTGCAGCAGGTGTAGATACACATTTTCAAAAATAAGCATACAAATGTCACAGATGTATAGGGCACAGAAGTCAAGGAGGCAGCAGCTCATTCAGCCTACTGTTTTAGACATTAACCATATCGAGGGATCTCTGTGTGTTGACACTGCATTAACATTTAAAAGACAATATTTGCCAATACCGATATGGTGCAGATAAAACCGTTCATCGGCAATTGTCACTATTTGCAGTTAGGGATGACTGCCTGCTCATATTTCAACCATCAAAATCATCACTCAGTTTACTTTGTAGTGCAGTAATAGTAAAGCTTGCATATGTGACTTTCTGGATGTTCTGTATATACTTCAGAAACTTGTCATAATCTTAATCTACAATTTTTCTCTTTCGAATAATGTTTGTATTTTTTTTCACTACTACTACTACTACTACTACTACTACTACTACTACTACTACTACTACTACTACTACTACTACTACTAGCACTCATTATCTATACCTTAAAATGTATTTGTTACAAACTGTTGATATCAGTGTTAGTGTCTAATGTGATGACAGCACCTGTACTGGAGTGGTGCAGTGAACACACTTATCCTTGAAACAGGAGAAACTAAATGTAAATACAGACTGAAACATTACACAATAACTCACCAATGTTGGGGTGCTTCAGGAGACGGCAGATCCGAGCCTCTCTCTCCAGCTTCTGATGGTCTGAGGAGAGAAAATGTCACAGTTTATCAAAACAAGTTACTATTACAGTGCAAAAAAATCCAGTTCCAGTGTGCAACTTCTGTCACCAAAACACCTCCCCCCCGACCTACCCCAGTGCCTCCGGTGAGCCTGCACAGCTTTCTGAAAGGATGTCCATATTGCAACTGCTATCTTCCAACATTCATTTATCTCACTACTTCACCCATGTTTTAGAAAACTGAGGTTAATTCCTTAACCCTACGTTCTCTTTCAACATTCTTTTCATCTCACTCGTGTTTCAAGTGAACCAAGGGAAAAATCCTTAACCTAAGGTTCACTGCCATCTCAATTCCATCTTCCCTCTGTCTATCACAACACATCACTGTTCCGATTATTTTTTCGATTAATCGCTTGGTCCATGAAATATCAGAAAACCTTAAAAAATGAGCGGTGTTCATCAAACCTGGAAATAATGATGTTCTCAAATGTCTTCTTTTGTCCACAAACCAAAATGATTAACATTTAATGATTTCTTTGTTATCCAGAGCAAATAAATTAAGAAAATACTCACATTTAAGAAGCTTAAATCAGTGAATCGATCATTAATTGTTTCAGCTCTACACTGCTATACTGAGAAACACAGACATGTGTAGAGGTGATGGGCCATACATGCTTTTATTTTGAAAAGATAGCATGAGTATGTTTCAGTAGCAGCAATCACTACTGTATGGGGCATACAAAATAATTGAAAAAAAATAATAATAATGATAATCCTGCAATCATGCCATTTTGTTAATTTTATTAGCATTTGAACTCAATTTCATTAGCGGCTACAACCAAAGAGATACAGACAGGAAATGTGGGCGAGGAAAGGGGACGTAGATGTGATTGTATGGCACCAACACCTCGCCACCTGATGCCTCACACACACCAACATAAAAAACAACAATTTGCTTTTCAATCAGAAAAAAATTGTTCACCTGTGACCTATGATCCATTTTCACAAAGCTGTAACTCTTGACTTCACTGTTCACACCATACTTAACGCTTTGCCTTAAAACATGCTTATAATATGATATATATGTCAATTAATGTACACGTACATATCATACTGCTAACTGCTAACATACTTGATTTAACCCACTTGCGTTTTAATGTATCGCGACTACTATCCTGAGCATCAACCAGAAAAACTTAAATTATGTATTTAAACATGTGTAGCGTAAGTGCTTCAGTAAATATTTGGGGACAAATTTGTCTGTGTGTACATAAATGCAAATACTTTGACCATGGTGACAACTGTTCAAACTGAGCAACCTCATTTGCTTCTGAAAGCTAACGTGACAAGGAGAGCTCCACTGATCTCATGTGTGATATTATTTAAGTTCATTAAACTGAGCATGCAGATGGCTGTGTGTAGCAATGGGGTGCACACGTTTGTACACGTGTTCTTGTATTTAGGTATTTCCTTAGGACCTTTTCTGGTATAACCAAAGAACCATCACCTAGTCCTGGTTAAGAACTGGATAAATTTGTGTCTAAGATTTGAATTGTTAAGATTAGGCATTAACTAGTTATGGTTTAGGTTCAGGATCACACTTTGTGTAGTAGGCTGTTCAACTGAATAGAAGTCAATGCAGTGACCTAAGAGGAAAAGCTGCGCAAACTTCTGTGTGTGTATGTGTGTGTCTAAAAGGGGTTAGTGTGAAATTATACTACACTGTTGCCGTGTTTGCACTTCTTGATGGGAGGGGATGCAAGCAGGAACGCATGTGCCTCATGTCTAAACCAACATCCTTGTTTGAAGGATTGGCCAAATCCTGTAGCAGTAGTATAGGTGCATGTGTGTTTGAACATGTCAGTGTGTAAACCACACTCCCTATCACCACTATGACGACATCCACCTTATAAGCCACACAGTTGATTCGCTACAAATGGGATTTGAATGCTCAATAATAACATAACACTCATAACTCATAGTCATCATGAGTGTCTTGCATTTGACATAAATGCAAACACGACTTCCCTCTGAAACTGCACACATGTGCATCGTGAAACCTTTTTGCATGCGTCATCAACAACAACAACAACAACAACAACAGAAAACATAGATGCGAGTCAACTCTTGCTGACAGCACTCTCCTGCGTTGTTGTTTGGCTTTGCTGCGCTGCAATTCAATGACAACAATTCTTAGTGCACGCTTAAATGCAAAAGGTCATCTTGATTGTGATTAGGGATGAACCAACACAATACTAAGCAACAGTATTGGACCAACACGGGTCAAAATCACTGGACTGCACAGACAAAAATGTAAATAAAAAGCAGCAACAGCATTTAACATTATGTTATTACATAACATTCTTTTATGGAAGTAGAATATTTATGGGAGTAGATGAAGCATTATGATTTTGAAATGGCTGGTTATGGCTAAGTGGGAGCATCAGCATATTGGTTTTTTGCTGACAGCATAGTCAGTTTCAAAAGTTTTAAAACTGTATTGGGTTTATGTCCGACATGAATCAAATTCTGATATGGCTGTTCCTAATCAGGTCTCATCGCAAGAAGACATCATGAATATATATCTGATCCTGGACCACATATTAAAAGCAAGTTCTGTTGAGGATTGATTTCCTGTGTCCACACAGCGCAGACAAAAAAAGTGACCCCACTCACATCAATGGAAACAAAATATCTGATATGAGTCACTTTAGCCTGGTAATCTGAATGTAGCCTTTGGGAGTGTGTAACCACATGCTGATGAGGTCAGAGGTCACTTGGGGTAAGGAGATCCAGTAATACTGCGGGGATGTATGTGTAATCGTGTAGTGAAGCCAACTAAACCCCACAGCAACATGCAGAACGCACACACAGGCGTGCGCACACAAACACACACACGTAGCCTCAATAAGATTTGCATTCATTTCCCCAATGTAGCAACAGCCTCAGATAAAACTCACATGCTGTTGCTGAGCAATCGGCAAGGATCTTATACAACTGCTCAACAAATGCAATACATTATAATGTACAGGCATACAAATAAGAGCCCATTACTGCACTTAACACTACTACTTACTGCCTATAACTGTCTCTCTGCATGACTTATCACTAACTTGTTGCCGACATGGACATGTCTTCATGCTGCTGTCAGGTGTTTTTATAATCTGCCTTCTGTCGTATAAGACGGTTCTACAATCTTCACATATGCCTTCCTCCACTCTCCCTCGTTGTCTCCCTGCAGGTATGGAATTCCCTCATCAAGAGAAAGAGAGCAAATGAGGGAGTGACGCAAAACTCCAACTCTAATTACTTCAGTAACCCTGAACTGATGAACGGACAGACAGAGCAAAGGGGGACGATTGCATGGAACGTCCATTTGCTCCTGTGTGTGTGTGTGTCTGCATAGCTGACTTCCCTAGTGAAGTGTCACTGCAGCACTCACTAATTCATTCAACCTCCTTATTTGTTGGTGTGAGTGTGTGTGGTGGAAGAAGACAGGAAAGAAAGAGCTGGAGGCTAATTACTGGCACTTCCTGCTGATCTCTAATTGGCCATCTGCTCTGCCATGGGGCGGGCCCACAGCCATTTTAAATCAGCTGAGGAGGATGGAGTGGACTCGACACACGTGCCCGTCTCTCTCTGTGACACAAATAAAGCCAATGGTTTGACTGAGGATCCCGTTCATTCTGTTTGAGGCAAGTTAAAATACAAACTATGACAGCTAGAAAACACTGTCAAAAATCAAGCGCCATTTTATCATCCCAAAATACTGACATGGCTGCAGTGGTTTTCAAATGATAAAAGTTTGCCACAAACACCACATTTTACTCTCTGACAATATCCTTTCAGATATTTTGAAAAAATGCACAAAATCAGATTGATGTTATCTCATCGTATGTTACTCTAGACAGTTTTATATGTCTCCTTTAAACAATATTAAACAAAGTATTACTACTTCATCAGAATTCAGAAAATAAACACATTTCAACTGATGATCCATTTTGTCTCAATTCAACACAGCTTTACAAGACCTAGACACAGGAAGTGGCTTATTTATTCTAAAAATTCACACTCTTAAACCTGACTGAAAACTGGGTGCAGGTATTTTTTAGTCCATTTTTTAAATTCTGCTTAGTGAAAAAGAGACTGAAGTTCTCTTAAATCAGTCATTCAAATATTAATTTCAACACCAATTTCGCCCTGAGCAACATGGACAGAATGAATAGTCCTGTCCATGTTTATGGCAGTGGGATCTTTTGAACACTGGGAACAAAGGTCATGATGCAAGTCTTCAATAACAATGCAATTAATCAATTTCCATCAATGGCATTAATGAATAAAAAAAGACTTGCTCTGTACTTTCATAAGATTCTTATACAATAACATATTTGTAATGTGTCATTGCAGTGTGATATATTACATAATATACAATGCTATTATCAGAGACATACCTGAGCCAACTGCAACCCCCTTGCTTACACTTCTCCAACTCATTTGTAAATTAACACACATTTAAAAAGATAAAAACAACATTAGAAGGTTCAGTGCATAACAGGACGTGTATTGTAATTATAAGGGTTTACTCGCAAAATTGAATATACTACCATTAAGTGTGTTTCTATGTACAAACTCAATTTAAAATATTAATCCAGGTTTTTTTTTGCCTCAGAATAAGACTTATATGTAGGACACGGTCTTGCATTATGGAGGCTACCATGTTTCTACAGCAGCTCCAATTGACAACCAGCCAGAGAATGTGTTTTATGTTTGAAGTGAAACTTAATCCACAAACAAAGAAAGACAATATCCTTTCTGCTGTGCAAAGGCCACCATAGTTCCCTGATGCATGGAGTAAAAGGAGAGGCGAGTGGAGGACAAGGGCTGTCACTTTTTATTTGAAAGCCAGAGTGGAGGACTCCTTCATTTGTTACAATACGCAGTTTCACCATTGGCACAAATTCTTACACATTGGATCTTCCTCACAACACAACTATGTTCCTTATATTTACATGTGTAGAGGATATTATGAAAAACTGTCAGAAGATATTGCAATTGAATTGTTGCTGCTCTGACTTTGCATACAGAATGTCAAAATCATGCTGGTAGTGTTCTGCAGAATCAGAAATTGAATTTTCAATTGCAAAATCAACTGCCATTATGGTCACATTGGTAACCATGACACACCACCAATTAGGACAAAGCTAGAGCATCTGTTTTTCTTAATCAATAGGAGGAAATGCACACTACAGTAGTCTGAGAATCAGGCATCTTATTTCAAGTCAGCCAAAATCAGTCTATCATAGTATATGTTGCTAAGACTTTCATGGGGATTTAGGAAACTGGCATTATCATCTCAATTTGTTGCTTTTTGCAGCCATTCCTATGTGATTGTTTTTCATGTATAAAGCTAGGTAACTTGCTACATTGGAAGATGAAGTCCTCTATACATAATCCATATGACAAAGCTTTCAATAGTCAGCTGCTTCCCCATCCAGGGAAAATACAACAGCAAATCTGTCTGAATAACTGTGCAAATCAAAAACAAGGGCAGTGATTACGAGGTCTGAACCCAGGCAATAGTCAAGGGAGATGATGGCTGAATCTCCGTGATTTGGCAACAATAATTAGGAAACAAGAAAATTTGCTGCAGAAAATTAGCCAAGGCGGAAGTATTTGGGGGAAATTGCTGAACAATAAATACTATTAGTTGAGTACTACAACTTGAATTATTTTCACGAGGACAATTGTACAGCCCCCAGGACACTAAATATAGGACACGAAAACAACGTTGAGGAGAAGTACTAGGGTGGTGCATCAAAGTGGATCGTCTCTCTCATTTTGACTCACTCTCTCTCTCAGACACACACAAACACACACACACAGTGTTGCAGTAGACAATGCAGCAGCCATTTACTTTCCAGTCACTTGACTTAACAAAATAGAGCATTCCATCTCTGCAAAGTCGTAACACACCAACACAGCAATTTGTGAATTGTCATCTGAAACTAATAGTCTAATAAATTCGAACAAAAAAGAGATAATATGTAGATTAAAAAAAAAAACACAGCAAACAATATTTCTGAAATCAGGTGCACGTTTTGAGAGTGTGGGAGTGTTGTGTATACCACTGCCCACTCACATCCACCTTCAACTGCCTGTAGGCTGGACTGTCCCACTGCCAACTGCCTACATCCATGACCTCTCTCCCCCGCTTCCTTCCTTCCTTCCTTTCCTTCCTTCCTTCATCTCTCTCCTTGCCTGCCTAACTGCTTGCCTCCCTCTCCCCCCTCCCCCCTCCTCAGATTACTGCAGTGTTTACCACAGCTTTGAGAGACTTACCCACCAGGCCACGCGTGAGGTCACACTCACCCCATCGGGCTAAAAAAAAACCCAGCCAAATCCTACTGGGCAAGCTGCCGGCTCACGCACTGGATGCCTCAGTGTGTGGACATGTTTAGTATGCATGTAGATACATCTAGCATCAGTCAAGCAGCCTACCACAATTATTCCTTTGGCACAAAATCCACCTTTGCTCACTCTATAGTGTCTGGTTCTCATTTCACCTTTCTTTCCTGGTGCAGAGTGTCACTGATCTCATTGCAAGAGTATACTGTTAAAAATCTCCTCCTCCTCCTCTGGCTGGCTTTCTTCTCCCCTGGCAAACACACATAGATGCACACAGGCCTACATTGTGCTCCCTGCCCCAATGAAGAGCCAATAGTTTTCTGCTGAGCCCTTACGTTTCCTTGGTGGGACATTAATACCCTGCCCTGTATGGACACTTGGATGGCACGGATAGAACAATAACAGCATTACAACAGACTTACAATTGCTTTACAATACAGACATGCTCTATTAGCTTTCTATTAACTTTCTATTAGCTTTCTCTCATTCACACACATACAGACCCCCAGACAAAAACAGGCAAACATGACGGTGCCTATGGAATCCATGAGGTCTTAGTGGTTGATGAGATACATTTAGCATAAGTGGATTAGCCTCAATACAGACCAATCTCCCTTTGCAGAAAGACAAGAGAAAGGCAATGAGTGAGTGAGGCACAAAGATAATGACAGAGTGTGCAGGTAAGGAGAACAAATGAAGCCAGGTGTGTGTGTGTGAATGGCAGGAAGGAGTACGTTTCTAATCCGTTAGACACAAAAAGGAGAAGGCAATTAAGCACCTGAGTCTGAGTCTGAGTGGGGGAGGTTCCGACACACAGACTAGAATTTGCACTATCAATACAATGTGGCTTGCCACAACAGCCTAGTGCAGTGTGAATGTGGGTGTGGATCTACGCGGAGACGCACACCGCACCATAACAGTTCATTTCAGGAGTGAATGGTGGAGTTGTGTGAATACATCAAGCAAGGCAACAAATTAACAAGGCAATACAACAGATGGATCAATAATGTCTTCCCATTTTTATTGCTTTATTTCCATCCTATCCTTGTGCACTAGCCATGACAAGCTCCTCCGAAATCCATCAATTCATTGTACAGCAGTAAATGATACTACAGAGGGAAGATTGACAGTTATTCAATACAGTAAATGGAGGGTTATTATTACAGCTACAACGATTAATCGATTATTAATGGATTATTAAATGAATCAACTGTTTTGATCGATTCAAGTTTTTAAATAATTTAAAGAAGCTCTCCAGTTTTTAAGCTTCTAAAATGTGAATTTTTGCTGGTATCTTTACATATAACGAAGAAAACTGAATAATCTTGGTTTGTGAACAAAACAAGACATTATTTTGAGGTCATTTTATGGCCCAAATGATTAGTCAATTAATTGGAAAAATAATCCTTTTTTTTAAGAATTATAAAAAATAATTTTAAGCTGCAGCCCGAGCCATTATACATCACACAGAGGTTAAAACTCTCCATAGACACAATGATTGAATAAGGTATTCCAACTGCTGAAAAAAAATTAGACTCTTGTTTATATGCATACCTTTAAATAAGCCTAGGCAATGATGAATGCAGATGTATACAGTGAGATGAAAGATGGGGCAGTAAAGATTTCACACAATGCCAGGACAATAACACCGTCTACTGTACGTCTGTTATGTTAACACTGCAAATATAAATTGCTTGATAATATTGATTTTACAAGATTCCTATATCTATAGGACGAGGTTAAATTCATTAGAATATCTCCAGTTATGTAACCCATGCACATTGGCAGAAATTGTACTGTATGATAATATAAGGCAATATTGAAAAAATGTAAATTATATACAGCATATTGTGTTTCTTTCCAAGGCAGATCACATACAAACCAATACATAGAGTCAGTGTGAGTGAGTGTGTGTGTGTGCTGTGCTATCGTACCTCTTGCAGACAGCTTCTTAGTGTTGATGATTTTTGCAGCATACTCCTGTCCTGATGACTTCTTTACACACCTACGCACCACTGAAAAAGCTCCCCTAAGAAGAAAGAACATCAACAACCAATAATCAATTCCATTTCACATGCACAAGCTTGCTTGCTTTCTCTCTCTCTCCCTCCCACAAACACACACAGACTATGACATTTGAAACTGCATCCACACGTGTGGCAGGGGTTTGTTTGTATATGCTAACAAACTTGCTCCCTCTCACACTCACATAGCAGTCATTTCTATCACAGCATCAGTGTATACAACATGAAAACATGAGCAACAATACCCAAGATGAGCAACAATGTAACAAGCTTCTCCAACATGAGTGCTGCTGATATCAGTTCAGGTTTGGATTATAAATGAAGAGCCACATCGTTTGCTAATCTATGACAGGCACACAATACGATGTAACCTACTGCTCTGAATGAAATTCAATTTCCAACAGCCCTCACAAAGAATGAATGGGCTTCATTGCGATCGACAATAGGCAACATTTAATGCACTCACTAGGTAACAATGTGCTTTTATGAAGCTACTCCAGCAAAAAGGAAGTGCATAACACGTTATAAACCAACCCCCCTTGATGATTTTCATTCTGACCTGAATCCACACACTATATTTTCAAGCTACCAGCTTCAGAGGTGATCGTTTTTCAGCATAACAGAAAAAAAGGGTAATTGTGCTAATGATTGTCATGGTGCTGAAATCACCACCTGCAGCATGACCCTCCACAGTTTTCCTGAAAGAAGAAGGCTGTTTGTTACTGCTCTTGATCACACATGGAGGGTTGCTGCTACTTCAGAGCTGCACTCTGTTCCTTCCACTCAGTTCTTAGTTTCAATTATTTACCAGTAGACGATAGGTGACAGGTGACAGAAGTGCAACCCAGTGCGGGTGACGTTAATAACCTATGACAGAGCAAAATGCATTAACAAGCGGATAGAGGCTGAGAGGCAAGTGGTCAGTCTAGATGAGGCTCGGGAGGAGGGTGTGTAGGTGTGCAAGCCATGGCACAATTGCTGTCAGTTAAAACGCAGATATTGGAAATGGCAGCTGGAAATTAAGCTCAGTGTACCTTTATTGAGTCAGTGTCGCCTTGCTACTGTTGCTTTGGGTCTAATCACTGACCAAGAATAGCAGATGCTGCTGCAACTGATGATGATGTTGATGATGAAACAGGGAAGGTAGTGGCCCAGTTTTCTTGCCGTCATCAGAGTACCGATAAAATACGCCATTACCACTCGCACAGTAGACGCAAAACGCTACCTCTGAAACTGCCACTGCTTCTCTGATCACACAACGACAAATGCATATTATTAATAACGTCATGATTTGGACAGCTGTTGTGCGGGGCGTATGCTTCTTACATTTGCAAACATACAAATCAACACATCCTGGACCCAATAACCACCTCAAAGAGTGGTCCAGCGGTAAGTAACGTTATTCAACACGGTTACACAAATCATCTGCAGCTGCTCGAGGTGGGGGGGGTGGAGTGATCGGCCTTGTTAGCTGCCGACCACAGCCTCTGCTCTGACAAGGCAGCCCGCACGGAGCTGTCAGAGCCGTGGGCCGGTGAAAATGTCACAGAGCAGCGACTGCAGCGTCTCCCGGGGCCCCGCGGATGAATTCACCAGACCAGAAAAAACACCGGCTTGCGAACACACAAAGGGGCTAACAGCTCGTAATGCACCAGGCTTTGTGTTTTACATTCATCACCATTAGCGACTAAAAGACGCGACGCTAGCGGGCTAACTCGGCTAGTTTATCAATATCAGCATGGCAGCTCGCTGGGTAGTGACTGCGCGTCAGTGCGCTGTTCTGTTAATGCGGGGGAGCTAGTCAGACGACAGCAGCGGTTATTTATCCAGACTGCTCCACTGCAACAAACACCAGCCACAATCCACTGACACAACCATTGCAACAATCAGCATGACTCGCGTGTAAGCTATGTTGGTTAGCTTTCCGCAGCTAGCTGGCTAGGCAGAAATAATGTGAGGCGAGGTTGCGGGGGTGGGGGACGAAACGACAAGACAAACACGATGCACACTGTTATAACGTTACGACTGCTGCTTACTTCCCGAGCTCCTCGTACAACTGGTACTCGTCGGTAAACCTGGTGGAAGTAGCGGTGGTTGCCATGGTCAGAGGCGTGAGAGGGCGAGCCCGAGCCTTGGTGTACGACGGCGGCTGGCTCTCGTACGGGGTCCGGGAGGAGGGTAACCTAGCCTCCACTACACTGGAACACCTTTCTGACAGGCAGGGAAGGCTGAAGAGGAGAGAAGCGAGCAGAGACGGAAAGGGAGGGGCTGGGGAGAGGAGGAGGAGTGATGATGATATTGGTGTGTGTGTGTGTGTGTGTGTGGTAAAAGGGGAGGAATTCGCGCGTCCATTCTCGCGAGAATAGACTCCTACAGCACGAGAACAAGGCCTCTGGTTCATGAAGTGACAGAAATGTCTTGGGTCCATTATGAAAATGTCCTGCCACAATTGTCTTGACCAAACATAATGGCGATTCACGATATTATTGTGATAATCGTGAAAATATGTTTTATTTATTGTGTGTGTCTTTTAATGAAAAAAGGTGAATGGGTGGGCTATGTGCAAGTTTTCTGTGGAATCATGGACTGATTGTTCTCAGTGTTACAAAAACATTGTCAGTCATCATCTAACCGCTTTATCCTCCACCAGAGGGTCGCGGGGGGTGCTGTGCCAATCTCAGCTACATGGGGCGATAGGCGGGGTACACCCTGGACAGTTCGCCAGTCCATCGCAGGGCCACACACAGATAGAGACAAACAACCATTCACTCTCACACTCACTCCTATGGTCAATTTAGAGTGTCCAATTCACCTAATCCCCACATTGCATGTTTTTGGACTGTGGGAGGAAGCCGGAGTACCCGGAGAGAACCCACGCACACACGGGGAGAACATGCAAACTCCATGCAGAAAGGCCCTTGTTCCAACCGGGGCTCGAACCCGGGTCTTCTCGCTGCAAGGCGAGAGTGATAACCACTACAGCACCGTGTGGCCACAAAAACATTGTACAATACAAAAATTATTTTAGTAATGTTGCAAAAATATTACCTTACTAAAAATATTCCCATAACATGCCAAAAAATTTACATAGGTTATCAAAAAAACTTTTCAAGTCTCTCACGTGAAATATTTATGGATTATCCATTTCCGATTATGCCAGTGATGGAAATCCACCTTGATCTATCCACTGTGAGTACTTTTCACGTGGTGCACGAGAATATGATATACCATACCATCCCATGAATAGATTATATAAAGTTTATTGTAAAGAGGCAGTAGACATATAGATAGACGTATTATAAATAGGCATATTGTTGAAAGGCAAACAGTCCCTGGATGGTGCATATTCCTGGCTTAAAAATAGCTTTGTAATCCAGTTACTGTTTCTTCTCCCATCTGTTCTCTGGCCAAAAAAGCAGTAAAACATCACAGCAGCATTTTACTGCACTGTTTGGGATACACCCAACCCTGGGTCACACCTTACTGCAGCAGAAAGGCCAACTGTGACACACACACACACACACACACACACAGCATAAGACTATGTAAACGCACATACAGAATACACCATGGATCAGTATTGATTCATGCAGATCTTGCTCTCAGTAGAGCAGGCCTTTTCTGAGCCCCTGATTTTGCATTTGCATTCCAGAGCATGTGCATGTATGTATGTGTATAAGCGAGATGGGGATTGGTAGAAAGGAGCAGTGTGGCTGCAGTATCAGGTTCCCACACACCGACAAGCATGCACCTATGTTTTTCCTCAGTGTGAGGACTGTTAGCTTGCTGGCGCTAAAAGATGGTGTCACACAAATCCAGAGTGCCTCAATAAATGTTTAATGTGGCATGAGTGGGAGGCCATCAGAGGACAGGCAGTGGGGCTGGAGGGAGCCATAGCGCTTGAGAGTTAGTTAGAGGTCTTGTGTGTGTGTATGTGTGTGTGTGTGCTCAGCACTACTGCACACAAGACACGGTCCGTCGTCGAAACGAAGCACGAGCAAAATGGTGATTTCACTTGAAAATCTTTACGTGTGGTTGTCAGTGTGGGAACACAAAGCTGAAACACTGAAAAGTTCAAATATTATGAGGCCACACTGTATCTGCAAGGGCAGCCAGTGAGATGTGTGACGGAGAGCAAGGAAAGGAGGCCAGCATGTGTGTGTATGTGTGTGTGTGTGTGTGTGTGTGTGGAAGACAAACAAGCGCTGCAACGTAGGCTACTGGCCCTCTCCTGCCCTCCTTTTTGCTGTGCGCTAACCCTGCTGCCTCTCCTCCTCTTCCTCCACCTCCTCAGCCTCCACAGAAGTTATATAATGGTGAACTCCTCAGCCTTTGTTATCTCACACCAACCACACACTATGCCTTGCCCACTTGATGAGAGACAGAGAAGCAGAGGAGGGAAGAGGAGTGAGAGCACAGGAGGCTGAGGAAAAGAGAAAGTGGAGCGGTTTCGGCAGAAACTGTCAAGAAAAAGATAGAAAGTCTGCGTGTGATTTTCCATTCTATACATTATTGTCATTATTGTAGTATTATCACAGTTGGACATGTTGATCTTGGGCCTGGGTGGTTGTGCACCATTCACCTTACAAGTGTGTGTTACATTTCAGACTCGCCCTCTCCACTCCAGCTGGTTTTGACTTCACAACGACAGGAGAAAGAAGTCAAATCCTTCCCCTCTTGACTTTGCAATGGAAAACGCACTCAAAGAGAGCAGCTACTCACATGTTCCTATGCCACCCTGCTGTGAGAAACACTCTCAGCACCTCTAAATTATCCAGTAGTATCAGCAATGAAGAAAACCCTATCTAGCGTTCAGTCAATCCTCCTTTATGTACACAGCCAGTTGAAGCTTGCAGGAATACACCCACTCAGGATTTGGGCACAAATGTATGTAATTCAAAGCCCCTTTGGAGTCATCTGTCTTGGTAAATGAAGCTCTGTTTGCATCCAGAATGGACTAATTGTGCAATCAGAGCTACACTAGCTGTCATACACTAGCGAGACATGACTTTTCCTTTGCACTGAATGAGGGGGGTTATGCCATCTGTTACATCACAAATGAGAGGGTGGAAGGGGCCAAGAGCTGAGTCATGACAGTCCCGCTCCTCACTGTTCTGCAGGAACCGTCTTGAATGAGGGGCAAAGTGAATGAGTGACGCGGCCTCTCGTTTCAGCATCACTGTCGTGATGTCCCGGAGCAGTGAGCCACTGCCCCCCAACTGCTCAGCATGTCAGTCATCACTGTGGCCAACGGCAGCATCTGAAATAAGAAATGGCAAGGTTTCAGACATCGCAGCAAAATCAGGAGGTAACATTTACTCTGAGTTTAGTCATCAACTCCTCTTGAGATTTGGGTAAACACACACACACACACACACACACACTTCATGAAACACTGGGGCCTCACATTTAGGTAACAAAATCATATTTGTGGGCACAGATTCTCCTTCATACTCGGAAACAAAGCTACAATTAATCAGACGAGCACAAGCCAGTTGCCACACATCAGTTTTAGTTCCAGAACCTCTGGGCTCCTGGGGTTTGTGGGCTACAGCGTGTGGTTTATTCCTTTTTCTGCACTTCACATGTTTGACTTGTGATGTGGGTATCATAATGCAGTGCACATCTCATCCCACAAGAGGTCAGTAAAGTGTGAGTATTGGGTGTCATTTTTCTCAAACCTCCCACAGAGTGACACAAAATACAGCCACTCTTAATGTTTGTAATGTTTCTGAACAAGGAATTAAGAAGGAAAGCAAAACAATTAATCAATTAACAGTCAATTGTTCATTAGCTGTAACAGTAAAATCATCAAATATGTTTTAATTTTAGTATTACATTGAGAAACCATCAGTAGGAGATATACTGTGGACCCAACATTAATGCTATATACACACACGTATGTACATACATAAATATTTACAGTAGGATTTACAGTATGATCCACTTCAGAGAACCATATTTATTTATGTTAAAAGAAACTAATTCAAAGCTTGTCCTGCGCCTGGAGGCAATAAAAACAGCCCATCACAAAATGGACTTTGCCTCCACCATCTGTCCAAGTGGCAAAGCTGCAGCATGGACGACAAGAGGAAGAAATGAGCTCGTTCATGCTGCAGTCATTTATTATAACTTGTGTAACTAGAATGACGATCAATGGGGACACACTCTGATAACAGTAACTATTTATGTGCCATTTAATTAACGATTTTGTGATTGTATCGTTTGCATTTGAAACCTAAATACTAATACAAACCTTCCCAAATGCTGCTGGTGCCACACACTGTAAATGGTTACTCACTGGTAACACAGGTGTTTGCAGACCTGCGTGGAACACAAAATGAACAGAAACACAAATTCTTACAGGCAGGTGAATTATTATTATTATTGTTGTAATGATAATGGAAAGGAGAAAGAAGATGGACAGTTGCAGCAAACGGTTGGAGCATGCTGTGTTCTCCTTTCTGATCCACACTGAAATTCAAAAGGGTTTCAATTTGGAATATTGGTGTTTTAAAATCTTGTGCCACTTCCCTGTCTTCTTTGTGGTGAAAAACCCCCCAAACAACTTTGTGAGGCGGCCTCTCAATCCCTGTCTTTAATGATCAGGTGAAAAATGTAAAGAAAATCAAAACAAATCTCAGCTTTAGATTGAATCTACAAATGCACTTGGACAAAAAGTGTTTGAAATGAATGCAACAAATGTACAGGAACACAACGACACTGTTCATTTTTGTCACAAATAACAAGATCATACAGATGTGACAGCTGCAGTTTATACCATGACGCGTTTGTGCCCTGTGCAGCAAACAGGAAGTACCTCCTTCCGGTTTTGTTACAATCACACAGTGAGGGGGAAAGGAAAGTAAAGGTTCTTTGTAAAAGTACCACACTGAAAGCAACCACTTTCTGTGTGTGAATCACAGTCATTAATCAGTCATTACTCAAACGTCTGCCGACGCAGGTATGTGTTTCCTTTTTACTTTTCTGTATCTGTGACTGAAAGTATGATGTTCTCCCTCTCATTTCCACTGCTCAGGTGAGGGCTGCTGGTGAGGACCATGGGTTGACCAAAGGAGGAACATGGGTTGACCAAAACCTTGTGAAGAAGAATGGAGCGAACGAGTGATGCCGACAAAACAGACGTGATCTCTCAAGGTAAGGATGTCAAATTCCAAAACCTCTCCAAAAGATGAGATCTGATGAGAGGGAAGACTACTGTATGTTGTAATAAGTAGAATGTCTTTGCTTCACTCATCACACACTGCAATTACACGTTTGTGGAACACAGTGTTGACGTTTAACGGTGTGGTCAGTTCCCCGTCTTCAGGCTTTGGTGGAACATTTGCATCCCACCATCACAGCTAAGAATGGAAGCAACGTGGTTGCTCCCGTCATCTATGGTCCTAATGCTGGCAACATAAACATCAATGTCACCTCAGTTTGTCACGGTAGGTACAGTACAGTATATATATGTATATATATGTATATATATATATATATATATATATAGTAAAGTCTAAATGACTGGTTCCCAAAGATTAGTTAAAGATTTATTTTGGGTCCTCCGCAACCTTTATGGTTTAAATAACATGCATAAAATGAAGTCGTAATACATTTACCAAACATCTCTTGGGAATGTATTTGTTTAGAAATGTGAAGTTATATTTAATTGTTACAGATGAGGCTGTAAATGAGTTTGCCATCTTCATAAAGTGGGTCCACTGGTCTGAATGGTGACACGGGTTTTGACTCTGCTTCTCTTTCCTCCTGTTTTGCAGAGTGCAAGGCTTCATCAAAAGATGACAGCTGTGCATCTCCGCAGCCTGAAAGTGAGCATTTCAAACAACCCATTACCCCAGAACGTAAGAATCAGACATGCTGATGGAGCGCCTCGGTTTTCACAAAGTCCAATTCCACTTTTTCCTCCTTCAGACACGACGGTTCCAGAATGTCAGATGAAACTCAGAGCTGCCCTGGTGAGGAATTTCAGCCACCTGGTTGAGGCGGATACAACTGAGGCAAAAAGGATATCTCTGGACAAAATCTACACGGAGCTCTACATCACAGAGGGAGGGAGCACTGAAGTCAATCAGGAGCATGAAGTGAGACAGATTGAGGCAACATCCAGGAAACACGTGCTGCAGGAAAAATCTGTCCACTGCAATCAACTTTTTGCTCCCCTGCCAGGACGAAACCACCAGGTAAGAACAGTGATGACGAGGGGAGTAGCCGGCATTGGGAAAACAGTGGCCACGAAAAAATTTACTCTGGATTGGGCCAAGGAGAGAGCAAACACCAACCTGGACTTTGTATTCCCGCTCTCTTTCCGAGAGCTGAATCTGATGAGGAAGAAAAATTACAACCTCGTGGCGCTTCTTGAAGACTTATTCCCTGACACAAAAGATACAGGAATCTTCACCCATGGTAAGAACAAAATGCTCTTCATCCTGGATGGTCTGGACGAGAGCCGCCTATCTTTGGACTTCCACAGATGTGAAATAATGCCCGATGTCACGCAGCCAGCCAGAATTGCCGTGCTCCTGATTAACCTCATCCGGGGAAGACTTCTTCCTTCGAGTCTTGTTTGGATAACTTCTCGGCCAGCAGCTTCCAGTCAGATCCCCGCGGAGCACATTGATCTCGTGACTGAGGTCCGCGGGTTCAACAACCAGCAGAAGGATGAGTATTTCCGGAAGAAAATTGATGACCAGAACTTAGCAAACAGAGTAATCATGCATGTGAAGTCCTGCAGGAGTCTTCACATCATGTGCCACATACCCGTCTTCTGCTGGATGGCGGCGAGAGTCCTTGAGAAGACGTTGGCATCAGCAGACACTAAAGACTCGCCGAGGACTCTCACAAAAATGTACATACAATTCTTGTCGTTGTATGTGGAGAGCACAAAGAAGAGGCTGCCGCAAAGAAGAGAGTCCAATGCCGACCGCATCCGAGCTAACCTCATCTCACTGGGTCAGCTGGCCTTCAAAGAACTTGAGAAGGGCCACTTGATCTTCTATGAGAAAGATCTGGCAAACCATGGTATAGCGGTCTCACAGGCTTCCATGTTCTCAGGACTCTACACACAGATCTTCAGTGAAGAGCTGACGCTGGGTGAGCAGATGTTCTGCTTTGTGCATCTGAGCATCCAGGAGTTCTTCGCCGCATTGTACGTCTTCCTCATGTTCAACAATGAAAACATCAACGTCCTGGTGAAGAAGCCGTCTGTTTCGAGACGTTTGTTTACCAGAGACTCTTCAGAGCTCATCCTCTGCCAAGAGGCGGTGGAGAAGGCGCTTCGATGTGAAAATGGTCACTTCGACATCTTCCTGCGCTTTCTTCTGGGCCTGTCCCTTGAGTCAAACCAAACTCTGCTGAAATATCTAATGACCAGCAACAGAACAAACAAAAGGACAAGGACAGAGATCATTAAACACATCAAGCAGAGGATACAGTCATGTCCATCATCGGATAGATGCCTCAATCTCTTTCACTGCCTGAATGAGCTGAACGACCGCTCCCTTGTGGAGGAGATCCAGAACTACCTGAGTTCAGGCAGTCTCAGAGAAGCCAAACTCTCACCTGCGCAGTGGTCCACCCTGGTCTTTGTGTTGTTGACGTCAGAGGAAGAACTGAGTGTGTTTGACCTGAGCAAATACACTCGCTCTGAGGAGGGACTTGTGAGGCTACTGCCTGTCGTTAAAACAGCCCAAGTGGCAAAGTAAGTGTTTATCTCAAAAGCAGATATTGCTCCTGAACGAATGAGGCAAGAACTTTGATGAAACCTCAGAGTGTGTGAACAGACAATCATTTCATGTACCTATAGGAGCAGTGATTTTACCTGGGTGCTAATACTTAATACTGTAATAGTTGGGCATTTTCAATCTGCAGGATATGGAGAATTAATATTATGGAGAATTAATATTTCAGTATATTAATACTGGTGTATTAATATACACCAGTGCCTTACAGTACAACAAGAGGGTCACCAGTCCATCACAGGGACACATATAGAGACAAACTCTCACACCTACAGTCAAATTAGAGTGTCCAATTTATCTAATGTGACTGTGGAGAGTTTCTGCAAACTGTTCTTCCCTCATAATGTTTTTTTTTTATTGTTCTATTGCAGTCTGAAAGCATGTAAACTGACTGTGACCTGCTGTGAACCGCTTGCATCTTGCATCAGTTCGTCCCACATCAGAGAGCTGGACTTGAGCAACAACAACCTGACTGACTCAGGAATGATGCTGCTTTCCGGCGGATTGAAGAACAGCAAATTGGAGACACTAAGGTCAGAATCCAAAACAATAATCCCCAACAGCCAATAAAGGTCAGATGTTCTCTGTTCATGTAGACTGAGGAGCTGCAGGATGACAGAGCACAGCTCCAAAGCCGTGGCTGAAATGATCAGCTCTGTTTCCTGCCAGCTGAAGGTGCTGGACCTCGCCGACAATGACTTTCAGGATGAAGGTGTTACGAGGATTTCCATTGGACTGGGGAGTCCGCTCTGCAAACTGGAAATACTCAAGTGAGTGCCCCAGAGTGAAATTCCATTCCAGATGAATTATTTAAAAGCAATATACAGTACAGAGCCAAACATGCAAACTCACTCGCCCCCGCCGTCATGACCTCGCTGTGGAGATGAGATGTCTTTGTGTCCTCTCTCCCAGTGTGTCCCTGTGCAGAGTGACAGAAATAGGCTGTGCTTTCCTGGCGTCGGCCTTGAACTCATCTTGTCTGAGGGAGCTGGACATGAGCTACAACCACCCGGGTACCTTAGGCCTGCAGCTGCTGTCTGCTCTGAAAGATGACCCACACTGCAGCCTGCAGAATCTCAGGTACCTGCGCTGCTCAAAAATGAATGAATAAATAAATAAGTGGAATGAATTATTTACCCGAATGATCATTTCACAGATAAAATGTCATACGTGTTGGCTGATAAAGACGTAAAGGGTGACACTTTTATATTACGGTACAGTGTGACAATATGAAATAGGGACACAATATTAAGTAGTAATAGTTCGGCAGTAACAGTGGAAAATGTGCATGGGACATAAGGGAGACTAAATATTACGTTTATAATATGGAAAGTGTACATTTTTATTCACAAGCATTTGTGTCCGTGTGACGGTAGATTACAGTTATTATCCTTTCAAAACCTTTACCTGAATATTACATAAATACTGTGGTATTAATGTAATGTTACTTCCTTATTGCCACACTATTACCATGTGGGAAACTGCACGAGACAGTACTACTATGATATTACGACAACATTAACATAACCTCCAAATAATCACAAAGGTTTTTCCACAACATTACCTAAAGTGAGATTAGCCACTATAAGTATAATTTTTCTGTAATATCAGCCTAAAAACAGTTATGTTACGTCGATGCTGTACTTCAGTTACCAAGCTACTCCTCTCATCTGCCTGATTTGATGAGAATTTAACATTAGAAAGAAAAACGATGTATTTGCAGCATCAATTAGATTTTTTATATAAATTGACAAGCAAAAAATAATCAAATTTGATTATGTTTTAGTGTTGAAGAGTGTGGTGAATCCAGGATTAAGCCAGGCCCAAAGAAATGTGAGTAACCAGAGTTTTGTACTTGCGCTGCTCAACATACAGTATTCACAGAGCAATAACTGGGTTTCATCAGACACCAGGAAACTCACCCTGGACCCAGACACCGCACACAAAGACCTTTCTCTCTCCGAGGGAAACACCAAAGCAAAGCGTTGGATGGCACAGCCTTATCCCGATCACCCAGACAGGTTTGATTACTGGAGACAGGTGTTGTGCGACGAGGGACTGACAGGACGGTGCTACTGGGAGGCAGAATGGTGTGGCAGAGCTTTCATAGGAGTTGCCTACAGAAGGATGAACAGAAAGGGAGAGGGTCACGACAGCTGGTTAGGCCGAAATGACTCCTCCTGGGGCCTGAACTGCGCTCAGGGCACTTACAGGACTTTGCACGGAGACACAAACACTGCGTTAACTGTCCCCATCAGCTCCAATAAAGTGGGGGTGCTTCTGGACTGGTCAGAGGGGACGCTGTCCTTCTACCAGGTCTCCAGTGGCTCACTCAGCCTCCTCCACACCTTTCACACGGCCTTTACAGAGCCTGTTTACCCAGGGTTTCAGCTTGGATGGGTGGACTCCACAATCCACCTGTGCTAAAAAATAACCCCCAGGACAGTGAACCACAGCACAATCCTACTGTTCCTGCTCTTTTGCTCATCATCAAAGTAACATGAGGGCAAATTTAGCCCTATTCTTTATCTGTGTGAAGACAGAAATGTGAAATACACGGTTTAAAAAGAAAAGACTTACTTCTCACAGTGTTTTGAGTCCAGAACTTGGTGGATGTTACATTATTTTGTTGTCAGAGAACTTTACAATTTATACCGGTAACGCAAAAAAGGGTTTCTCACTCTTCTACAACAATATGGAAGCAATCGGCGCAGCAATATAATAAAAATGTGTTTTGATGAAACATGTGTGAATGTAAATAAAGGTTTCCTTCAGTGAAGACGAAAGAGCAAAATGTGGCGTTTTACTTTTAACCTCATTTTTATTAGCAGTCCCAAGAGGCAATAAAAAACAAATCAACAAAAAAGGAACAGAAATTAAGATTACAGTGAAGACAATGGGGTCTATCAACATCTGTGAACATAAAGACGGAAGAGAGGGCACCACACACACACACCAGTCACTGCTAATAAAAAAGAAGAGTGTGAGATAATGAAGAGGACTGAAGTTTATGTCATGGGTGTGTGTGTGTGTGTGTGTGTGTGTGTGTGTGGTGGCTGATCCCTCTGTTCCTCAGGAGAAATTCACCAGGACCCACCTGACATTCACTCACACCTCTCTCTCGCACTCTCACACACACACAAACACAGACAGACAAAGATCACAAAGTCAGCCTTAGTCTCTCCAGTAAAAGCCATGATTTTATATTTCGGCTATTTGTGACAGAGAAACCAACCATCAACAAACCACAGCTGTCCAGGCAGTTCTTTAAAATCGTTATTTTCTATTAATTCTGTACAGATTATATATTTTATTTACACACCGGACATCGCCAGTGCGGAGACAACTTGAAAAGTTTGCAAACATTCGATCTGATGTCCATTTATCAGCCATCCGCTTAGATCTGTCTGCTGGAAATCGCATTTTCTAGACAACCATTGTTTTTCATTCATATGAAGTACGCAGCACTACACACCGTAAACAAACAGAGTCATCCACAGAAACGGATTTCCAATCTCTCAGGTGTCGGAAGTCCTTTGTCCTTCTTTCATCCTTCTAACTCTTTATTTATTCTGTAACCGACCTTTCAGTGCTGCAGACTTTAAGCTTTCACATCAGAGGAATCACATCAGCAGTTTGAAATGCACAAGTGGCTCATCCATGATTCAGAGGCAGATGTTCGCATCGACAAAGAAAGACGACTCAGCCAGAACCAATTTAAATCATCGTCCCAATTAGTGTAATAACTGCTTATCAGTGTTTCTTAATATTCAGTATATTTGCAACTGAGCTGACATTCAGATGCCTGAACCTGGAGCCACACCATCCATCGGGCAACTAATCCCCATCACATCTGGAAAGAAAAAAAATAATAATAAACAAAGGTCGGAGGAGTGCGGGGAAAGGATACCAAGGCCAGGATTAAATGGGGGCAAGAGACAGAAAGAACAGAATATATTTAATTCCACTTATATCTTGTAAGTCAAAGTCCTTCACTCTATTTGGATTCAATCATATAAAAAGTGTTTGCTTATGCACCCACAACAGCCTTTCAGTGCCGGTAACAGACAGCTGTTGCCATCACTCACTACGTCTGCTGCATACATGCAATTGTTCACTTGTGTATTTACACATGATTATACTCTCTCTCTCTCTCTCTCTCTCTCTCGTCAGTTATTTTGCTCCTGCTGTGATGGAGCAGTCGATTTGAGGCAGAGTAAAGCTCTGTTACCATCAGATCCTCTTTTTCTTTCTCTTTCTCTTTCTCTCTCTCTCTCACACACACACACTCACACAGACACACACAGTATCAATCACACCATGAGATCCACCAGCTGGTCTGTGGCAGACAGCAAAGAGAGCTTCAGTTTGTTAGATTTAAAATAAACAAACAAACAAGGTAAAGCGCTTTCTTTCGATTATGGGGGTGGGGGGGTGTCAACCAAGTAGGGTTCAGTGAAGGAGAGGGTCATACAAGTGACTAAAGGTAATTCTGGGGGGCCTAGCTGAGAAGCTGGCGAATCTCCTTGTGCATGTGACACAGGAAGTCCACATACGACGCCCCCCCACTGCAGCTCTTGTCCTCGACCAGGAAGTGTCTGAATATCAGCTCAGATCTGTCTTCTTGTTTCACCACCATCAGCTGCAAGCGAAAGCACAGAGAGAGCACCGTGAGAAAGACTATTTCAAACCAAAATATACACCACAGAGGAAATTAGCAAATGATTACATCTGGCAAACAAAATAATTAATTAACAGTCAATAGAGCTCCGGGAGCTGACAATGACATGCCATCCTGTTATTCAACACCAAAGCAATGCCATTTTGAGGGAAAACTTATCAGGAATTTGAAGATGCCAGGATACTGCAGGACCCTGAATAATGTCCGCACTGGCTGTTTCCCTATTCGTGAAAAGGACCCAGGAACATTATAAGGTTCAGACACATATATATATGTCTTATCTGCATGGATGACATATATATATATGTTCACAATGAACACTTGACAGCTTGAACCAGCACTGGGCCATTTTTCTTTTTACAGAAGCTGTTTGTGCCACAGTGTCGTGTCAACAAACTAAGTCATGTGACATCTGGAGATGACGGATGATTTAAGACATTTGGTCAATGAACAAAATAGGATTTCTGAAAAAAAAAAAACCTTTTTCCCATCAATACAGTTCCTCAGCTACAGGGATAAAAATAAGAAAGAGGAGCGAAAATTCATTTCTAACCAACAGAGGTAATAATAAAAGAGGAAAAGAGAAAACTTACCTTCATGTATCGTGATCGCTGTGCTCTGAAGGAGTCGATGATTTCTCGAAGTCTCTGTGAAAAGGGGTTGTCCAGCTCTGGTAGACTTGTCTGAAACACAGAGCAGAGAAATTCCGTAAGGACACTTAACACAGGCCTTAATCTGTATTACAACAACAACACAGATGTTCTTCTAATATCGATAAGCTCGAAATAAGGGGAAAAAAAGAGCACATTTACCACTGTGCTACCAGAAATACACGTGAAGGTAGGTTTATAAACAATAACGCTGAATTATCACCTTACACCAACTAAACAGTAAAAGTAAAAGAGGAGAACTGGGCAAACAAAACAAAAATAATGACATTACTGGAAAAGAATCAATCATAAAATATTCTTTGTATAGCTGCGTCACTACATTCCTACACTTGATTTCTTTTTTCCTTCCTCCTTGTATAGCCGACTATCTTCTTTAACATCTTCTGTTATTTTGATTTGATTTTGCATGTCTACCTACTACTGGTTCAAGAATTAGCCAATACAAAACAATGACATGTAAATAAATAAAAGTTCATTAAATATACGTAAGACAAGGTACTGACATGAAGGCATTAGGAACATGTCTGACACTAACACATAAAATATTAAAAGCACCATCAGGATGAGACAACAGAGGTCAACAATCACATGTGGTAAGAGTGTAAATCCATGTCTTCTCACCATGCTCGGATCGATCTGGCTGAAGCTCGGCGTGCCAAAGATGTTGACCAGCAGCTCCTGCTGAACGCTGGCTCCCACCCACAGGAAAAGGTGGAGACCCGTCTCCAGGAGGTAAACCCCTCCTTTCGACAGCCTCTCCTCCGAGT
The DNA here is from genome assembly GCF_019176455.1 of Solea senegalensis. Lineage (NCBI taxonomy): Eukaryota > Metazoa > Chordata > Actinopteri > Pleuronectiformes > Soleidae > Solea > Solea senegalensis. The sequence continues at coordinate 8,392,793 of NC_058041.1, forward strand.
TCCTCACCGCTACTGGCAATGATCCGCTTTCAAGCTTCATCTGGAAAGTTGTGGGGCAGTAAAAACGTTAGATGAATATGTTCACCTCGAGGTTAGTGTCCGATCAGGTACACTACAAGTATGAGACCTCCACAGCTTGTTCTCACCAGTGGCAGCAGGCGGGGGTAGAAGAAGACGTGGGAGTCTGCAACGTCCATGCAGCTGATCATCTGCCTCAGGTAAGCCCGGTCGTCGAGGGAGACATCGGCTCCCGGCAGCAGCACGTCGCTCTTCAGCACACAGTTCAGATAGACCGGTAACAGCTTCATACACTCTGGCAGGATTAGCTGGAGGACAAACACGTACAAAGGTCACAGATCAAGGCGACCTCTTCAAATACCGTAATAGAGCTGTGATGACAATGTTTTAATGATCACTTAATCATGCACTTTGGTGCAGATAGACTGCAGTCTGTGCAGGCTTCGAGGTTTCAACATATAACAGTTTTAGCCTTTTTAAACTGGCTTCCAGAATGTTTTTAAATAGTCTGCCTGGCTCCTATAAACATTCTTTTATCCCAGTATAATCCTGTTTGTACCCTGAATTCCTCTGACAGACCTTTTAACTACTCAAACTTCAACATGGGAAAACAAAATGGGAAAGAAATTTTGAGGTGAGAGCCCCGAAACTTGAAGTCCCTGCCAGACGAATAACAGGCAGTCGTATGTATATATATGTATCTATACATATATACATATACACACACACATATATATATACACTTCATGCATGTGACCATTACTATGAGACAGTAAATGAGTCTTAAGAGCATGTATGGTCCATTCTTGATTCATGTAAAGGTTTATTTAAAACCAACGTCCAAAATGTGAATGAAAATAAAAATAAAGTTGTCTTTCAGAATTTTCTTAGGTATTTTACAGTCTTGATCATTCATTCATTTGTTGGTCAAATATTGGAGGAAATTGAAGAAAAATTTTTTTTCGTTTCACCCATCTATTATTCTCTATTTCATCAATTTTTTATTGAATAATTTATAGTTTATCCTTTATGAAAGAATTCAATAATCTCATTCGAGAGGCTTGGAAATGGCAAGACTTTGCAGAAGGCCTGACAAATATTATCCAAGAATAGATTGCTATCCAGCTGCAAAGCCTATAATTGGTAAGTTTTCAGAAAGCTGGAAAGTGAAACGAATTGCATTTTCTAATAAACCGTATGCAAGTGAGAGAGGTCTCTTTTGCAAGTATTGAACCTTTCACAAACACTGCGTAGATTATCTGAAAATCCAAACCACTTAAAACCAAAACAAAGGGTTGTGAATGTGACGTCCGCTGCGTCTGTATGTGACAGGTGTGTCGTGTTTTCAGTACCTGACCAGCTGACGAGGGGTTTGCACAGTTCTTCCTGTAGCAGGCCAGGATCTGAGCACACTGATTGATCAGAGTTTCTCTCACTGCTTTGGTGGGGTTGTTCAGGATACCACGGAAAGCTGCCACACACACAAACAAGTACAGTAAACATCACCAGAGCCATTTAGAAATCAACAGAATATTAAAAAGTACAGTAATAGAAATGGCTTTTTATAAGTAAAGTGTATTGCACTGAACAAATTGGACTTTGAGGAACTCCGTGCTGCACCGTGTGAGCCGTCCTCACCATATTTGGAGAAGAAGTTGATGATTGTGTCGGTCTCGCAATTGCGGTAGAGATCGGCCAGCTGAGAGCAGCAATTAACAGCCATGTTGTGAACCCGGAGACGCCGTTGTCCGCTGCAGCTGGTGTAAAGCACAGCACACTGCGGGGGGAAAAGGGAGGTATTTAATACAAATGAGTTAAACATGGTGAGTTTTCTCTATATGTTTTATTTACAAAATCTAGTTGCTGTTGAAACTTTCTAGGATAAAAAAACCTGTGGTGATTATAAAGATTGCTTTGGCTAGAAAGACAAATGTGCACACCTGCATGAGTGCCCCCGTTTCCTCGCTGAGCTTGTCGTCATGTTTGAACTCCACAGTGATGGCCTTGTCACAGTCCAGGCCCGCCAGCTCCACGTCTGTGGTGTTACTCATGAAGAAGGAGCCAAAGAAGTCGGTCGCCCGGATACCTTAAAGGAGCGGGGGGGGGACATTGTCACATTCCTCTCAATGCATTGATGACTGACTGACTGACTCATTTACTTATTTGGTGCAGGTCTCACCTGTGCTGGTTCGCACCCTCATGACGGCGTCGAACCCTACCGGGTTCTGAACATCTCGCCTGAGGTCGTTCAGGAAACGCTCCTGATCTGACTGGGCCTGAGAAGAACAAAAACAGCAGACACAGCTAGTTACAGTACACGACTACACTCGGTTAACACACGCAGGTCAAATAAACTCATGCAGGGGTAAAACCAGGAGTAGCTTCAATGAGAATGAAGGAGAAAAAACTCACCTGGAAATAGGTATATTTGTAGACTGAACCTCCAGTGGAGACAGGAACCACTGATAACGTGGCAACATCCACATACTGGCTCGGGAAGAGGAAAAGATCGACACAGCAGCCCTGAGCCACACACTCTTTAGCGAGAGTGTTGTAGAAATTCACCTGGGGTTGAAACAGCGACTGAGGATGACAGAAGAGGGAGAAGACTCAGAGTGTAGGCCTTTCATTTTTTGCCCCATTAAATAAATGTTACAAGTTGGTATACTCATATTTACCTTCTCCTTATCTGTCCCAATCAGCTTCTTGTCCTCTCTGTTTTTTAGTTTTCCAGGAGCCTCTGCGATGGGCAGCGAGGTGTGAAACACAAACAGCTTCCCAGCACAATCTGCAGCCTGACAAAATGACACACAGCATCATTCAAAGCGTTAGTCAGCCGCTCTGTATGTCACTCTTGCACTTTCATTTTCAAAACCTTTTGAACCTTTGCTGCATGAAAGATGTTGAATATGTTTGCCGTGTAGCAAGAACCTGTTGTCAAGTATCACAGAATAGGAAATCAATTTAATCCAAAATATTCCAGGAACTTTGCCAGAGCCAGTGATTAAAAAAAGAAGTGTAGATTCTATGCAAAGGCCATTAACAGAAAATAGTAAATAAATAAATAAATATTTTTATTTTATTTCTCACGCCATTAAATGATTTCTAATTGTTCCAAAGTGATTACCTTCAGTGCCTCAAGTCCTGCCTGGATCACAGGTCCAAAGACTGTCTCAGTTTCCCTGGTGTCTGCAAACATCTCTGGGATCTGGTCGAGTAAACTGGAAATCACAAACAGGTCATTAAATGAGATCATTTTTTTCTGCGCATAGTCACTTCACAAATTCGTTTATGTGTGAGGAGTGTCTGCTATACCTCTCGATAACTAGTCGGCTTTCCTTTACGTTGACCAGGAAACCATCGAGCAGGGGTACAAACATGTCCGACACGTCCGACACCACCAACATCTGGGGTTGGGCCATAGTTGACTTGACGTTGTAGAAGTGCAAAACCTTGTTGTAGGTGACAAAGCCCACCCGCACCACTGAGTCCATTTCTGGGTTCTCCCTGGAGACAGAAACAGAGGAGGAAATGGGAGAAAGGTTAAGGTTACTTGTCATTACATGACGTATAGGTGAGAATAACATTCTACAAGAATAAACATTTCCTTTATTCTAGCCCCGTTTCTTTCTTCTCACAATTTGCTTTTTTAATCCTCTTAATCTATTCATTTGATTCTTTTTCTTTGTTCCCACTTTCCTTCCTAAGTGCATCCTTAATATATTTCTATTATGTCATTCCGAGCATCCTCTAAGACGATTCCAGCAGTCCTTTCATTAGCCTTTCCTTCACTTGGTTGAATTGCTTTCTCTGTGTTTGAGTACCTGGGCAGGTGGTCTAGAAGAGTCTTGAGTTCCTGGCAGACAATGTGGACCATGCCGCTCTTTACAGCATTGTAGGACACATCGATAAGGAAGATGAAGGCTGGAGGCTGAGGGATCTTGTTGTTCTGGTAAAGAGAGGACAACACTTCATATAAATAAGTGGAAATCACTGCAATATAAAAGCTACACAGAATCTGGAGCTGGAATTGTATTTTATGCTGACTTTACTATGGTGTCTGATTCAGTAAGAGCCTGGTACGTCAATAAAAATCAACTTGGAGGCAACATTTATATTTTGCTTTGATAAATTGGGTCCTTTATTCTGAAAGAATTCATTTTCTAATTAATTAATTGCAATCACCAATCCAATCCCAGTTTTTCATAAACCCGAAACATTTCTGCAACATAGGATAACAGTGTCTTTTTAGCTGCTCTGCACATAATCTTTCAGAATGACGCCCATTAAATTAAACACACCTCAATTAAGACAATAGCCTACAGGCTTTGCTTTTATTAGTCCATTTGATAGCAACTAACTGACACAAATTAACAGAGACCACTAAGTGCTGCTATTACCTGGGCCATCCTTCTTATTGCTGATGGCTGTATTATTGACTGTACGATTCTATTCCATCATAAAACTCATGACAAAGCTTCTGTTCCAGAGAGAATCGATGTAGGGAATTCAGTGACAGAACCTACCTTACAATAGTCAACAGTGGCCAGGAACTCATAGCTGCCCAGCGAAAGCTCTGGCCTGTCATAGCAGTCCATCCTTTTACCAGTGTGGTCCAGATGCTGGAAATAATGCGGAGGCACTATTGGAAAACAGAATGTAAATACCAGTCAATTTGGAAAAACACAGAGCAGTTTAATTCATTGCACAATTACACGGACACAGACAAACGCTCACCCTCTGTGACACAGCTACAAAATCCACACTGGAAGCGGCGACCTCCCTCTATGAACTGCATGTATGGACACATGTATGCCTTGCAGCGGTTGCAGCGGATCGGACCGCCTTCGCCGTGGTCCACCAGGTATGGAGGAGTCTGTGAATATAATTACAGAAACATAAAGTAATGAGAGGCCCAGATGGGTCTGCCATTTTTAGACTTCTCTAGTTTAGTCTAGGATCACTGGTTTTATGTCCTGGTAACGTGACGTCGTTTCAATCAATATTTGATTTACAATCGAGATCATGACACGACACCCCTACTGGTTACACATATGATAAGTGCATGAAACAAGTCCTGCAGCCCCTCCCAGATTTATGATTTTTAAACAAGATTATCCAAATGGCATACAGGAAAACTGTGATAACAACCGTGACACTATTCTCTATCTTCTTTTTTTTTTTTAATAATAATAATCTCAGGGTCTACACTGTCCAAGTGTTAGGAAACCCTCAACAGAAGATAAAGCTGTAGAGCACACAGATATGCAGATACACAGATATAAACATTTAAATCTATTCAAAAATATACCAAAAAAGTACCATGCATTTTTTATTTTACTTTGCACAGTTTTTCTCTGGTTGTATAATAACAGTATATCAAAAGGAATAACATTCATTTAATAGGCCTTCATCTACAAAACCAGAGACAAAAGTGAGTGAACAGGGGAGGGACTCACCTCATCTGGCGGCAGCGTGGCAAGGGGTTTGATGACGGCAGCCATTGGCACTTGAGACTGCTTGGCCATATCAGCTGTACAAGGCATATTATACGCGGTGCAGCGAATAAACCTGGGACTGGAATTCCCTAAATACACAGACACACACACATAATTATTCCATAAATATCACAATCACTACATGGCACCATTACAAATAACAGGTTGTGGGAAGGAGGCAGCCTCAGATTAATCTGAAGTTTAAGGGAAAAGTAGCATCTTTAAAGAAGTTGCAACCTACCTTGGTCTTTGACCTGAAAGTTGGTGGTGACCAGAGGTGGAGCCTGCCCCCTGACCCCTGTGGTGAATGGCTCAGTGGACTTTGCCTTGTCATCCTCTATTACCTGGATCTGGAAACAACACGGGGAGAAAAATCTTAAAACATTTACACATACAAAATATGCTCATGTATGTGTATAGGACGCACCGTCCTCTGGATTCTTACAGTCTTAGAGGGCTGACCACACAGGAGAGGACTTTCGCACACACACAACACACACACAAGACATTTAGAAAATATGTCAACCTCGGTGGACAAAAACATGCATGGTGAAGCCATGACTAAAGTGGTATGTGGTGCAAATTCATGTTAAAGCCACGTAGATTCACCGATGTGTGAGGAAAAAAATGACATCCCCCAGAAAAAGGGCAGGATTTATCAGGGCATGCTATTAATCCAAGGGATTGTGGGTAGGTCAGAATGCTACAAACCAACATGCAAGACAGAAACGGATTAAGAGGGGGGTGGCTGTTTGAGCTTAACAAATGACAAAATCAAATAGAGGGAGCTTTCATTTTTCAAAACTAAGTTGACAGTGAGAGTGCTATTCATTTTCTTTAAAACGTTAATTTACAGTAGGGTAGTGTTTGGACAGAAACTATTTCATCTGAGCATTATTGCTAATGGAATATGGAAAAAGAGCTAAATAAATCTGTGGTGCAACTATCAATGCATATTATTACCAGTCCTCCAGGACAAAAATGATCATGGATGACTACAACATGCAAACATATGTCTATCATCGTGTTCGGGACAGGAGATCTTTCATGTTGTGAATATGACCAACTTTAACGAGGTTAAAGGGGAAGAAGAGGACGTGTAAACTGCAGGTTAATGAAAAGCGGGTAGAGATGACAGGGTGAAGCAGAGGAAAGGTCAGGCACACAGGAAACTTACTGGGCTGGGGATAGCATCTGGATCTATTCTATGTCGTGATTTCTGCACAGCCGGCATGTCAGACGCTTGCTTTACATTCAAAAGTTTGTCCACCAAATTGTGCAAAACAGGACAAGATAAATAAATGAATACAGAGAGTGAGAAGATAAAATAGTGTGAGAAGCGAAACGTCAGTAATACTGAGCAGTAAGCAACAGTTGTTATTCAGACAGAAACTGGTCAGTAGCATCCATTATACATTAGCAGTATTGTAGAGTACATGACAGTCATGGACAAACAGATTTATATTCTGATACAGGATTCTGTGAAACTAAAGCTGGGCAAAATAAAAAGAAGGCACACAAATGTTGTGTCTGTCTGAGATCATCTGCTGAAATCCACACTGCTGTGTTTTCATGCTGGTCTGAAACCCTGTGTGTCGTGTCTTTTCATGAAGTTCACAGAGTAACCATTGGAAGTAATGTCTAATTGAATTGTATGCCTATAACTTTATACATAGTTGTTGGTGGTGTTACATTATACTGTAAGGTAATTCTATATTGTTTTAATCTCCCCTTAGATAGATATCAGGGTCAAAATATTACAAATGGCCCTTTATTAAAGCAATACACTACCACTACAACCTCTGTGTTCATTTGAATCAACACCTCCATCCTACAAGTAGACTTGATGCCATAACAACTGTAATAGATTGTATTAGACATTATAGCTGTACCCAAAAAAGTGACACTATGTTTAAAAAGTCATGGTTGAGCCATTCCTCACAACAAGACTGTCAAAAAAGATGTTCTAAACACAAGTGGGCAGAGATCAACAGGGTTCTGTAAAGAAGGACATGTGAGATGAAGCTGTAAATGTGTTTTTTTGCTCACCGGGCTAGGAATGGCATCAGGGTCAAGTCTTTTCTGTGCAGCTGGGGCAGGAGCAGGTGCTGGTGCAGGGGTTCCATAGTTTGGTTGCCCAGGATAAGGGCCTGCATAGCCAGGCTGAGGGCCTCTTACCTGCCCAAAAGCACCTGAAGAGAAAAAGAAAAGAGGTCAACAAATGAAAAAAGCTGATATAGGGTCCACTCAACGTTAGTCTCCTCACCATTCTGCTGAGGGGGGTAGCCTCCCTGCATACCAGGCTGAGGTGGAGCCTGCTGCAAGGGCCCAGGAGGGCCCAGTGGTCCTGGAGGTCCTGGAGGCAGGTGGTTGCTTTGAGCCATGGATGTGGGAGGCATCTGAGCTCTGAGAGGAGGTGGACCTGAGTGATAAGGGGATGGTTGGGATGGAGGGTGCTGCTGTTGAGGTGGCATGGGGCCTGGGTATTGGCCAGAGGCAGTTGAAGTGGGAGGAGGCCCTGGAGGAGGAAAAGATCCAGGCTGAGAGGAAGGAGCGGGTGCTCTGGGTGGGAAGGAGCCCTGGACAGGAGGAGGAGGACCAGAGTGGAAGGCTGGCTGGCCAACAGGTGGAGGTGCTGAGGAGAAGGGGGGCTGGGTTGGGGGAAAGGACTGTTGTGGCTGGGACACTGGGGGAGCGGGAGCTTGGCTGGGTGGAGGCACGGGACCAGAGAAGGAGGAGGGAGGAAAGGTCTGCTGAGAAGGAGGTGGTGGTCCAGAGGAGAATTGCTGTTGTGAGGTTGGGGGAAGAGAGGAGCTGAATGGCTGCTGAGCAGGAGGCGGTGGTCCTCCATAGTATTGCTGTGAGGTTGCAGGGCCACTGGGATGTGGTTGCTGGGGGGCAGCAGATGACGTAAGGGGAGGGGCTTGGGTATAGGTGGGTGGAGGGGCGGTTGAGTAGGGTGTACTGATTGAAGGCTGAGAGCTCCGAGGTGCAACTAAAGAGAAAAAGCAACTGTGTTTTTGTCTCATAGTTTGACAGGGCTCACATTCACAACACACATCTTCAGACCTCTTTTACAGTAATTTAACGCCACATGCTAGTCAATATTATTGCATCGTTATTCCAGTAAATTACTTTACATTCCAAAATAAATCAGTCCATACCATATCCTGGGCCCGCTGGAGTTGGTGGTCCAGAAGTGATCTGCATCCCGGTCATCTGGTTAGTGACCTGGTGCATTGTGGGTTGGGGCCCGTATTGTTGGGGGTAGCCAGAGTGTGGCCCCGACAGGTTTACCGCTCCTTGGTTGTAAGGCTGAGACACAGCAGGCCTGGGAAAACACAAATAATTTAAACCATTCAACCATTAAACTGTCTTTAAATGGCAATGGAAGGCCTATTTTCATAACCTTCTCCAAGTGAATGTGTTTCAATTGGGTTTGAATTGGGCACATTTTATTACAGAGAACAGTCAATAAATACATAATTACCTTGGTGGTGCTTGTGTCATAGGTGGGGGTCCATTTTGCATGTTTCCTTGACTGTACTGGTTGTATGCTTGAGGCGCCGAGACTGGCGGGGGTCCGGAGGTGGGAGGACCTCTGGTGGGACCTGAAAAGTGAGGACAACAGATCAGACTCCAAACCACTCAAAATATGTGCTGATGATCTTTCGGATGTGAAAAGTCTGGCACGGCAAGCGGAACATACTGTAGCTACAGGCTACAACACATTTTTAGCTGCTTATATTTCCATTTTTTGCCAACTGGTGGTAAAACCACTGGTTACAAACTGAAAGTAGACATGCACATACATGTATTAAAAAGTGCATTATACTCCTGAGGACACAAATGCTAAAAGCAATAGCCAACCTCTTTTTAGCTCAACACTTGCATATTAACAAATTATCAATGCAAACGTTAACTGAGCAAAACAAAAACCCATACAGATAAAGGTCACCCGCCCTCAGCAAGTTTATTTTGTCCAATTTCACAAAATTTAAATGATTATCCAGATTCACACCATAGATATGTTGATGTTCATAGATATTAGTCTACGGGTACCCTTTTTTTTTGTTTGCTCTATCTCACAATGTTGGAGGAAGTAGAAAAAAATTGTATCCACACACTTAAATCAGATCTGCCAAAAAAAATTGAGCACAACAATTTCAAGAAAATCAATTCAGTAGCTTTTGTGTTATCCTGCTACCGTCTTGGCTAAGGCAATGAGGCTAGTAAGGCCTGTGCTAAGGGAGGTCAGTCATTTTAATGAGACAAATGTGCTGATCAAGGCTGAAAATAAAGATGAGTCACAAGGCTGTTGATTGTGTCACTATAACTGAGCTCAAAACCTCTGTGAGTTGGCCATTTTTATTTTTTCCAAATGGGAAGATTTGGCTGCTTAATAAAAACATTAAGAACACATTACACATTAAATTGACTCAAAAAGATCTTCTATTTTATGGTGAAAAAGAAAAAGGGGACACATGGGCAAGAAGAAGGCATGTAGCTACAGAGGAAACGTAAGCATTGTTTATACTCGTGGGAGACACTGTGGCATAGATCTCTGCAGACACCACACACCCTACAAGTGGTCACAGAGGAATTTATGGTCGGCTCTCTCTGCACATCAATATGCTACAGACGAATCAGGATAAACAGGAAGTCTGCCAATCACTTTGATGTATATTGTGTTTACACCGAAATGGATACAGTGAATCATGTTCATTTTCAAACACTGAAACATTTTAATTACACATGAGTGTTATTTTCACCTCTAATAAGCAGCATTAAAGCAGTAAAGGGGATCTGTAATGAATGAGGAAAGTCTGTGTCTCACAGTGACTGATGCAACTTACATGCAACTTATGCTTTCTTAATTACACCAAAAAACTAAACTCCACCACTCCTGAACCATGTGATTGTCTCTCTTGTCCATAAAGCTGCTAACAAACAAAATTCTGTTCAGACAGTATTGGCCAAGCAGATTTTGATGCATCCTTTGCATGCAGCGTGCATGTAGTGTGTGCCCAATGTGCCTGCAGTGATGCAGAGATTTCTGGTGCACACAGCCTCACACCAGAGTTAGAGTATAAACCAGGCTTTAATGCCTGTCGAGCACATGGAGTGTGAAATGAGCACGAAAAAGAGAAGGCAGTTACCTAAGTCAAGAGGAGAGGAGAGGTCAGAGGCTGGGTTGGCTGCCACAGCCTTAGAGGGAAAGCTTGAGAAAGGAGAATATTCTGAAATACAAGAAAAGGGGGGAAAGGAGGCAAACACAGAGATGTAGGGAAATATGAATATGAAGAAGAAGAGAACATCTAAAATAAAGACCACACAATTACAACTGTGTATTTTTTTCTGTACTTAATTAAAATTATTCTCTGCATTTAACCCATCCTCTACTAAGAACCTTCCTAGAATTAAAAGCTGCGGGCAGCCACTGAGCAGCGCATGGTACCCAAGCTCTTTGGACGTGGTGTGGACTCGAACCGACAACCCTCCGGTTACATGCCCAGTTCACATTCTACTTGGTCATGGGCTGCCCTTATATTACATATATATGTATGTATGTATGCATGTATATATATATATATACACATATATATATGTATATATGTGTATATATATATATATGTATGTATATATGTATATATAATATATATATATACATATTATATATACATATATATATACACACACACACACACACACACATATATACATATATTATATATTTGCTGAATAGGCCTTTGCAAAGGGATCAACACACACTTGGAGATTCAGTATGTTTTGTTGAAAAGAAAACAAACGTTAACCTACATAAGACTGCAATAATTCATCGATTATTCAATTATCAGGCAAATATTTTGATTTGAAGCCAATGTTGAGGTTAGAAAAACACCAATAGACATTTTACATATTTTAAGTACTAGATTAATCAAGAAAATAATCGACAAATAAATGTATTGCAAAAACCATTGTTTGTTGCAGCTCTAGTGACCTGATCAGATACAGGTGGCTTTCACTCTATGAAATGGAGGTGAGCTCATCTGATAGAATGACAACTCAGGGTGAACTATATTATAACACTAATAACAACAGCTTGCGGCAAAGAAGGAGTTGTAGGGAAGTAGACAATGCGGTCTCATTAACAAGTCTAGTTTAGGCTAAGACAACAAGAAAAAGGAAGTTCAGCATTTACTGATATAACAGGATTTTTTTTCTCTACAAAGATCAGATAAGTGTCTAACTATACTCATAGTATACTTACTTTTTATAGAGAGTGTTATTTTCTGTGTAACAAAAGCAATTTTAATGAAGTAGGTAAATGAAGGTAAAATATATTCCAGGGTATGAGCCACAACTCTGACAGCACAGATCTCACAGCTGAGATGACTTGGTGTTTATCTCTTTTGCTCATTCAGAGTGACACTTGCTTGGAAGCTGATTTTACCTTGCGCTGGAGCTCCAGGCTGGTAGGCTGAAGCAGGGCCATTGTAGGGTGCATAGGGCCCAGAGTATCCACCATCCAGAGGAGCGTAGCCAGGGTGGCTGTAGCCAGGCTGTGGCTGGCCATAAGGAGGGGCCATTGGAGTGTGCTGGTTTACATTCATCCTCAGTTCATCCCTAAATCTGGACAAAATTGAAACACAATGGTCAAGTGTTTGTTCACCAGTCAAGGCTACATTTATTTAGCCCATTTCCAGAACATAATTTCCTGAGATTAACATGGCCTGTGACATGAATAAATTTCCTGTGGTAGTTTGGTTTCCAGTGAGCCTAAAGTGACTGGGATTCAAAAAAAGCAGACATAATATTGTTGCCGTTTCAACTGAAAACACAAGGACCACATTGGAGACAGTTCTGAAGACATACTTGACCCCTGACTGAGCAGCATGTCATGCACCTAAACTAACAAAAAAAACATCATGTAATGCACTTTGAGCCAACACAAGTCTAAACTCTTAAGGTTTCTACAATTCCATACAGTAACATATTAAACTTTCTTATGACACTTCTTGGGTCACAGGCAACACCTTTATTGGCTTTCTGTGTTTGTTTGGCCACACCCACAGGTTTCTTCTAAAACACTCACTACTGTGTTTATGCACATACTGAGCAACAATAAATGCTTTCATAAAATGGGCACAGGACAAAAACCTTTAGCCAACAACTATTTACATATTCCACAAGACTAATATTTTTTCCAGATATGGGAATGAGTTAAAACTCTGACTGGAGACAGTGTTAACTGGTCTCATGGAAGTGCCAGGTCTAAATGTTAAGAGGCCCTAACAGAGTGAAATTAGACACATTTCTATCCAACAGACAGTTTAAATTGCTATTGATTAACATTTTCTTTAACAGCTAAACATGCTTCTTCGTCTGTTTGTGTCATTGTAACATCCTACTGTCCTCATTGCTAGTCTTGTTATGTGTGTTGTATCTATGTTGATTTGTAAGTATTCTCTTTTGACTTTTTTTCAAACAATGTAAACTATGCACTTCTTACATGTAAATGTGTAACTTATATATACACATATGTGTAGGAGACCATCGTGAATGTCAGTAATGTTCGTCAAGTCCATGTGTATGTTTTTCACATGTCAACTTTAACCTTGCTAACAGATAAACACGACTGGTGTCGTTGATCCATTTGGCTTGTGGAGACTGTCTAAACCTCTATGACAGAGTGATGAGTATCATCTAACAGACAAACACGGGCTAAACGAGCGGGGCCTTTAAATAATTCAGCAGCACAGGTGCCACAACGAGAAATACAATCGCCGGAGCCGTACAGCTATTTAGTATGTCGGGCCTACGAGGTGACCCACATCTGCTTCCCTTTTGAGGAACCGGGTTAGCAGTGTCTGAATCCCTGGTTGACAACAGCTATTAAAGAGGAAAATAAAACGCCAGCTTCGTCGCTATTAAGTTTGCCACCAAGAAAAAGGCTGACAACGCTAGCAGTGTGTAAACAGGAACAGACACCAGTGCCGCATTACAGTTAGCTCACTGACTAGCTAACATTAGCACCACAACCTGTCAGCCACGACGTTACAAACAGCACATGAAATCCAGCCAACTGTCACAAGTCTTAAGAACGTGTTCGGTTCAGTCGTTTAACATGCCATGGTTATTAAAATCAGATACCACTCGCAGTCAGACAACCTGAACCACGTCGACAGCGGGAGCGACTCAGTCAGCTGTGGCCGGATCGTTACTACCGGACCGAGTAAAAGTTAGCCCACCAGCTAAGCTAGTGAAACCACAGGTATTCCAAGGAGTAATGCTAGCCGTATCTTAGCATTAGCTAGCATGAGCTAACGTAGCAGGATACAGGCTCCCCCACGTCAAAGTAGACGGTTATGTGTCACACTTTACCTCGTCTCAAATCGAGACCTACCTCCGAAGTGTTGTAAGTAGCAGAGGTTATCCTCTGTCCGGGCCAAGCTGCGAGACCCGGTGGCCGACAAACTCTGAAGCCGAATTCGTCCCGGGGTGTTTTTCACTAATCCCTTCTCGGTATCAGGAGCGGACAAACACAGCGGAACTACTGCGACGCTGTGCCACGTCCACATCCGGAGACAGCAAAGGGACTTCCTGCACGTTCACCTCCTCTGCTGCACCGGAGCCATAGATGACAACAAGATAATGATATCATACGAACATTAGATAATGGTATTAATTTAACAATAATTTATATTAATATGAGATAATCACAATTACCAACACCAAGAATATCAATGTTAACTGTTTTAGTTCACATATACAGTAGGGGCTGTGTTTATATTTGTAATGTATAGGATTAGAATTGGAATAGTCTATAGTAACAGTCTTTCATAAATATTATAAATATTTAACAACAACAATTATTTATTGTAAATAATTATTAGTCTGTATATAGAATTAGTATACAAACATAGCTGTTTACTTTTAGGTATTTGATTGTATATGAAATACAAATAATTGCTTATATTTGTGTAGTACTGAGTTGGATATGGGGTACTGTTTGTAAGAAGGTAAAACTTTTCCTGCTCTTATTTATGTATGTATTTCATTTGTGTTGCTTGTGTAGTGTATTTGTGTTGCTTTTTGTTATCAGACCAGTATAATATTCATTCATTCATTCATTCATTGTCTGCCGCTTTATCCTCCGCATGAGGGTTGCGGGGGAGCTGGAGCCAATCTCAACTATCCCAATCCCAGACATAGGAAGGTAACCATATTCTGTGCAGCGCAGGGCCAACACACAGCCGAACAACCATTCACTCTCACATTCACACCTACAGTCAATTTAGAGTGACCAACTAACTTCTATATGTTTTTGGACTGTGGAAGGAAACTGGAGTACCCAGAGAAAACCCACGCAGACACAAGGAGAACATGCAAATTCCAATTTAACTAATTCATTTTCATTCTTTTCCATTGAAACAAATTTGTCTTACATCTTCTAACGTTTCCCAGAGACTGGAAACAATTAGGATTAGTTGCTGCCTCCAATCATATATTCAAATAATAATAATTATATGATAAAGAGGGAGACATTTAAAGCGGCCCAACTGCACCGTCACATAGAAACCAGCTCATGCCAATGTGTGCAGATTTGTCTATATTTTCATGGTGCAAATGTGAAAACATAAGACTTACAGTTAATGGGAATTATAGCCAGAGTTTGTCAGTGATAAGTGATCTTAAATAAATAAATAAATAATTAAAATGTACTATTCATCACAAATGTGGCATGACTCTGATCAGGGGATGATAAGTCACTTTTTCTTGAAAACCAGAGGTAAAGCTGATGCTGATTGCTCAGAAATATGTTTCTTGGAAGGCCACTGTGGTACAGCTCCCTCGAGTAGTCTCTTGAAAGCTGGTAAACTATATAGACAGTAAACGAAGAGAAATTCCTAAAATATCTCGGCTACAGCTCCCTGTCAGCGATCTAAGATTGGGGTGCCGTGGGTAGATGAAGACAAATATGTGTGTCCTGGCTACTGTCCAGCCCGGCTGAGCTGGGGGTCAAAGAGGGAATGGTGCTGGCGGTTATTTCTGGAGCGTATATCAGCAAGCATCCTCTCCTGTAGAGCGTGCATGAGAGTGACATGGCAAGTGTTGAATACAAGGGAGGATATACACACACACATACACACACACTTTTGCCCCTTCTCACCCTCCTGAGTGCCCACCCTCCAACACAGCTGAAAGCCAGATGAAAGCCAGCCACCCCCTGTTTGCTCATGGGTGGAGTGATTCCCTGTGGCCACAGACAGAAGCCTCACTGATACTTGCTGGGTTCGACGAACTCAGAGCAACATATACGCACACGCTCATCCACACAGCGGGCTGTGAGCTGGGATGGTAGCGGAGGAGATAGTGGTCTCCCTTACAGGAGGAGCCCCCTGGGGCTTCAGGCTGCAGGGAGGAGCAGAGCAGCAAAAACCTCTACAGGTGGCTAAGGTAAAGTGAAGCCTATACAGTATTTGTGTTTGGTGTGTGTGTGTGTGTGTGTGTGCGTGCGTGCATGCAGGCGCGTGAGTGTGCATACAGTACGCTGCGGGTGAGACTTCCTGCCAAGGCGGTAACATGAGGAGATGGGTCTCATAGAGACTGCACCTGTTAATTGAGGTCTGCGGCCTTGATGGTCAGTTTTGTGGTTTGCTGTTGGTAATGCCAGCTTTTTATTAGAAATGCTATAAATGTATTTATTCAGTCAGGATAAAAGTAGAATATAAAAGTTACATTGATTGCAACAAGAGCTTAAATTTGTAGTAACCGGATGTACAAGATGTGTAGAAGGTAACATAGATAAATACTAGGTGTAGTTGTCTAACTTAACTATTAACTAGTTTTAGAAAAAGATGAATGAGCATCACTGGACTGCAGAAGGATTAGATTTGACAATTAGTTCTACAAGTGTCAACTGCTCCCTCAGTGTCTGGTCTTATCGCTCATGTGTTGAATGCAGCCACATTTGCAGTTCAATTTTACCCACACAGTTCAGTGTGTACTACACATTAATGCATTCTGATGGTAAATATGCAGTCAAACGGAGGTTTCTTTGAGAAAGGTAAATGCACATTACTTGTATTACACTGATGTGGTGTTCACAAACACACAAGGTTTCCCATCGTCACATAGCCTATGTGCACCAAACATAAAATGTGACAACTTAAAGCCCATTTCATGCCCATTTCCATGTTTGGATTCTCCCAAATCTTTTTTATGTCTGTGTTTATATTTGTTGACAGACATGGATGTTGTCTCTAATAAGAAAAGCTATTCTGGAGAGGAGGAATGTGACCTCGCTCACACGTACTGTTAAACGTTGGCCGGGCCACTCATAAGCTGTCATAACCACTGATTCAAAATGGGGGCTCAGTGGCTTTGACCAAAAAAATATACCTTTCTTTATTCTTTATCCAGGATCTAGAAGAAGATAAGGTCATTGTTAATGCGTCCTGATAAGAGTGTGTGCTTTCTGTTGACAGTGTATGTTGTTGTGTATTACAGGTTGTTTGTGTGTGTGTGTGTGTGTGTGTGCATACCTCAGATAAGCCTTGTCTAGAATGGAGTGCAAAGTAGAGGATCAGAATAGCTTATTTAAAAGGACCTGGAAGCTGAGCATGGAAAAAGGCTACACACACACACACACACACACACACACACATCCCGGTCCATTAAAATCTTTTAACCTAACATATAATAACCTAAATTCAGTGAGTATCATTATTCTCATTAGACTGGCTCCTGTCTTTCTTCATCAGTCTAGGAATGTGTTTTATTTTGGGTATGTGGTGAACATATGGTGAATAACATTCATACCTCTCGGCCAGACTGGTGATGCAGCTGTTCGACACCACTCTTTCATGATGTTCACTTGTGTTCCATGTGTACGTGTGTGTTGGCACATAAACATTGTCCTTGTATGTGTCGGTGGAATGAAATGTTTTGGTTCGAGAGACACTGATAAGGCAATATAGTGTATTGCAGTTTGTTAAGTAGGTGCTGGTACACACTCAACATTTTTACCGTCATCAGCAGCGATAAGTGTAAGGAGACAGAGGGGAGGGCCTTATCGTCTTCTTTTAGAGGGTCTCACCTTCCCTTCCATCAACCCCCCACACACCCACATGCTTCCTGAAAGATCCTGTGACATCATCTCTCAGCGACCTCCTGCAGCAGCTGCATGACTTCATTAGTTATTCTGATGCAGTGATTTATTAGATGCCAGCTGCTGAAAACTGTTAAGATGCAGAGCCTTACAGGTCATTCAGTGGGAAAAGAGGCCCTCGCTGACGTCACACTACACCTGTGGGACTTTCACAAGAGGTTTAAAGAATAGCCTTTGACTTTTCCATAATGTCAAATATTTAACGTCACAGTGCAGTACTTACAGTAGCAAAAATCTGAATTTTAGTTTCCATAAATGTAAGACTCTGTGGGTGTGGTTTCCCTCAACTTAAAAATGTACTTAATGTGTCCTCTGCTATAAAAGTTGTCATATCCATAATGGTGTCATACACTCGAGTATAAGACACTATGGTGTGGCCCAAAAGGTTGAGAAAAATCTAAATAGCAGACAATAAGTGTATTTACTTTGCTGGTATTTATCTCTGTGTTACTTAACTCTTTCCTCTCTGCAGGTACGCAGACGCAGCAAAGCCTGCAGAGCTGGACTGAAGGAGCACGATGAGCTGGTTGCCATTGGTGACCAAATGTGTGCAGAGCTCAGCCATGCTCAGGCCATGAGTCTCGTAGATGCACAGAGTGCTACACTCAGCCTGAGGGTTAAAAGGTCAGAGCACTGACACCCACAAATTCTCTTAAAGTTTTATGTTGTTTAACATAAACTGTATGTGTGTTACCAGGTCTGGATTTCACTCCTCATCTGGTCGCTCTGCATCGCCTCGCTCCCCCATGAGGGTTTTGTCTCCCCCTGCTGCCCCGTTAGCCTCCCACCAGCCTCCCCTGCTCTCCCCTCCTGGCATACCAAAGGGCATAACTTCACCTCCAGACAGCGAGGCCTACTACGGGGAAACAGACAGCGACGCAGACACACAGGCACTCCCTCACCGACGCCCGCGCCGCACACCTCCTCATGCGCGCTCACCTGCTCGCTATGACAACCAAGAGGAGGAGGAGACCTCAGAGATGAGCGGGTGAGACATGAAGACCTAATACTTTTCTTTCCCCTTAAAAGCTGAAACGAGTTACAGTATTTTGTCCACATCCAACTGTCAAACCTTTGAAATCCATACTGTTCATGTTGAAGTGATTGATTTCTCTGTGCACTACATGTTTGATATGGTTGTACATTATGTTCTCCACATGTTTTGTTGTTTTTAATACTTCTTAAATCTTAAATTAATCCTTTATTAGTCCCACAGTGGAAATTCCTTCTCTGCATTTAACCCATCCTCTACTAGAAACCTTTCTAGAATTAGGGGGAAAGGGCAGCCACTGAGCAGCACCCCAGGATCAATGGGGGTTAGGTACCTTGCTCAGGGGTACTATTTTTTGCACTTTCACGTGATAAAAATGATTCACTATGCCGTGTTCTCTCATCGCTCTAAGGTACGAGAGCGCCACAGATCCAGGTGTTTCCCTGCAGGGTCAGTGGGATGCTCAGTTTCTTCCCGGTGTCCCTCGCAGAGAGCTGATCTATCAGCCTCTCCAGACAGAGTGGGCCACACCAGCACACACTCCACACACTCTGACCCCTCACACATCAGACCAGGGGCTGGTGGAAGCAGAGGGAGAGGTTGACAGTGGCTTCCAGGAGGCGGGCGGCTGCGTTGGTCTCATCTGCTCGCCACTGGTGTCTCCTGAACGGGCGAAAGAGGCGATGATGTTGGGCTCCAGCAAACAACTGGTGCCCATGGTAGGACCACAGCAGACACCTGTCAGTGACGAACTCTCCACCTCCTACAAGGAGAAAGCACGGCAAGCCAGTGAGTATATCATCATTAAACTGCAGTACACCAATATTACAAGAAAAGGAACTTATAAAATAAATTTTAATGGTTGATAAAGAATGATTTTCAGATTGACTTAGTAGTGGAATAACCCAAACATCTATTAAGTTGAAGAATGTGAACATATCTGCTGAACAAATATGGTCAAATATCTCATATGGTCAAACATCTCAGTTTCTTCTAGACTCACATGATCTCTCAAACGGTTTTCCCTGCAGTTAAACTCAAAACTGTAGCTAGATCACCCCCTAGTGGTAAGTTTTCCTATAACTGGAGCATCCTGTTACATTTATTGGCTGGTGGTGATTGAGTGAGATATACCAGACATATCCCACTGCATCTCCTCTGTCACTATTCTGGGCACTGGCTGTATTTGTAGGCATCGGTGCCTCTGATTGACAGATTGGACATGATTCTGATTTAAGAGTGTGTGTTCCTGTGTGTCACGTGACAATGTGTAAATTGTGGGACATATGTGATTGCGGAGAGTTTTGTATTCATCGTTAAATTTTGCTGACTCAAAGTTTAAGTCAGTACAAGCAACATGCTAGATTTGTGAAGATTTACAGATTTCAATATATATGCATTTTGAGGCTTTTGACAGAATAATTATTCTCATCTCTTGTTGATCTGAGACATGGTGATGGACTGTTTTCAATACTTTCCAGTTGCCGACCGAACAAGGAAGGAAAATGTTTTGCATGTGTTGTTGTGGAGATTTTGATCATCAGGTGAGATGACCAATGATGAAGTAATGAGTTAAGTTGAAAGGCTTCATTGACACATATAGGCGTTCTCTCTCGTTCTGCCAGCGAAACCTCGAGTTAATGTATACGACTGCCTTGCTTAGAGGCTACAGGTCAAGATGTCGGCGCCTTCCTCTGCTGATGCCGAGAGTCAACCTTGGGAGGACTGCATTCCATTGTGTTATCAGCCTTTTCTCAGCAGATTTCGGAGCAACAATGATACCAGAGAGAATTTATGGGAACCAAGGTTGCACAGAGTCCTTATTGTAAGAATATGTAATTTGTGAGTTACAGCTGGTCTGTAATGAGGTTTTAGGTTTCTATCTAGGAATGTATACGTTGTTAATCTAAAGAAGGCCAAGTAATAGAGTTTTCCCTTACAATCCCCTCCCTTTTATTGATTTCTACAATCAATAAACCAGGTGAAACATGTAACTCAGGTGGATCACTCGCAGTAAGTGAAAATAGATACCCTAAGATGTTCTTCAACAAAAAACATATACACACAATCAAATCAAACAAGGATACAATCATATAAAAGTGATTCAAAAAACCCATAAATCACAATAAATCATACATAACATCACGCAATTTTTATTCATAGTCTTCTCTACTATATGAGTCATGAATTCCACCTTCCACACTAACAAGAGACAAACTATTATTATTATTATTTATTATTTATAAACGTTTATCATTTATTTAGCCTTTATTTAATCTGGTTTAATCTGTCCCACTCAGATCAACAATCTATTTTACAGGGGAGACCTGGCTGAGGTCGCCGCAGCACAGTTGCAGTGAAAATCTGAATTCATAGATACACAAAATTAAAACTTGCTCGTATAAAACATTTGCACTCAGACATCCTGCACTCCAAAATCTTCACCAGAGCTTTGACCATGTTCAAAGTTACTGGGTTCTGAAGTTGAAGGTCGGACTGTAAATTATTCCAGGTATCAGGTGCAGACGTTTTCTTTCCCCAGTTCAGCTCGAACTTCAGGAACAACAAATAACAATATATCATATGTTGTATATTTGAGTTTGATGAAGACACTGTTATGACAACCACAACAACTACAGTAATAAATGTGAAGCCTAAAACTAAACAAATCCGTACAGTTTATACTCTTTGATTAGAGGATATGTCCCACACAAAATTAAAAAATATAAAAAAAAAATCAATGTTTTTATTAAGCTCTTACCAAAGAAAGAAATGTTAAGCTGTAAGGTAGCGATGATCACAGCTGATCCAACGAAACAAGTATGACTGACTGAGCCATGACTTCATATGAGTGACTGCAGCAGTAGTGGTGATAAATAAGAAGCTGGAGGCCTAAAAGACTTTTGCACAGGCTTTACTATAGGATGAACGATGACAGATGTTTCCAGGGAACTGCCCTTTCTCGTGTTACAAACACACATTGGCTGCCAGGGCTTGGGATATTTGATTTTAAACACTGTTGCTGTTGTGCTGTGAGTCCGTGTGCACAAGCGGTCGTTAGGTAAGACGTGTCAGCAGCATCAACTAAGAGTTACGACCGCGCTACGTCTGCAAACTATTGTTGGCTTTATGAACTCATACACAAGCAAACACACACACACACACACACACACACACTGAGTGGCACTGCTGTTCAAATACCTTGGTGATGAGGGGTCTTCCTGTCCTTGTGTGTGTGTTCGGAGATTGGACAGGTGTTTGATGCCTGTCAGACAGACAGGAATAGTGGGTTGACATCATGTGTTGATTTAAGCTGCTGGACAGAGACAAAGGTCTTTACATGGACTCTGACTCCAGAGGGGAGCTGGAAGACACAGATCGCAGAGCTGAACGCTGCGAGGGTGTGTGTGGGAGGGTCTGAGGGAGGTAAAGGCAACACACACACACACACACAAGCGCGCACACACACACACACTTGTGAAATGAGGGACCTCACATCGCTTTCAGGTGCAGATGTAGATGGACACACAGTACCACACACTGTGTACGCAGGTAAGATATCACACAGATTCACTCACATTAAAGGTGATTATTTTTTTGACAAATGACCTTATTTCTATGCTGTGTCAGCATCATATAATGTTGAACATCATCACCTGTCACTTTTGTACTCCTAACTGCACTTAACTGACTTTCTGTGATTGTGTATCTCATTTTGTCGTTTCAAAATTGGAATAGAAATTGCATACGTTGATGTGTCCCCGTCCTAATTTGCTTTAAATACGTGTATAAAACAGTAATATATTTATTAATATATATTTATTTTATGTACATATACAGATATATATATACAGTATATATCTGTATATGATGTTTGTATTATGATGTATGATTTTTAACCATGGCTTTCAGGATGCTAATGTTGGTCTGTTGGTGCATCGCTTTAGTCAAGACTGAAATATTTCACCGGCTAAGAGATGGATTAGGGTGCATTTTTTTTGTCAGGCCCCAGAGGATAAATGATGACTGTGATGATCCGTGAACTTTTCCTCCACTTTGTTTTGTAGTGATCGTGAACATGACAGTGACACGGCAGCTTTTTGATGGAGCGCCATGACGTTTGCCACATACTGTATGTTCACGTCCCCCTCACCATGAATTATAATTATATCAAGTCAACATTGTAAGTGGGATTATTATTTTGTTACGTCTTGGTAAATTTGACAGCATCAGACTACAGCTATGTTCGTGTGAGGTGAGCCAAGATACTACAGAGACGCAAATAGCATCGGACTAAGCGGAAATGCACACACACATACACACGCGCAGTGACTGTGACAGCAGGAATTCTTTGTTCTAAATCCACAACACACACTCCCGTCTGTCACTGCTAATCCTCACTGCATCTCCTCACTGTGATAACACTGTATAAATCAACACCTGCTCACAGTTTTGTTGCCATTGTTTGCCGCCTGTGCCTTTTTATGTATTGATCAAAAAACCCATTACTGTATATTTGTTTTCTGTCTCTCTCCACACATTAACTTTGGTCTCTCTGTCTTTCCTCTTCTTGTCTTTGCAGAGTTGCAGCGTGGGGAGAGTTTTGTGGAGAAACAGGTGAAAGAAGCTCGTACTAAATGCCGCTCTATTGCGTCCCTGCTGACTGACGCTCCCAACCCCAACTCAAAAGGGGTGCTTATGTTCAAGAAACGCCGGCAGAGGGCCAAGAGGTACACACTGACCTGCTTTGGTAAAGCTGAGGGAGACACAGGAGGGGACACAGAAGGGGAGACAGGAGGAGAGACTGAGGAAGAAGGAGGGAGTTCCATCCTAAGTGGCTCAGAAGTTGACGAGGAGGGATTCTCAACGTCCTTTGACCCGACGGGGGACTCTGGTTATCTGGATCTGCTGGACAGGAAAAGCTCAGCCTGTCCCTCAACTACACCAACCACTCCAACAACACCTAAAACCAATTTCAGCCCAGGGCTGGACATCTGGAGCAGATCCTGTTTGTGAGCGGCGAGCGTCTCATCAGCGACCCAGCGGGGGAGCTGGGCCGCGTGCAGGACTTCCTGGGCCTCAAGAGGATCATCACTGACAAACACTTTTATTTTAACCAGACCAAGGGTTTCCCGTGCCTCAAGAAGGCTGAGGGCAGCAGCAAGCCTCACTGCCTAGGAAAAACCAAAGGGAGGACCCATCCCAACATTGACCCAGAGGTGGTGCAGAGGCTGCGGGACTTCTACAGGCCATTTAACATGAAGTTCTACCAGATGACGGGGCGTTTTTTTGGCTGGGACGACTGAATGTGTTCCACAAAGACACTGAGGACTGTTGGATATACAAAGGTTTTGACAAAATAGTCATATTTCATGAAATAAGTCATCATGTCACCAAAAAAACAAGATTCATGTAAATATTCTTATACTCATCCCATCAATATCTGGTAATCTATTGGTTATAAGTCTTTGTTTTGCACAAAGAAATGTTTCTGTTTTATTATGTTGTCTCATAGATTTATGATTCTTATATTTTTCTAAAGTTGATGCTCTATTTTGGTGAAATAATTCCTTTTAATTTAATTTAATTTGTGTGTTTTAACATTGCACTGTAGCTCTCTTCAAAAAAATACAGTGTACAGTATATTCAGATTATGTTAATATCAAGAAATGTAACAGGCAACAGATTACAATGCAGATTTATGGGTTTATTAATATGAATTGTTTTACTATGACTTTATCCTTGTGATATTGTAATTTTTTTTGACTTTCATAATGTTACTGCCGACAGATATATTTTGACTTTGTAGTCAAAGTGGTAGACTTTTTCCTCCACAAACAGTGTCCTTGTTACTGTGGCACAGAAATAATGGCCGCTGCACTAAACCCGAAGCAATATGTGACTGTTACAGGAGAGAGGGATGTGTTCCGTCTCTCCTCAGCAGCACCCAGGATATATGCAATGTCTCACAGTTACATTTTTCATCATCAAAGCTGCCTCTAATCCACAATCACGGGGACATTTTCAAAGGATGATTGAGTCGTTGAAGGATTTTTCGTCATCTCTCGCTGCATCTGAGGAAACTTTTCCTTATATTAGTCTTTGAGAGAGAGAGAGAGAGAGAGAGAAGTATGGAAGCCAGTGCTTCTTGAAGAAGATGGTTGAAATCACACTGGGGCTTTGGATAAAAGCTCTCACTGAGGAATTTGATGCCATACTTTAAACCTACGTAGCTGCTTTCAAGTTTTCTAGCGAAATAGTGTATGAAAAAAACAAAAAAAAACCTTAATGTATTTTTGAAATGTATTTATTCACACAAATGCTATGTTTGTATTTTTGAATAATTCCATGGTGTTTATTTTCTCCCCATGCCTTTTGGAGTTTGTTTTATACTGAATACTAAAAACATGCTATCGTCGTTTTAATTTCAGGTTTTCCGGTTTTAGTCGCAGAGCTGAGATTGTATCATTATCATTATTATTATTATATCAGTTAATGAAGTTACAAGGCAAAGACAGCACTGACTGTTATTCAAGCAACAGCGACTTGAGTGGAGGGAGGGAAGAGACCTCAGGAGCAAAAAGTGTGACTCAAATTTCCACAACATGCCTTGTGAATTGAATGCACTTCATGTCACTGGTCTCCTTTGCCTTGACGCTGTGTGTGTGTGTACTTGAATGTGTTACCTCTTTGGGACCTTTATGGCATAAACACTGAGTTTGTCAGGACCAGTAGTCCTCATGGTGACCAAAACCTAATCCTAATGAGGCAGAACCTGATTTCTGAGAAACTGGATAAGTTTATGGCTGAGATCTGAATTAGCGTTAGGGCTGATCATTACCCGGTTATAGTCCAAAAAGGTTCATACTCTCTTTTTCCTGATATACTTGAGCTTAAATTTCATTTAGTCAGTAAGTAAGTAAAGTAAGGTTGTTTACCTTGACATATTTCAGCTATCAACTGTAGTCTTCGTCAGGCGTGTCTTGCTCAGCTGTTCCTGGCGACTATGCACCGCCCCTCTGTCTGACGCCTTGTCGTTGTTGTTGTAGGAGTGTGAAAAAGAAACATCAACACAACAATGATGGACTGGGAAGAGGCCAAAGTCATCCGCTCTGAAAGCAACAAACACCACCTCTGGATCAGGGAGGCCATCGAGATCCGGGAAAAATGGGCCCCAAGGACAATCACGTCTCCTGCTGTCTGACAAACCTGTATAAGGAACAGCTGAGCAAGACATGTCATGGTAACATTACGTGACACTTCTGATGATAGCCAAAGCATATCAAGGTAAAAAACCTTACTTTACCTGTCTGACTAAATGCAATTCAAGCTCAAGGGTTAAGTGGTTATGGTTAAGGTTAGGGGTAAGGTTTTATTTAGGCTGTCCAAATGAATGGATGTCAATGCAGCGTCCTATGAAGAAGAAGTGCTGCACAAACCTGTGTGTGTATGTGTTTGAACCTGGAGAGTTTGAGAACAACGGCTGAGTAATTGTTCCTAATTGCTGTCTACTTGTATTGTGAGCCACTGTCCTAAAGCAGATGTTATATATATATATATATATATATATATATATATATATATATATATATATATATATATATATATATATATATATATATATACACACATATGCTTTTGGAAAGTGGCATTTTGTTACCAATATATCTGTGCTGTTCTGACTGTCGTTGACTTCCACGTTTTAGGGTTTTTTACAGCACACATTGAATAAAATAAATTATATGCTATTGATTTATTTTGTGCTGGCCTATTTTTTGTCTGTTGTGTTTCTCATTACAGTGACTCAACCTCAGAAATGAATGCATGAGAGTACGCACGAGTGTGAGTGGATGCCAAATCCACAACACTAATGAGAGAACATTACAGTTCGTTACAGTCCTGCTCACACATCTAACAAGCTCAGCTTCCTGCTGTATTGCAACCACACGTACTGTACTCTGTCCTTATTGCCCCCACTGTTGCACTCTTATTGTTTCTGTCATAAGAGCAATTCTCTTTAGATCTCGGGAGCTTGAAAGCCTGATTTGAGTTGACAAAATGCAGTTTCAGCCAAAATGTTACATGAAAGTAATAAGTGAATTTATTTAATAACAGCTGTTCTAGGATTCACAAAGTGGTTAATAAGAATAAGACTGAAAAAGAGAAAATGTGCAAACATGAACAACAAAATGGTGGTCCTATATACATAAGACACCAGAATAAAGAAATAAAATAAACATTCAGATCTGCTGCATTAGTTAGACACACACAGTGTTATTGCAGTGGCTGAAACACGAGTCTGTTTATCATGCTGAGCCTCAAAAACAAAATGTCTGGTAAGTTTTTGTTCAGGCATGAAGTCATCCCCAACACACACTGACCAAAGCAAGAGAAATGCAATGCATACATTCTTCATTGTTCAGAAAACAATAACAAAAAGAAAATGTGCCAGGATTGTGAACGCTGCGCCAACATTTCTGAAAGGAAGTCCGATCCAATCCAGCTTTATTTATACAGCACAGAAATCCACAAAAACAGAAAACATTGCGGCCGACCTTAGTTTTCAGATGCTCTAATAATCTAATCCCTCAATCTGATCATCCAGGCTGTTAACCAGGCAATGTAATCCCTTCTAACTGAATGATCAGGTAGTTTTACTCTGAATTTAGCCGGCTTTAAAGTCTAGATTAATATGTTCAGTGGTCGGCTTGCTTTAGGGAAGCAATTTGCCCATAAATACATTGAGAACTAAATCCCTTTTAAAACTCTTGAAAACTTCTAAAGAAATGGAGCCGGTGTAATAATTGAATGCTAAGTGCTTTCACATAGTGTATGTTTAATTTCACAAGCTTTTAAGCATGGTAAATGATTGGCTCATATTCAACGCTCCTGGGAAGTTTTCTGATATACATTATGCATGTACATGCTTCTCTACTTTCCGAGCACTCCTAACTTCCCCTCATGATGATGAAAAACGTCGAACCTTAAAAACCCATTCAAGCCTCAGACCCTCTCTGAATGCCCCGAAAGCAAGAGGACATGCTTGTGTTTTGCAAGAGTGACTGCCCTCTCCGTCCCGTCTTCACCTTTTTCCCCTCCACACTCTGCTGTACCTGTTTGTTTTTCTTTTGCTTAAGGAATCCCGTTGGCCTTTTCCTCCCGAGAAAACCCTGTCCACAGATGTTTTAAGTGTATTTACGCTAGCCCTCCTCGTGCTAAAATAATGTGACTTCAACAACCTGCGCAGGGCCTTGGGAGCAGACGGGGAAGCGGAGGCTGATAGCCATTTGTTGACTTGTTCAATTTGCTTGTTATTCCTTCCTTAAGGGGGGGGGGGCGTGGGGAGCCTCTTCGTCAGCGGTTACTCACAGTAATGAACAGAGACAGTTTTCATCCTCCCGCTCAAATCTCCGAAGGGCGGCTAACTATGAGAGAGAAAATGCATCTGCTGCGGGACGGCACACAGACCACCACTGTCAGAGAGCATCCAGCTCACTTTCGCTGGCATGGACGTGGGGAGAACTTCGAGTCTATTGAGTGAAAAACAGCTTGTAGCATGTGGTAGGTTTGTTTGAGGGCGGGGCAAGCTGCTGCAGAAAGACAGGCATTTCTGGCAGCCTTGGAAGAGTCTTTGATCGGCCTTTTCATTCTTCTTGAATTCCCCTTTTTTCGTTTTCTTGCTGATTTCATTGATATGGCATCACAGACACACACTCACATACAGTATAGGCTGCATGTACACAGTGAGCTCGCAGGATTACGGCCTGGTTTCAGGGGTAGTGTTGGGATCAGGTAAGGGTTTGGTAAGTAGTTTTGTTGGTTAAGGTTAGTCCATGAGTGTCCACACAAAGAATGCAACACCGGCTTGTCTTTCGTAGGCTGTGTGGACCAACTGTCAAGCAAACCTATCTTTGTGAGGACGTTCTGACCTTGTGAGGACAGTTTGGCTGATTCATACAAATTTAACCCTTAAAAGTTCCTTTAATTTCCTGACTAATTTGTTCCTTGCAGCAGAAAAGCTCACCCTCCCAAAAACTGCTGTAAAAAAACATTAATATGTTTTTCTACTTTTAATGAGTCAAACTACTTCAGCCTGAAAATATACTTATCAAATATTAATACAATTTTGAGATTTTAACCCTTTACAGGCCAGTATGTTTGCACAACTCCACTGTTTTTTATGGAAAAAGAAATAAATAAAAATAATGACTAATTTGTTCCTAGTGGCAGTAAATGTCACCTTCCCAAAAACTGCCATAAAATACATATCAAGGCCTTGTGGACCACTTCATTCAAAAAGGTTTTGCTTGACCAATTGTCAAGCAAACCTATCTTTATGAGAAAATGTTGACCTTGTGAGGACATTCATTTTGGCTGGTTCATACAACTTTAACAGGCTTTTTGAGGATTATGACCTGGTTTTAGGAGTTGGGGTTAGAGTAAGGGTTAGGTTTAGGCAATTAGTTTTAATGGTTAAGGTTAGAGTAAGGACCTAGAATTATGCCTATGAGTGTCCACACAAAGAATGCAAAACCAGCGCGTGTGTGTGTGTTATGTGAGATGATGTAAAGGGATCTAAGAGATTGCTTTGAAGAAGAAGGCAGCAGCATTGAGAACAGAATCGTTGGTGCATCGTTCCCCGAGTGCACCCATTTACATACATAGATCCAGTATGTGGCTTCGCTCCTCACGCACACACTGACCCACCGGTTTCTACACACGAACACAGTCACCACCCACTTCTACCCTGCGGAGGGACATGAAGGAGATCAGACCTCTGTTTTCCCTAGATCTCAGAAGAGAAGCCCTTAATCCCCGGCCTAGTACGGGCAAATACCTCCGGCAGGCACGCTCCACGCACAGCCTTAATCAAAACAGCCAAGTGGGTGACTGGGTTGCACTTTCATTTTCAAGTCTTCTTCATTGAGAGATCTTCAAACTTTAAAAAAAAAACAGCATTTCAAATCTTATCAGGTGCTCTGTGGTCAAATACCTGTGTTTTATGCTGCAACATATGCATTTATGTTAAAGGTTAGGGTTTGAATAAAGCATAGCACGCAACCATTCAATATACGGATTCATATGGAGAGAGGAAGCCACGTTTTTCTCAGAAAAGTATTTTTCTTCTGTAGTTTATTTGGAGCCACACGTCAGGTTTTCCTCATTGTGACAGAACAGAGAGATTGTGGCCTGCTGAATGCATACCGGGAAAAAAATGTCGAACATTTCTGCAGCCATTGTCGGTTTTAAAATAAAAGACCTTCTCATGAAAATGACCAATTGTTCCTCGGCGATGAAAAGCCATGTCACTAATGCCTCGCATGCCAGTAATAAAACCAGGCACTGCTCTTTGAAATGTCACTTCTGGGCCTGGAGTACAGCAGACAACACACAAAATTAGCAATTAAGATCAAGTCTGGGAGCAGGACTCTTTCCAGACATGTGTGTTTTGACTTCGGAGTTTTCACGCATCTCTCCTTCGGAAAACCTTCTTTTTAAAAGAGCTGCTGCTTTTCAAAGGGCCGCTAATTGATCCTGACACATGATTAAGGATGTGTTCATGTTAAGCTCAAATTTTCCTTCCTCTGGATGAAAAGCAGGGTGACAGGACTCTAAACAAGAAGGCCAGATTGTCTGAGGGGTCGAGTCCAAATATGTCCCCTGGGGAGAAGTTTGCCCTGTTAGTGGAAGTTTTTTGGAAGCTCTGCCACTCAGCGCTGGAACTTCTTAGTCACACGATCATAGAGTTCATCGGCGCGGACAATGAATATCAGGTTTTCTGAGGTTAAGGAACACCAAGCGAATGTGTGAGGCAAAATAGTCGCTTTTTTGGTGAAACAAAGACATAGTAGACAGGTTTAATGCATTGAGATACTATAGTATAGTGACGTAAAGATCACTCCCACTGTTTTTTTATGTAAAACTAGAGTTTTGAATGGCACTTATTTGCTTTCTTGAGAGATTCAAACCCACTCATCGCACTTATATTAACACGTATAAAGCTTAAACATCTTTAGCATAGTTGGCCATTTTAGGAAATGGTCTCATTTGCTGGAATACCAACACGTCAAGGGGAATTGCTCGCATGCTAAATATAAAGCGAAGGCCCGAAGGCAAGTGGCTTAGCTTTGCATTAAGACTGCATGCAGGACGGAAACAGCCTTCAAGAATACACTGACCAAAAGCTTGTTAATTTAATTGTGGATTATCTGCTACTTGTCAAGAAATAGTCACAGCTCATAAGTCTCCCTGAAACCACAAATTGTCATTTGAACTGCAATTTGAGGTTTCGTGGGGGAAAACAAGCAATGTAACGTCACATTTGCCAAAACGTCTGTTCTGTTCTTGTATTTATTTATTTTTCTGCGGTCTGTGGGAGGTTGTGATTTTCACGACAAGAATAACATATAGTATTTATTGTTTTTTGTTTTTTTTTCCTTATTTCTCACACATGTTGTGAAATGGCTGCCGCGTGAGACTCTGTCAAGTGATGTTGGGGAGTGGAGTAAGAGACTGAAAGTGGCAGAGAGAAGGTGTCTGATAAAGAAGCGGGGAATTAGCCAACGTGGCCTGAAACAAAATGGTCTAAATAAATCATTACATGCTTGTTCCTTGTCACTGCACAATCTCTGTTTGCCTTATGAATGATTGAGAACGTGCCCCTGCTGGTACCTCCCACTCATTACAGACATTGTCCCGTTACACTCGACATAAAACACGCACGTCTTCAAACCCGTGAACCCGCTTCCTTTGCCTCAGATTCACAGAGCCAAAAACCCTTCAGTCAAATAACAAAAGACTATCAAATGTTTTCACCTGTCAGCTCGTATTCAAACCCCATGGATGGTATTAGTCACGCAGAAACAACACTAAATTCCAAACGCTGACATAAAAAGGAGGCTTTGTTAATAATTGACGCTGTCAGAGTGCCACAGTGCTGAGAGAAGGGACAGCATGCAAACACCACGGAAAGAAAAAGTCAAGGCTCCACCAAGTAATTATTTATCACCCGAGGCTATAGCCGTGCATGCAAAGTGTTACTGGAGAAAGCCAAACATGATGAACTATAGCCTGGAGGACGGCACCACGAAGTGTTACGGGCCAATTCAATATTTCATCTGGGACTGGGTGTTCTGGTGGAGCAGGACGTGGCACACTTGGGACTGATGCAAAGAGAGACGCCGGGCGGTGGGAAACCTGAGCTGTTGGGTCTCTGCCGCGGCAAAGGAGGTGAATTTGTCCTTTTGGCCGAATGAATTTCGATTTAGTCGGTCCCTTTTCAACCTATTTTGGAAAAGAGGTTGTTCTTACCGGGAACCCTATGACATATAACACTGTGTGTGTGTGTGTGTGTGTTTATTCAGCGTCACTCCCTATTCTGTCACGGCACCCATTTCTTCATTTAGCCTTTTAGCTTCAGGTTTGTCTTGCGCTGAATAATGAGGGGCCATTGGAGGTCATTTTGAGAAGTATGTATGTATGTATAAACCCTAGCTGCTACAAACAGTGGCCCTTGCACTCATGAATATGACAGCGGTGGCAGTTTGTTACCCCTTTCCAAACGAATGTGTGGCCAGAGAATTCTGGGTACAATCGGGTGATGGATTTGTTTCATGGCGATGCCCGGTAATCAGCAAGTGTGTATGAAGCAGAGACGGCTCCCCAGGCATGAGCAAATAAACGCCCGCACAAGGCCCCTTGAGGCCAAACAGTGCTTAAAGAGTCCCAAAGGAAGTCTTTTTTCTTTCTTTTAGACATATATTTTATGCCTACTGTAAACATACAGAAAAGTAATATTATGTCAGCGAAACTACAAATCCACGAGTGTGGTAGATTTACAGTTCAACAAAAGTCGACAGTATTGGTCGGGGCCATCAAATTCCCGACCAAATTCAGCCTAGGTCACCATAAAGGCTCGGTACGGCCCTGATTTGAATGATCACATGTGCTGTCAAGTGTTTCTCCACACAATGACTGCTGTAAGGTTTGCTGAGTGTGATGTATCGCCGGCCGGCCTTTGGAAAACAGTCGTAAACCCTGTGGACACTCTTTTCTCAGCATGCTTTGAGGTCATGCTGGTATTGAGTGAGATGTAAACACAACATACTTACGCTACAGTAGTTATACACTTCTTCACTGGCTGAGAAAAGTACGTTAATGGAGAGAAATGGAGTCAGTCTGACTACATTGGGATATTTGATATACCTTTGGTAATCTGTAATATATGGCACCGGGCTTTTAGTAGTTGTGCCCTGTTGTTGTCCTTTCAAAATACACAACAGTGGTACAGCTGCACAGATGGAAAGCAAGAACCTTCCCTCCGTGTATTATGAGCTCTTGCGTGACGATACTGTTCTGTACTGAGTGTGAAAGGGAGAACGTTGGCATTTGCATCTGTATCTGTTTTTGTGCTGCACAGTTTATGTGTGTGTGTGTGTGTGTCAGGTACATGATCCAGGTGGACAGCAGCAGTGGGGCTCAGGTGTCCCGTTACAGGCAGCAGCAGGTGAGCGAGGCCTGGCCGAGGTCACCCGCGAGGACCCTGCCCTGTCGTCACCTACCTCCCGGGCTCCGCTCCACGCTTGCCCTGTCATCGTCATCCGATCCCGGCTCTGCACGCATGGGAACAGCGGCTCGGCAGCACGACAATGGGGCTCCTTTAATTATCCGGGACGGTGTCCGCACTCAAGTGATGAGGGCTAAAATGCTTTTGCACCAGTCATGAGACGAGCAGCTCAGGCATTCAGGCGTGCGGCCTCAAAGGCACGGTGATAATTGATCACGTTGTCGAGGAGTGTATGCGACACAAAGGCCACGTAGGTGAGTAGTGTTACTTTTAGCTCACATTACCACAGTGTAAAAGCCGCACAAGTTGGCATATTTACAATACATTTGCCCATGTGCACTCTCTTACAACACATACCTGGGCTAAACCACACCTCAAATCTCCAATATCTTGTCTCACAGACGCCACGTTTGCAAAAAGCTCTGGACAGAAAATGCAAAATATTTTTTTAATAGTTAGATATATATATATATATATATATATATATATATATATATATATATATATACATATATGTATGTACATATGTATATAGCTATATCTATAGTTACATATAGAGAAGCTTTTACACCAAAGTCCAGTACAGGGCACTTTGATTCCGTCTTCATGGTTCCTTAAAAATGATCCTATACTTTCCTAAACTCAAAAATAATCCCTCTTCTCACTTGATGTACCCTAATATTAGTAAACACTTCCATGATAAGTTTATGATATAAATTGAAAAAACTGCATAAATTCCCCCCAAATAAGGAGGAGTACCGATTATTATGCATGCTGGTTGGTATAGAGAGAGTTTCTAGGGTTGTGGTTGTGATTTTCTTGGAGAGCAGGTCGAGCGGGTTCAGTGTCATACAGAGGATACAGAGGATGTGATGCTGCAGGACAGGTACGAAGGTATTAGCATAATGACTGACCAGGTAGATCTCCAGCAGAGGTGCGTTGGCCGTAGTGTTACAGCAAACAGTGACTGAATGATTGGTTTGGAGACTGATCTTAAATACTGCCAACAGGTGAGGGCTTGATTGATAGAACAGGTGCACAGGAGGGTTGAGGGCGCGACCTGAAACCATGCTTCATAGACACTCTTTCCCGCTCTCTCTTTCTCTTTTTGGTTCAGTGTCTGACTACTTTGACCTTCAACTCATTTAGGGCATGTACGATATAAAACACTGCATACAAAGTCCCGCTCAGAGACATACTGTACTCTTAATGTGAGACAGGGTTCATTTGTTTGGCCTTGTTTCTTCTTTCCAGATAACAACAAAGACTCATGAAGGAATTCAGTGTGTTATTACACCCAGGGGTTATGACTTGGAGGGCGAAAGAAAAAGCGGGTGGTGAGGCATTCTTTTACTGGTGCTTTCTCGACTCATGCAGTCAGGATTTGGTCCATCACAGAGTGAGAGGTTCAGGGAGATACTATGTGGGACAAATTAAACAGGCTTTATGCGCTGGATCTTAAAGCATGGGCTCTTCAGCTCACCAAGGAAATTGAGTTTGTGACCGAAAAAATGCACTTTCCTCTTAACCCCCCCTGACCAGCCGTCACAGATACACAAACTTTCCCTTTGAAGGCTAAATGGGCAGAAACGAGGGAGGATTGGCTGTTCTGGGGAGTTATGGACGCGCTGATCCTATTACCCGTCCCCCCTCTGAAAAATGTGTCTGCGGGGCCCAGGAGCTTTTAACCTTTCGCTGCTCTGCGCTTGGATTCATGGGGGTTTGTGGCGCTCTAGTGTTAATGTTGCTTTTTTTGTCAATAATGCACTGCTCACCGGAAAATGAAGGAGGCATGTGCTTTTTAACCAGGAGGTAAGTCCGACTGTCTTTCTGTAAGTGCAGGAAATTCCCTTTGTACAGAGAAAATCAATGAGGGGGTTCCTTTTAAAACAAGAAAACAGAAGAGTGAGCGGAGCGTTACACTCATAACCCACAACAGAAGTGTGCAATGACGCTCAATGCTACAAGCAGTTTTCCTCAACCAAGTGTAAACCAAAACATGTTTTTGTCATAATTAAAGTAAGGCTATAGTGCACCTGTAAAACATGTTTATCAATGGGAGTGTGGAGAAATTATAGAGCCCTTCAAGCCAATGATCAGCAGGAAGTCTGACAGAGACATCTCAGTTTGAAGACGTCAAACTGTGATTCCGGAATGTCTCGTTCTGGATTCCGGAGCGTTAAGAGACACAATGGAACAGACGCAGAGCAACTCACAAACGTGTTTATTTGATAGGAGTGAAAATGTCACATAAATGGGATTCGAAACAACACGTGTCTGTGTTACAAGTGATCGCAGCAACACAGCATTAAGGCTGCTTTTTTCCCTTAAAACGTACACACTGTACAGAGGCTATAAGAATATACTGTATAGAGTGTCTTTTATCCTTTTCTCAGCACAACCTATAGGCAATCTGATGAAAATATATATTTTTTTATATATACACCTGAGCAAAAAGTACTCAGTTTGAAGTTCGCTTGGCTCATTTTTATTTACAAAAATAAAATAATTAGGAAAATATATGGAAAAATACTTTTTTAAATATGTGATATAAAATTAATTTTAACTTTGACTTTGAAGATGTGACCTATAAACACACAAATCCACTCCAAATAAGGAGTTTTGTATTATTCCCACGACAATTTACCAAGAGTGCGCCTGTGGCCCAGATTTATGCCACGTGAGCACTAAGGGTTAAAATGTACCAAAGCTGGCTACATTCACATTATACTGTATATATTTTACAGTAGGTAGCAGAGTTTTGGTCTTTTTTTATGATGCTCGGGTATTAAAAAATGTGTTCAACAACGTGACATAATCTGGAGAGCCGTAACATTTTAAAACAGCTGGTTTAAGGAGACCGAACATTTGTTGTTGTTGTCCAAACAAAAACCTGGAGTCTATCCCGTGACAATCGCACATCGGCCGTGCTGATCTACTTGTGTGGCAGTTTCGCAACTCGCCACACACCTCCGCTAACGTGTTAGCTCAAATACCCCAGGAAAGCTCTGAAAACAGACATTAAAGCCGCCTAAATCCCCCAAGTAGCGGTGAGCTTAGCGTGGTCTCTGAAAGGTATCCAACCATTTATGTGAAACCTAAGCACTTCTTGATCAAAGGGTTTCAGACGACTGCAAGGTGAATGAGGAGCCTTGTCAAATTCTCACTTGATTACCTTTTTTCTAGTGTGTGTGTGTGTGTGTGCGTGTGTGTGGAATGAATGTCTCTACTGACAGAAATCTTTCACCAGGGAGCGCAGATTAACACATCAAATCCCGCCTTTCAATCAATAGGGAGGTAATGGAGCGATTGAAAATACTGCACACTGCCAGTGCACGGGGTAGATTTAAGTAGCATTCTCTGTAGTCACTGTGCAAGAACCTCACAAGATAACACAATTAGAGACTTACTCTTTGTCGAAATGTCGAGATCCTGTAAATGGCTGTTGTCTGATCATTAATAGGAGACGATCAAAAGGTTTTATATCAACGTTAGAGGGAAAATCTGCGATAAGCCATTATTGCTGTGGTACAGTGGTGCTGTGGGGCCTCACCGCAAGAAGGTTCAAGGTTTGAATTCCAGTTCTTTCTGTGTTATCTACTTCTACTTCTAGAAACTTGCATGTATCCCCTTTAAGCAGTCTAAATATAGGTCTATAACTTTTTTATATTACTGCTTTGACGACACTTTTAGAAACATGACACAAACAGCCCTGAAGAATATTTCTCCCGAGTCATGAGCTGAAGCTGGCTCAGCTCCTGACAGTAGCCGCAACAGGTCCAGTTTGTATTTGCACAAACTTGACCCCCCTGACCTCTTCCTGCAGGCTCACGACCCTTCTCACTGACCCGTCAACAAACTAATTTGTCAACAGTGACCTTTCGGGTCTGAGGCACTTGCGCTTACTGCAGCTCTCCTCTTTTTTTTTTTTGCAGACATCGTTCTCTCCTCACAATCAATAAGAAAACTTTTGAAATACTTAAACAAGAGGGAGAAAGAAAAAAAAAAAAGAGCCTCGGTGCTGACCCATAAATATTAATGCACGCTGCTGCCTCTGTTTTATGCATGTTCGATCTCAAAAGTTAATGTGGTGTTTAACAGCTTGTGCTAAACTCAGCACTTTAGCATACTTGTCATATCGGCGGCATGGGCCGACTGTAGCAGATCTCGTATCATTTTCATAAAGTGGGTAATGAGGACGATTACACATGTCAGTGCACAGTTTGTGCGTGCCGGGAGTAGAAAGTATAGTTTTATTTTAATGTCACTGCTTTTCATGTGACATGGGCACTTTGATTCTGACTCCCAAACATTTGCACTTGCGAGACAATGATGGTCTACTCTCTCAGCCTTGTTTTAATAATTCTACACTGGTGAGTTAGCACTTAGTCTTTAACCCTGCTTGCCTTGGCGTTTAATGGTCAGTAGATGGATAACACATAATAGCACACAGAGAATTGTAAAAAAGAAATAAATAAATGAATGAACTCTAATGAGAAATGCCTCAATATTTCGGAATTCATTGTTTATTTTTTTCTGATATGATATGTATTTATTAGATTGGATAATCAATAATCAAACATTTGGTTAAGTTAGGTTAGGTTAAACTTTGATTTCACATAAAAACATAATAGTACACACATTTAAACCTATTGTTAAAGCAAATCAACAGCTAACATCTTTAAAACATGTTAATGAATCTGATTTTTGGGTAATCCATTGTATTTTCCCCTTTTATATACTATAATATACACTTAATGTCATATCTCTTTTTGCTTATACAGTTATAAAGTGCTATCAGTAATGAATTGATTATAGATGCTAAGTTAGAGCACTTTGAGCGCTTTAAAAGTGCTGTATAAATTAAACATATTGTTATTATTATTTAATACAGTGATAGACTTGAAACCAATTCTTGCCTATTTCAAGCCATTGGATTTGCATCATCACTTCCAAATCGTGCCCAGTCTGCACAGAGAGTGCTGAGAGAGTGGGTTGGGTTTAGTTTTGTTAAGAAAACAAAAAAAACGATAAGAATGAAGACAGGAGAGAACATCCATGACTGGCTCATGTACTTCATGACTGATTATGGATCGTGTAATGAGGCCAAAATCCAGCGAGTTAAGTCCCAGCAGGAGACCAGTTGCAGAAACAGTTTTTCCCATATTAGGAGCAATGAAAGTAAGATGATTTAGTTCCTTGTCTTCATCATCTTCATTCCTGCACAGTCATGAGTTGGATAGAAAACAAGACTTGACACCAGTTACTTGAAATGATGACTCCTCACCTCTGATTTGTTGTGCTTGTGGTCACGCCGGGCATGGTTTCCTAAAGCTGAGTGTTGGTGGTGTAAGCCCTTATCAAAAGCAGAATACTTGCACACACACAGCAACATGTAACTCGTGTCGCGTACGCGGCGCCTTTGTGCCTCCTTGGCATTTGCCGCTGCTTTCCACAGCGGACGGAGAGCGCCTGCATTAGCGCTGACGCTACTGCGATCCTCTGAGGCCTCGTTCCTCTCATTCACTCTTTCCAAGCACAGCGAACACAAAAGCGGCATTTCAAATTTGTCAAAGCAGCAGAGGGGACTGTGGAAAAATGTGATAAGACAAAACAACTGCACTATAAGCACCGGGGGCACAAAGGAGACTGTGGAAGGTGGAAAGACAGACTTCACTGGGCTTCAGTCTTGACAGATTGCATTTTCTAAGGCGTTTCAGAGACTAAATTGCACAGGGATGCAATGTGTAGCACGTTATTGAATGGCTTTAATTAAACTATTTCTTAAACCAAGCTCATTTAAAGTTGTGTGACCTTTGTGACCTTTAGCAAAATAGAGCTTTAATGTTTTCTATTCACACAAGTGTAGAAGAGTACAATAAATACATGCTTGTGCTCAGCATGTATTGTATTGCATGTTAAATTGTCAATTAATTTCAAAGTACTGTATCAATATTGCCTTGTTTTTGCAGTAAATCTAGTAAGAAACAAATTAAATAAAAGCTTGAAGAATGTTGAAGTCATCCCTGTCAATGCCAAAACAGCTGGACCTCAAAAATGACGGCAATTCCTCCACAACGTTGACATTCCAAATCAATGCAGTGAAAGTACTGATAAAAAGGTCATTTCTGCTGGAACTAAGTCATCATAATAAATCAGGGACTCTTTGTCGGAATGAGACGCGACCTGAAGTTATCGTCATTTAAAAGGCAAAAATGCACAAAGTCGTCAGCGTGAACATATGGATGCAGGAGGTCAAGGAAAGGCGAGGAGAACATTAAGAGGCATTCAAACATTCATAGGTGCAGTTTTGAATGTGTCGCTTGATGGAAGAGAGTCAGAGCAGGCTGAGAGGCAGGACTCTGGCACCGGCAAACAATCCATTTGTTCATGGCACAGGCGTTAATGGCTGAGCACCTCTGAGCCAGAACACATAAGGGAGCGCTTTAATCAAAACTTGCATGCATTACCTCCACAGATCTAGGCAAACATTTGCAGAGAGTGGGCAGGAGGTGAGCGTGAGCCAGTTAAGTCCCTCAAGCTTGGAGATGATGGAGGGAGGGAGGGAGGGGGGGGCTGTAACTCCAAAAACAACCCGGGTCCCTGTGCTTGGACCACATGTCGAGGGGAAATGAGGAACGTATGCAGTATCAGGATGGTGGCAGGCAATGGAGGTTTGAACACGGAGGTGGGATTAGGTCTGTCAATAGACCACAGTGTGGCTGATCCTGTCAGAACTGCACCGGGGGTTAAAGACCAGGTAATCAGACGCACACACACACACACACACACTTAATGCTGTGTGGGTGCAGGCTCTTGCAGACCTTCCTCTGGTGGCTTGATGAGGTGTCTTCGCTGATTAATGCCACACAGAACTTTGGAGGTCATTTCCAGGACTTTAATTAGGCCAGGCACTAACTAAATCACACTTGCACAATTGACTTCTCAGTTGAGTATCTTCAATTAGGCTTAGCTGAAGGCCTGGAAACCTGATTACTGTGTTTACTTGAGTAGCAGTCCCAAATTTAAAGGTCAAGAGGGGACAATGGCGTATCGGTTACCCACTGCAGATACAAGCAGAGCAGAGACAAAATGAAAAGTTATGCAGGTCCTTTAGTAGTTGTGAGAAAGGCAAAGGTTACTTGGGAGACTCATGCTGAGGCCAGACACACCCAAATCAGATTAAAAAGCCAAATCCTTGCAATCTGAGCAAGTCTATGGAGAGGCTGATCCCATTACGACAATGGCCACTCCTCCCTAAAACCTACAGGAACTGGCTTTTTATGGCCTCTAATTAATTGACCATCAAATCTGCCCACCAGCACATCTGTGACATGTTATCTTCTTTGCTGATTCATGGCTCTTCCTGTTTGCAAGGGCTTTGTTCAAATACACCAGGGTTTGTTTCGTTACATGACAGAACAGAGATGAAGGATCTGTCATGCCTGAGGCCAGGGGAAGCTGCTCACGGAGGAAATGAAATGAAGGCGTTCTTGTTTGCTGTCAGTTCTGTTTTTTTTTTTTTTTCATGTCCAGATTCCAGAGTCGCACCTTTTAATTATTATTTTAGTCACTGTTTTGTTCTACCACTGTACTTCAGCCTTTGTGCTCCTATCAACAGTGTTCTCACCAGGAAGCTGTTGTCAGCAACAAAAAAAAGTTCTAATAAACTAATTGCATGTTACCTGACAAGCAGCTAACTGCAGACAGATGATGTTAGCAGCTAGCTTGAGAACATAGTGGAGCATTTAGCAGCTAATGAGCTGATATCTCCCTCAGGAGTCGGTGGAAGGCAAATCAAAGCTAATAGGAGAGTAAATCCTGGGCTTAAGCGTGATCGGGTGAAAAACAGGACAGTCCAGCGTGGCCACCCCCACCCCCAGAGCCCAAAACATTCCATTCACTCAGCAGCTCATAAAGTTATGCTATGAGCGGAATGTAAGTTCATGGAGGTAGCTGCTGTTAAAAGCTGCAAATTTTGTGTAAAATGACAAAGAATTAAATATTTCTTTCAACAACACATGTTAGTATAAGCATGTGCAATTTCAGATAGCTTTCATGATTCCTCATCCTTATTTATTTTTGCTCCTGCTTCTCTGCGACTGACCACCAGATGTCCTCGGACCTTTCTTCCTTTTTCTGCACACCTGTCCTGCCCCGCCCACCTACACACCTGTTCCCATTCCCCTCATCAGCGCTACTGCAGCTCAGTTTCCAGATTGTTGTGTTTCCACAGACTCTTTGACTCTTTCTGTAACTCAGTCCTGAACCCATCACCCCAATTTCCTGTGATCGTTTGCTTACAAGCCTTCAAATGAAGCTCGTTCTTCACAAACCCATCCAAGAAAATAATGTAAGATTCCTTCTCCTTCTTTTATTATTATCTTAGACCTAATGTGGACCAATGAAGGTAGCAGCAATATCATTGACCAGATATGTTGTTTGTGATCATTTGGCAAAATCATGATTGATTCATTCTCATCCTCAACCTAGTTTTGGCACTATTTTCTTCTTGCTTGCTTGTCCACATAGTAAGACCTCATAGTTTCTGCTGTGCACATGTGATAATTCCTCTTCCACTCACTTTGCACACACTACATTCAAGTGCAATTTAATCCCCAAGAAAGTTGTGTCACGCTGAAGATGCCTCAAGTGCCTTTTCCCTTTACTTTTCATTGAGATTTATTGCATTTTTAGCACAAAGAGCTCTAGCAGAGAGTGACAGCTAATGGAATTGTGAATAGAAAAAAAATATATATTTCATTCCAGTTTCTGCTTATCGTCTCCCCGCTGACTGCTCCTGCGTTAGTCAGCACTGCTAAGAGCAGACTGATGAATGAAAGCTGCCGCCAAGCATCACATTGGATTAAACCATGCGGGTGATGAATTTGGCCAAAGTACCCATGGTGCCTACCTCTCTCCCCCTCTTCCTGTCTCTGTTTCCATCCCACGCCCGCTCGCAAGAGTTCATCAAGTCCCTTCAAAGCTTTGTGCGGTCAAAGGGAACATGTTTTCTTTCCTGCTTTCACCATTTTATGAACGACCGCAGTGTATTTCCCATGTCTGATCACTCTCTGTGTCTCTCCTCCCTGCCTCCTTTTTCCTGTTTCCTTTCTTCAAGCCATCCTCCTCTGCCAGTGATGGCCTAATGCTCAAAGTATCTGGCTAATGTTTTAAATGTGCAGTTAAATACCCATACTCTGGTTACAGCCATTGTCTCTAGTAGATGCCATTCATTATTTACATAGAAAAGAGGCTTGGGAGGAGCCCGGGTGGAGAGAGGGAGCAGCAGATGACAACAGCAACATTAGTCTGATCACAGAGGGATATTCTATCTTGTTGAAGAGAAAGCGTTTCATAATGTGCCATTGTGGGATGTTTTAATGCAGCTCAGAGGAAAATACGTTTGAATTGTTGTTGTTATTGTGTGGCAGGGAGGTGGGCGGGCTATGATGGATAAAGGAGGAAACGAGATAAACATTACAGAGCTACAAATAACGTCTGCGTGGCAGATTGTATGAAAAAGTAACTGACAACTGTCTTCTCTGCGGAGATTTGCTGGTAGATGAAGGACTGGTTCAGTTTTGTGTCTCCCCATGTAAATAGTCAAACCTTGGATGGGCCTCTCGAAATGGAACACCATTGAATGATGTCATTGTGGAATTATGCATTTCAGTTTTATACAGAACTACAGCAACAAGGGATGGTGATGATGAACCATTCATTGAAAGACCCAGGTTTGGGACCTGGTTGGAACAAGGGCCTTTCTGCGTGGAGTTTGCAGGTTCTCCGGTTTCCTCCCACAGTCCAAAATATGCAGATTTGGGGATTAGGCAAATTGTACACTCTGAATTTACTGTAATGGTTGTTTGTCTCTATGTGGCCCTGTGATGGACTGGTGACTTATATCAGCTGGGATTGGCCCCTTCACCATGACATAGTGATAGCGCTGTGACTGCCAGATAGTAGTTGAGTACAACCATGATGCTGTTGCTTGTGGATCATCACTCCTCTGGATGTAAAAACCCTCTGCAGCCTGAGTTACAGCAACTGTTTCGTCAAGCAATGTGCATTGTTTAAAGTTTTAACTTAGAAAGAGATGTGCAAGATATTCTTAACAAGTGACTGATTATCCATTATTAACTCATTCAAATAACAGCTAAGAAAAAAATGCATAAACTTTGCAACAAACCCCTACGACCTGAGACAGTAGGGTTTTCATGTTCTTCTGTTTGCTTCCCTGAGTCTAAAGCCCGGCGGCTGTACCTGACAAAAGACGCCCAATTTGAAACCATCGCTACACTCTTCGTCTACTTCTCCTGCAAACATTAACAGAAAGATTCGCGATTCATCATCTTCTGCTGTTTACCACCGGCACATGCTCATGATGTTGCCAAACCCGCATTGCAGCTGGTGATGTAGCTGATGGCTTGTGTCATAGCCAAGGATTCAATAGGTGTCGGCATCGTTCACTCTGAGTGCATCCCCCTTAATGTCTTAGTCAAATGTATTAGATCCATGTAGCACAGTGTGATTTATAATGATCTTATAAGATTGCTGATGTCTCACAGTCTGTGGGAGGCACAAGAGTAATGATAATGACTGTACCTCTAAAACGATTATCCCGGTCAGTAAAATGATTCTCGATCGGTGGCACAATTGGAAACTTGAATTGTATTTTGGCCATTTACCTTGTTTTGCAATAACACGTGTCCTCTGTGATGTCTGGGAGTTTGAACTGGAAGACGAGGACAAATGAATGACAAAGAAAACCAAACAACATGGTGACGGAACGCCTGCGACATTGTAAAGTTGAAGGTTAACGGGCAGGTACTCGTGTTGATGTGGACTCCTGGAATTCCAATAAAAGTCATCATGTTTTTTTTTTTGTGTGTTCAGTATCCTGTGTTTGGACAGTGAGGGAGGAAGGCCCGCTGAGATCTCTTTCTCCAGCAGATGGAAACTTGTGGGTCCATTAGGCTGAGATTCACGCTTCAGCAGGTTCAGTCCAGAATGCTGCAGAATCTCTTGATTCTACCATGAAGAGAAAATTACAGTCCAGACATCTCGTTTACAATTCTTAGGAGTTTGCCGCCAAAAGCACATCCTATTTATGGGATAGTTCTTTTCCAAGGAGGTTTTTTTTTTATTTTTTACTCTCAGATATTTGTGGCCTGAGAGTGGAGAGATGATGAATGTGTTGTACATTCTCTTGCATTTCCACAAACAAGACATTGTTGCGCTGTTTCGTTAAAAGTCCATCAACCAAAACAACAA
This sequence comes from Solea senegalensis, assembly GCF_019176455.1. Classification (NCBI taxonomy): domain Eukaryota; kingdom Metazoa; phylum Chordata; class Actinopteri; order Pleuronectiformes; family Soleidae; genus Solea; species Solea senegalensis. The sequence goes on from NC_058041.1 coordinate 8,437,318, forward strand.
AAATGACATTTAGTTCTCAGGCTTTTTCTCCTCACAATGAGCTGTTGTTGATCCACTTTGGTCCCCATACCCGTACCCTGTTGAGGACCCCAGCAGGTGTGAATCATCCTCATGCCCTGACTCCCCCCACTTCTGCTGGTTGTGAGCCAGTAATGGGACGTAATGGGGCATGAAGTGAGAGTCTGTCTGGTAGGTAGGAATAGCAAAGGGGAATAATGCAATGCAACGCGGTGATGCAATCACAACTCAGCCGTTGCGGCTACATTGCGGGGGATTGAATATGCTTAAAACCAACATGTAAGAATTCTTCGTTCTATCACAATCCATGTGGCTTTTTGCTCGCGCTGAATGTTGTCGTCTTAGAACTGCAACACTGCGGCGCAGTAAAATCCAAGAGGTTCATCTTATCTTTCCTATCTCTGGCTTCAATATTGAACGGTCTCACAAATAGGACATTTTCTGTCATTGCTGATGATGCAGATACATATGTACAGTATTTGTGTGTGTCTTAGAGGGCGGTCACGTTCATTTGTTTATCCTCAACACGCTCAAATGCGTGTCCTTTCATTATGGTGATGATATCATAATGAAACCTCTCAGCAGATCTGTTTAAAATCAGCCGAATATTGCCCTAATCTGTTCTCAATAAAGTAAATGTTTGCCTACATTTCTATATTATCAGACATGTCGTCATAGTTGTTGGTCCCCTGAAAGGAGAAAACTCAGCAAACAGAGAAGGGACTGGGAAGCAGGAGGACAGCAGTTTGTTTGAGAATCCTATCGGCTGTTGGAACTCCTGCATGAGCTGCTGCTGTGAGAGAGATAATAGTTTTGTCCCTCCTCCAGGCTCCCTGTCTGCTTCTGGTAAAGCTAACTGGCCCATTTATGAGACACCAGGAAAGGTGGGGGGTGGGGGAGAGGGGTGTTTTGGGGGTTGGATGAAAAGATTGGAGAGAGCTTGCTTTAATTCCGGCCTCGGGTGCTGAGCAGTGTCATACTGCCTTGATTTGTGCTGGCAGTGAGGAGGCGGCGGCACTATTTCATGCCTTGTTTTGTGGTGGTGGTATAGTCAAAGTGGCCGTTTTTATCAACCTGTGTGTTGCTCATTTGCAGTCATGTGCGCGATTGTACTTTCCAGCTCTCGCCGGTTGGTCGGGAGGCAGCAGATAGTTACTCTCTTTAATGCCTCTAATGCACCTCGCGTCCCGTCAGTCCCGCGTCTCGCGAGTTACTGTGATTCACTGTGGGGAAATGCACACTGAAATGACAGCTGGAACAGAGGAAGAATAATTAGCCAGACGTTTGATGGAGACAGAATGTAATAAACAGAAAGTTTTGTGGGCATAATTAGCAACGGTGCCAAAAAGGTTTGTTCAGTATAAATCCCAATAAAGAAAAAGAAAATACTGAAAAAACTACTGGACCCAAGTTGACCAGTGTATCGCCACCATCTTCTCTGCTTTATTAACATACACTCAGTGTCATTAATAAGACTATCCAAGCAATACGCTTCAGTCAGGTTCTTCGGCAGTGACGCAAGTTCGTATAGTTGGGTGTGTGTAGCAGTGCAGCGTGGCCAGCACACAGAATACCTGTGGTGTTTCGTCTCACTGAAAAGAATTGGGTGGTGCGGATGCTCCGAAACAGAGAGGTTAGAGCAGGCTGAGGTCCAAAACTGAGGCTAACTCTCACTCTGGCATCGAGGGTTGGATTTCTAGTACAGCATGTGGAAGTGCTTTTGGCTTGGAGGAGCAGTCGTAGAGGGGGAGAGACAGAGAGACAGAGAGAGACAGAGAGAAAGAAATTGAACAACCGGTGGTGAAAGCGGCCTCTGCACAAGGATAAAGGAGCTGCAACAAAACACATTACTCTTCATTTTTGTCACATCCACCTTGCCAGCTACCATATGGCGGCGAAACAACAAGCCGCGGAATCAAGACGAATGCAGTCAAAAGGAGAAAGTGGCGACTAATTTGTAACAAGCAGCATGCATACAATCTTTTATATTTAGTTTTATTCACCTGGTTGAAGCATTTCAAAGTTTCCCTCTATTGTTATCTTTGTGTCCTTGATTTGATGTCACTTCATGGTTTTACACATAAGCCACTGTTGAAATGCTGACCTTTCAGAGCAGCTAGACCTTTTTTTTTACCGGCTTGACCTCCTCCCTGTGACACAGCCGGCACTTGGGGCTATGAAAGGCCTTCAGCAGTGCTCAGGGTTATCATCAAGTCCCTCCACCCACTGTCAAAGCTAATATCAGTGTCACAAGGGTGTGCAGATAACCATCACTTTCCTCCCTGCTGCAAACCCTCGGGTTGGTCCCTGGAGTGGAGGCTCAGCTGTCTCCTAAAGCCTGTTTTTACTTCACCCCTTTGCTTTTGTCACAACATTTTCATTACATAGCCCTTAATAACTCCCTGACTAAGACTAAACACAAGGTCAAACAGGATGTTACGTGGACAAAAAGAAGGGGGGGGGCAGCACAGATAGTTACTCTCTCTAATGCAGTTAGCGCCGCACCAAATTCATCTGAGCTGCAGAATAGAGATATAACGTGTGGTTATGTATGTATGAATTTCATGTTTTGGGTTTTTATTTTGCAAACGAAAGCACCTCTGCTCCTCCTACATCAATGATGAAGTCCCAAAAGCTGTTCCATGTTAAAGTTTAGTAAACAGTGGCTAAAAAGTGAGCACTCAACTGCACTAAAGCAAAACACTAAAACCCATATTTAACTCTGGAGACACTCCAGGTCCCAGTTCTACTCGCACATACAAGCTTATACTGTCGCTGTAACTGAGAGGAGAATCTGTCCAGAAGGAAAGCAGCAAAAAAAACACAATATCTTCACAACTCGTAGGTTATGAGACAAAGCGACGGACAACGACATTCTGCTTTTGTTTAGTTTGATTGTTGGGGCAAACATACATAAACCTGAAAAAAAGCAATACATGAAATGGCTCATGTTCTACTTTAAAATACCCCCAGGACTTGAGGTCATTGACATTTCTATTAGCATTTAGCTTGCAGTTATCTACCCTCTTAATTAGTTTGGTTGTTTTGAGTAACCTGAGCATCTTTAAGCGTCGGCCTAAAAACTCAGTTTTGGCAACAGTGCACGTGTCTAACTTAGAAAAGCTGCACCAGAGCAATAAATAACAACATATAACTGGAACGTCGTGCCTAAAAATACAAGATCAACAGAGAATTTTCAGGTCTGTTTGTGGAAATTCTGGCATTTTTCCAGTTTGAGAATATTATTTTTTTTTTTTGCAGGAAAATAAAGAACGGATTTCTCATATTTCTCAGATATTCCGAACATTGGCTGAAATTGTGTTTGTTCACGAATTCCAGTGGAGACTGTTTAGCCCTTTGTGTTATCACAGCCATTTGCATCCAGAGCGCTAACGACATAGATAAACCCTAGGAAAAATAAAAAAACTAATGGCTACGGGGGGAAATGCCAAGGTTTCAGATTTTATTAATTTCCAGCGATTATGAGCACTGTTGCCTCTTGGATCATTACAAAAGAGATGGATGGAGAGACTGGGACGTTTTTCCTGGCTCACATTAGGAGTTCAATCATTATCGATGTAAAGCCGCGTTGCCCCTGCTGTCCCTGTTGTCTGAGGTTCATTTCTCGGTGCTGCTTGTGCCGCTGCCACCTTTGCGGCACGGAGCGCAGCAGAGAGATGAAACTGACTAAACCTCATAGTTGTGTGTGTGTGTGTGATTGTTTCCCACTCATTAACTTGTTTACGAAGACGGAGAATAGAAACGGGTGTCGGCAAATGGCGGGACACGTTTTGGATTGAGAATGAACACAATTTGCATTGATCAGTGCTTAATCCATTGTATTACAGTGTCTGGTGAGCGAAGCTGGAACATCACTTCAGATAATATTTGTGTGTGTGTGTGTGTGTGCAACAAAGCGAACATTTAAGATTGTCGACTCCCATGGCAAATCTGTAAAATAAAGTCCACAATAAAGCATGCAGTTAAAATAATTTTGCGGCCGCAATATCAAGCCACGAACAATGACACTCGGCTTTATTTGTTAGGTGTTTGTGTGCAGCCTTTTGGATAAGACCGAGACCATTTACACAGAGCATTGTCTCGTGGGTTTGGGGTTTGCAGATGAGATAAACCAAAGTCTGCATCACCGGCCACAAATGACTTCACAGTTGCCAGTCACATTTTTTCCCATCACACACAGCTCCTCTCTTGTCTTCTACAGAGGATTAAAAGGCCCCATTGAGCAAATTAACATATTTTTCTAACATTTGCAAACCAAATCAAACATGGCGAAATGGGACTTGCAGTGGAATATGGGAGGCATTTCCTTTTGCAACAGCAACACAAAGGGGGAATTTGGTCCCCCATTAAAGCAGACATCAAATAAGCAAGCCTTGTCTTTTGCACGGCCAGATGCCTCAAAGTTATGGCACACTGCGGTGACATTAGTACAGTCCTTTTAACAACTTCCAAGCTGCGTTAAAAATACTTGCGACACACTATTTATAGAGCCCTTCATGGCAAATGAGGAGATCCAGTATTTTCTTGATTGCACTCTAAATATAACTCCTTGGATATTTATCGTAATGCCCTTGAGCTTTTCCTAGTGCAGATAACAATTCTTCACTGGCATGAGGAAGATAAGAAATACCTTAGGGCACCTGCTCCAAGGAGGAGGGGGGGTCACTCACACACACACTCACACACACACACACACCCCTCCCATGTGTAGGTCTCTGAATAGCCTTTCGTACCTGCTAACATCCCCTCTCCTGTCCACAACCACAATTAGATCAACTTTCAGTATAAAAGCCCTCCTTGGATTGTTGGCCAAGGCAGCAGATGTTACGTTGGCCTGTTCACGCAGACATGCTTGATCCAAGATGATTGGCTGTAATTATGGGCTGTAAGCCGATAGTGGGGGGAATAGGAAGCCCATTGAGATGTCAGTCCTCCCAGTGAGTATGAATGCGTTCAGGCACTGTCACGGGTTCAGCTTCAACAGCATCAGAGCTGACAGAGGAGAGAGAGAGAGAGGGAGGAGGTACCTGTGGTTTTAATAGAAACACCTGGAGATGAGAAGTGGGTTAAACAGTGAGTGGTCTGTAAGTGTGTTCGAGTGAATCCAAGCTTTGTTTTTTTTTTAAAATCCCGATCATATTTATACATTTGTCCTCAGTTTCATGACTGTTTCACAATGTTTTTTTAATCAAGTGAGATATAACCGGTTCATTCATGAAACTGATTTTGAACAGCGCAACGCCAGGTGTTTCCCTCTGCCACAGTCTTTATGCCGAAGTTAAGTTTAAAACTAACAGTGCTCTTGCTGTGCCTTCATATGGATGGTAAATGGTTTGTATTTGGGCCACACGGTTGGTGTAGTGGTTAGCCTTCTTGCCTTTGCAGCAAGAAGACCCGGGTTCGAGACCTGGTCCTTTCTGCATGGAGTTTGCAGTTTTCTATCACATCTTTGATACCCATTCACACGCTGCCGGCATGAGCAACATGGGACACATCGGCATGTAGACTAGCGGAGACGGGAATCGAACCCACAACCCACAAAGTTGAAAGAGGAGTCGCTCTACCACTGAGCGAGTTAATGCACATAATACAAAAATGCTTTCATGTTCTCATTTACTTAAGAGGATTTCTGTACTGTGAAGTGTTTCCTAAATAAGCTGGATTATGTCTACTCTGTCCTATTTTATTTTCATCCATCCATCCTCTACCGCTTTATCCTCCACACGATGGCCATGGGGGGCGATATAGGGCGAAAGGCGGGGTACAACCTGGACAGAACGCTGGTCCAGAGACACACAACCATTCACTCTCACACTCACACCTTAAGGCAATTTAGAGTGTCCAATTTACCTAATCCCCATATTGCATGTTTTTGGACTGTGGGAGGAAACCGGAGAACCCGGAGAAAACCCACGCACACACGGGGAGAACATGCAAACTCCATTGTATTTTCATAATATAATATAATATAATATAATATAATATAATATAACATAATATAATATAACTAAAGTATAACTGTATAAACTGTCAGGTTCAAAGCAATATATTGTCTCCATATGCTGTCAAAACACAAAGGACCAGTTTCGTAATTATTTATATATTATTTATACATTTAAATAGATTTTTTCAGCCCCCCAAAAAAAGTTCAAAACCTACTGTATATCGTCTGTTTTATCATCTCCCTTCTTTCTTTCGACTCAAATTTAATTTAAGCAAATGACTTCAGCAACTGTGTGAGTATGGATGGAAAAGAGGGAAATTAAGGAGTAAAAGGATAAGAGAGAGAGAGGGAGAAAATATGAAAGGGGAGGGGGGGGAACAGAGAGCTGTATGTTGGGAGGCACCTAATTGTCTGCTGCAGCATGTAATGACAAGCTTACTTCACATCAATCTTTCATTATTAAGAGCTATTTCTGTCTCGGTGCAGGAGGCAAACGGATTCACCCTCAGGATGGCACTGAATTAGGAGGAAGATACTGGTCGGAGACTGTTGGCTAAATGAACAACTGGAAACAAGGAGCAAACACATGTGGAGTTATATGAAGTGGTTTAGCTTCATTAAAGTGCAAAATTGCTCGTCTTGGCTCTGAAGTTTGCTGGTAGCTCCACAAATATTCTATTGGAGATGTTGTATCTGGCCGTGGACTTGATATGTCTACCAGTGTACTGTAGTTTGTCTTCTCGTGAGTCAATACAAGTCTCACTTTTGACACTTAAATTATGACTAATCACCCAAACATTCCAGTATGATCAGATCCATATGTCCTAAGTTTAGGGCTCAGTGCACTTTACATGAAGAGTTGTCATTTTAATTGCCTGTATTCCTTCCTTTACATGGCCAAGTCAATGTCCAATGGGTTTCAGCCTGTTTCACATGATGCTTAGCTTTGAGAACACTGCCCCCTATCTTTGAAAATTGTATAGCAACACGTCCTTGTGAGTCTCTGCTTGTGGTACAGATGGTAGATGAGAGAAGAGAGGACGAAACTTTACTTGAAAGCCTACTAATTCATTTTCAACTGGCCAGCTATACGTGTGAATGAGTGAAACGCCGACATTGGCATGAGTGGGTGAGAGTGAGTGAGTGAGGCACTGTGCCGTTGCAGGCCGGACGTGGAGCTGAGGAGGAGAGAAGATCAAGAATGGGTAAAAACAGAGGGAGGGAATAATAACCCCACTGGATAACGTATGCTTTGACTGGAGATGATTACCTCCTCATCACTGTTCCCTGTATTTATCCCACACCACCCTGCACTCTCTCGCTCTCTTCAGCTTGTATAGCTCCTCTCCTCATCCTCTGTCGGCTCTCTGCAAAAATAAGCTTCAGTCTCAGAGATACATGTTCACTTCTCAAAAGTCCTGAGGAGATTAGCGCTTTGAACTGGCTCCATTTCATCCTCAGTATTTTTCCTTGAATTTAAAAAGGGGTAAAGTACATTAGATGACAAAAAAATAAAGTTCCCTTCAAAGTAAACTTCTAACTTAAAAAAAAAAACTTTAGTTTAAGCTACCAGAGACAGCTAAAGTTAATCTGGAACCTGGATTCAGTGATAAATCTAATCCAGCTGTTAATAAGAGAGAAGAGAGAGTTACAACATCACATGTTCTTTAGTTTGAAATGTTACTGTAAATCAGGCTTCTCAAAGGTTTATCTAAAAAAGGATTGATCAGAAAGACGGAAGAAGAAGCCTTTCCGTCACATAGGCTATAGAGGAGCAGTGGTTAAGTGTGAACAGTCATTGTGGTCTAAACAACGACATTAACCTTGGTTACCGGCCTTTGCCCAAACAGAAAAGCCCTTGTTGTTCTTCTGCAGCACACGGCGCCCTTTACTGAAAGGTGCTCTGCAGCTGTGCAGCACTATGGTGGCCTGTGATCTCCATTGTATATGCATATCGTCGGGGCAGAGACTGTTTTCCCAGCTGTCTTAGGCACGCCAGGCATGAGAGAACGGCAGAGCAGTGACGGATCCGTATCCCTGAGGATTAGCATGCAGAAGACATCCTGGTGTTGAGCAAGAGCAGATTTAAAAGCACTTTGCTGATAATCATGCAACTCTGAAGTTACTGGACGGGTGGATGAGAACTTAGAAAGATGCAAAGCTTCTTTTGGTGGAGAGAGGTGCCCTGCTGGAGGAAAGAAAACACAATCTCATCCCTGCACTCTTTGAACTGTAGGAACCACCTGCTCCGCCTTAAAACAACTCGTCTGGCCTTTTTTTTTTTTATCATTCCGCTGCTTCACTACTATAACACATGCTCGCACAAGGAATCGTTGCATGTGTTGCTCAAAGGGAACGTCGTAGATGTTTTTTTCATGTGGTCATCCACATGCTGAGTATTACCGGATGTCTGTTTGTGACAGGAAACATCCCGTCATACATTCTCTGTACACGTGAGAGACGGCCTGTTGTTTGCAACAACATGATGTTGAAAACGTCTTTCACTCGGTAGAATGCAATTCTTTACGAGCCTGTAAATGTAACATGAGTTTATTAGTGTAGGATTATATAAGTCGCATTAATGAGTGAACTTCTCCCTCTGTTGTGTTCGTCTAGACAGCTCACTCGCTTACGATACGGAGGCTGTCACTAAGAGATATGTTCGTCAATTGCGTTCATCTCAGCAGGCATCGAAAGCCCACAACAGCAGCCTCCGTCACGCCACAGGTGGAGGATACGCTGGGAAATGGCGCCATTGTCATCTCTCCGTACCATCTGCCTCACTTTTTCTCCAGCACCCCCGTTCCACTGCCACTTGTTGTCGCCGTGGCGCGGCAACAATGGGCTGTCACCTTGTAATGAACCCTGAGGGTGCAAGGCACTGATTTAAAGTCCCATTATTGTCACAGTTCAGAGAGACTGTAGGAATGATGGCTGCGGTACGGTGGCTCGCTGGCTCCGGGCACAGATGGTGCTTTTTCACACAGCAAATAGTTACTAGGTAAATTGTTGTGCGCGAAGCCTGTTGGACGATAAAAGTGAAAGTATGCACGGCAACAGATTGGTGTTTTTTTTTTTGCTTTTCTCATTCTGGCTCCTTCTGGTCAGTAAACCTCTCCAGGAAAATGAGTTATTTCTGAAGAGGGAGATAAAGCTGCAATATTCTGCATCACTGAAGTAGAAAATGAAAACAGACATTAAGATTAATATGTTACACAGCTTTTTTTTTTTTTTAAATGCAGGTATGTTATGAAACGCCTTTTGTTGGAATGAAATAAACAGAACACAACTTCTGTTCTGGCTGATTGTGTTGACTCTTGTTGCCCAAAGCTGCCCCAAGTCTTCACTCTCTCCATGTGAGCTGTGTTTGAAAAGGCAGCGAGCAGCATGAGGCCGAGGCGACTGTGTCCGCTCATGTCACATGACTCTTTTCATCTCTCCATGCTGCCATTATGTCAGGTCGGGAGGTGAAGGGCAACACAGTGGCAAAGCATGCTGGGATACATGGACTGTGAGTCACTCCCGTTGGCGCTTGCAGCTCTTGAGGGTTGCCGGTACTTGTTGCTAGGGTACGCTGGCAGCTGCCTCGCCACTGCGTGGTAACCAACCTATGGAGCATTAGTTCTGGTCCGACCCCTGTAGGATGTTATTCAGCACCTGCATTTGAATTCTTCATGTGTATTCAAATGGAGGACTATTGTTGCTAAAGTCTGTTTGAAGAACGTCACCATGCACCAAAGAGTGAAGAAACACTACATTTCTGTACATTTATATCTGTCACACATTGATGGTGCTTTTGAAGTTTTCCTGATTGCATAAAGTGTCTAAAATCAGTCCAACATTTGGCCATTTGTTATGTATTAGTTGAGCAATATAGGTAAACTTAGCACAGTAGTAGTATTATTTAATAAAGGAACCCCTATAACCATGCCTGACACATGTCCGACATGTCTTTGTCGGTTTGTCAGTTACACTGTTTTTTGTCTCCTTTATTTCCCAATCATATTCCTAGCTTTTTTTAAATGGATTTCTTTGTTCTACCTTCTATCTGTTAGTCTGAAATTCTTACTTCAACTTTTTTCAATGTACTTAGTCATTGTTTCAAACCAAAGAAAAGTCACGGGGTGTGTATTCAGTTTTACCAATTCACACAGCACTAAGATGAAGATATTTTTAATGTGACTTAATTACTTATTCCTTATGCTTTCTTACAATTGGCTAACCCGTTGTTAGCAATAGCAATATAGCAGTTTGTGATGTTCACAATGCACATTGTTTTTTTACCATTCTGGACTGGCAACCTGTCCATGGTGTAGCCCGCCTTTCGCCCTATGTCAATTGAGATTGGCAGAAGATGGATGGATGAATTATAAATTAGTTTTCAAAAATGTCAGTTTGACTAAAAAATAGGGATTTCAAGTCTGGGACAGGAGTTGCTTTATGCCCAAAGATACGTCCATGTCATCACAGAGTTGTCCATAAATTTGATTATTTGTATTTAAGAACGATTAGTGAAAATATCTAGTTTTGCAAGCATATATTCTTCCCTCTGGTAAAATGAGGCGTGTCTTCTGACTACTTCTACTAATCCTGCTAACCTGCCAACAGTTCACCAACAGCACCCTCCCTGTTCACGGTCATGTCCTCACCCTCGTGCTCTGCCCACTATCCCAACCTCTCCGTGACTGCTCTGACCTCTCCTTGTTCAAATCACCCCTCAAAACTCTCCTTTTCTAAAGTGCTTTAAATGTTTTATGGTTTTAACTTATTTGTATGTCTCTTCTTTTCTCATGAATTATTAGTATCTCAGTCTTTCATGTGCTTTTAATATAACGTGACTTTGAGTTTGTGAAAAGTGCTATATAAATGATATGTATTAATATTATTATTAAGTGCAGGTGTTTTTGCTTAAAAGGAAGCACGCTCAAGATCTGAGCCAGAAGAAGAGCCCACCAAATTATCAAGTTAATGCTGCTCTTGGCCCCTGGTTTGTCCTTAATGTAGACAAAGTGATAATCTCTGGACAGCGGTCCATGCTGAGTACACACTTTGAATGAGGTTATGAAAAAGAGTGGTGCATCCTCTACAAGCCAGCTCATCAGGCATGCTGTCCCAGCTGGCATGGAGGCAATATGAAGCACATAAACCCTTCTGATATTAATGACTCTGTCGGGCTGAGAGCCTCTGATGCTATTCGGAGATAGGAGCTAAATGTCCCCGAGTACTGAGAACACAACATTATATGCATCCATATAAATATCCTCTCATCTCTGCAGAAGACTGCCTGTCCTTGGGTTCCCATGAAAATCATAAGAGGCAGGCCTCCTGTAACTCAATACCTAGATATTGCCTGCAGTGGTGGCGCCGAGAGATGAAATGAAATCAGAACAAGGTGATGACAATGATGCCACTTGTGGTCGAGTTAGAGACTTAAGCATCCATTCCTCCCATAGTTCAACCCCGCCTCCGATCCCCGCCGCCCCTCTTTAGCCTCTCCTTGGCACTCCTCGGCATTATTGTAATTATCAACTCACAGGATACAAATTACTTACAGCAAGGCAAACAAAACAGTTATTACAGCAGATGGTATAACGTGTAGCTCGGTGAAAGATGAGTGACCAAAAATAAAAATAAAAGAAAATGATATAATGTAGTTTTAAACATCCAACCCAATCCTAAACCAACAACTCGTATTACAAAAATAAACATGCAGGTAAATTATATCTAGGGGAAATTAAAAAATGAATTGTCAGTCTCTCGGGAAGGATAGTTTGAAGCTACTGGCAGCAGCTGGCTAAAACCCCCCAAAAAGACTCATAACATTGTATATGAAAATAAATAAGAAAATAAATAAAAGATTGGCTTGGTTGCAGAGGCCAAACCTTGTTCAAGTCAGCTGCTGAACTGATGGATTAGTGCACACTAGTTAACAATGACCCAATGACTTGACAACTCAGGCCAAACTGCTCAAGAAGATTTAAAAGGCTAATCATAATATGATATTGACTTAATCCAGCTTTGTGACCCAATCTGAAGCTTGAAGCCTGGAGCACATTAAAGACCTCGTTGTGAAGGCAGACTCCAACCTGATTTCTATTTGTGGCATTCTACTTTTCCCAGAGGACGGTGAAATCAGAATTAAACTCTTTCTGCAGAGTTACCATAAGGAAAAGCTGCAGTGGACAACAGAGGTCTAGACGTGGTTGGGCATCCCCAGCAGCCAGGCCCTTAATCAGGTCTTGAGACGGGCCAAGAGGCTGTCATCTCTTGGGGGTCCCAAACGTCCTTTAACAGCCAGATCTGTCACACACCTGCCACTGTCTTTTAAAGGACCTGAGAGGCAGTCCATTCACTGGATCTGTGTCCGATGAGACCAGCTATCAGCCCCTCCTGCAGGACTTCAACAGCAGCATCAGTGTCAGGTTCCCCCTTCAACAGCACACTACACATGCTTGAGGGGGGGCAATCAAAGGCCACTCCTCAACATTAGGGGAGACTGGCCTGAATTTAACCCTTGCCGGTCTTATTCTCAAGAGCCTTGGACAGAACTTCGCAGCAGGCAGGTGTCCAATTTCTCTGCTAGTTTACCCTCTGAACTGTGAGGATGGATGGAAGGGTAGTTTAGCCTTTTTGTCAAGACCTCCAGGGACGAGTAGCACTGGAACTGGATGGACCCAGGAGATTCTTGATTTCATTACATGCCTGTTAGGAGTTTGGCTTTGTTGTCTGGCCGTCCCTGTTGTTTCCTGTGTGGGAATTCCCACAGCAAAGAACAGAGGTGCTGAACACCATAATATTACTTATTTGAGACAGAGGGTGACACTTCACATTGCAATACAGACACTGTAATGGTATGGTAATCAGTTTGTAATATAATACCATCTTCTTTCTACAGTATAACCAAGTATTAGCTGTGTGGGTGACATAAGGGAGGATGAATTTCAACTTAATGATATGGTAATTATCAGTTTTGATTTACAAAACATGTGAAGGTGTTACACTGATGGCCGTCTAAAGTAATTCTCATTACCAAGCTATTACATTAACATTACTTTGGGAGCAAAGTGGTATTTCTGTAACATCATCTCCTTATTACCACATTATTCCTGTCATTATTTTTAAGATGGAAAATAAATTAGAAATAAGATAGAATTGCCACATAATTATCTCCCCATTTCAGACTGATTTGTTAGTGTACTATGATGTAAAGCGATACCGATACAGGGTATTAATTCATTAGCACAATGTTAAGAAGACTCGAGCCAAAAGCTGTCTTGGAAAAACGTCTCTTGTTGTCGTCAGATTTGATCATTTTTCATGCCAAATTCATGAAAATGTTGGAAAACACATGTCACAATATGGAAAGTGAAGAAAATGCTGTATACCCCCCCCCCAAATCAGATCTGCTCCAAAAGTGAACAGCTTCTCTCTTGGCCTATTGCCCACTCTCTTAATAAGTTCCAAGACAATCTGTTCCAATAGATAAACAGCACTACAGACATCCTCCATAATGGGCTGAGGTTAGAATATTTGCATTGTGAGGGATCATTAGACATAAAGTGAAAACTATGATCTTTTGCAATTTGGATGGAATTCAATTAAATGACTGTGTCTATAGTCCAGAATGAGCTCTTATAAGATCAGATTGGGGGGGGGAAAAAAGTCAAAGGAATCATTACCAGCTCCTATTGCCAACAGCACGCAACACTATCAGTACAAGCACATTTCTGTATTAGCTTCAGGCTCACTGCTCTACTTGTGTGGATGTGGTGTGTAGCTTATACTACTCATGTGCCTGTTTATTTTGTTGTCCTTACGGCAAAATCTTCTAAAAGCACAGGCCAATGTCAAATTATGGGTGACAGACACAAACAAAGTGTTAAACTCGGGCTTGTTGCTGTATTTAAATTGGAATGTTCTGGTCTTTGTGAGACCAAGGCCTTTGAGCAATGCTGACAAATCCCCCCACTGGTCGGCTGCAGATGGCATAGCAATCCACCCAGGCAATGAATAAAAGAGTAGGTGTTGAGCCCAAATATCTCAAGTGGAGGTCCAGTTACGGCCAAGCCAACAAGAAAACTACACCCAGAATGAGCAGCACTGTAAGTCACAACTAAAAATGTCAAACAACAACTTCTCTCCCGTGATCTTCACTGTTGTAGACCAGTGTTTTGGTTTTATAATGCGATTACTGCAAGGAGTCTTCGTTCATGTTTACTCTCGCCCAGCGAGCTGCTTCGTCATTCCGATAAACAAGTCTCGCTTGCCTCCAGTCACGTTGAACAAATCAGTACACGCCGCTAATTGAAAAGAAATTGATGGTCTCAGTGGGTTGTGTTCAATGACTTCTCTGCAATCAGATAATTCGTCTGTTGTCCTGGAGGCCCTCGATGCACTTGGCTTTGGTTCAGTGACCAAGTCAGTCAGACTCAATTTGTGTTATTCTGGTGTTTCTGCATGCAGAAAGCAACAAGACTTCACTACTACAAAAATGCTATCGTCATCTCCTCATTTGGCAACACACTTGGGCCTGGCAGAATTGATCCTGTACATGGCATAAACAGACGTGTGAGAGAACTTGTTACCTCTTTAGGACCCTTTGGCTATAAAAATTGGAACTTGTTGTCCTTCTGAGGACCAAAACCTGGTCCTAAAAGAGCAGAACCAAAGTTCTTGGCAACTATTTAAGCTATGGCTTATACATGTGAACTGTGATTAACTTAGGGTTAGGCATTAGTTATCGTTTAGGTCAAAATGAATGAAAGTCCATGCAGCGTATACGCAGAAGAATAACTGCACTAACCTGACTGTGTGTGTGTGTGTGTTTTACTCCCAACATTAAACATGCCATTTGTTTCCATTAATAAAGTTAAGTTATAGCTTTTGATAATAGAACTCTTTGTGAACATGCAGTGTTGTGGTCCTGCCCTCATATGGTAAAAGCACAGGAAGCGCTGATATAATTCACAAGTCATTGACAGCTTGTCCCATAAGATCAGGACGACTCAGAATTTATGACAAGCCATTATTCTTATTAGTCTTCTAAAAGAAGGCATTAACCCACGTCAGGCATTAGAAAAATTCACTTTACCTAACAAGGGGCAGGACGGAGACGAGAGCTCTACAAGGTGATGGCATAGTGCCCAATTTCATAACTAGTGTGAAATGTATTAAAGTGATAAATGTGACTAATTGTGTAAGCTCGGGGGAGGCACGGAGGACAGCGGAGGTTGAAATTTTATAGGGATGTGCGTCCCTGCATTTAAATAAACTGTTTGATTTGGACAAGTATAAGGACAGCTGATTGCGTGCGAGGGGAGACGAGCAGCGACTCGTCACCGCATGTCAATTTAACCTCAAGCCTCTTCCATCCATGAGATAATGATGCATGGCAAAATTAAATAAACAAACCAAAGGAGCTCCGATCCCCGACTCGAATGCCCCACGCGGATCCTGATTCTGCACGACGGCTTTAGGAAATCCGGCCGTCCCAGTGTGTGTCCAATCCGACACGGAGGACAGTAGAAGGGTGGAGAGCACAGGCCCTATAGTTTCTTTGATTTTTTTTGCTTTATATGACACGGTTCTCACATGACCAGATAACTCGGCGGCCTCTGGCAGACAGCTGGGCTGAGCCTGGGTCTTCTAGAGGAGGGAACAGGTGGGAGGAGGCTACGTCATTGGAAAAGGTTTGGAACCAGCAGCTATCTATGGAGTGCTGTTGTGGAAAGGAGTTCTTCACATGTTGTTTGATTTATACTTGGGGTTAGGAGAGAATCTGTAGGAATGTGAGGCAGTTTCATTGCATTTAACTTGTCTTTAAAACTAAACTGCATTATAATTCAAAATTGCCTAGCTTGTGTATGCAAATGTGAGGTTTGTGTCCCACAACATGGAACAAAATACATTATTAGAAAACCTTTGTAACTTCATTTGTATGCAATTATTTACCTATTTGCCTACCTATTTAACTATTAGTTATTTTTCAATTGATTGAATTAGTTAACTTTCAATTAAATATATAAAAATACAGATGTACAAATAACATTTCTTTCCAAGTTGCGACACAAAACAAAGCAGTTAATTAGTCTCTTTTGTGTCTAAACTCCAGGTCAGGGTGTCACATTCACAATGACTGTAACTATCATTTGCATCAGTTCCTCCATAACTAAATACTGTCTGTTCATCTGCGTTGTTTTTTTGTGTGTGAAATGCTCTTCAATCCCCAAGGGAGCAAACACCATTAAGGAATATGGATTCCATCCCACTCATGCCATCATCAACTCCACAAAGAATCAAATTAACATCTGTCGTTGTTTCTCTTCAATTTGCTGGCAGACATAAAAAGTGTTATGAAAATTCCAAGGGGTGCACTTCAAGCATAAATGATGTAAACATTTTGCTCAGGAAAACGTAAAATTAAATCAAATCCGAAGCTGCGATGTGATTTGTTTTTCCCACTGACGGTTTCTTATGGCTTTGTGGTTAGACATTAGTTCATCATCTCCAGCGGGCACCAACCCCGGATATCTTCATTGATTCCCCACAAAACAAATGGCATTCTCCGACAGCGGGACACGATGCTTCATCCTGCCCAGTCCATTAACCCTATCACAAAGCTCCCACACTGAAGATGGAGAGCCCTGATGTCCCACTGGTAGATAGAACAGCAGGAGAAACTGAGAGAGTGAGTGAGAGAGAGAGAGAGAGAGAGAGGGGGGAAGTGAGACAGACACAGTATGTAGAAGAGTGAGATAAGGTACACAGAGGGAGAGAATGAAATATGGCAAAGAGTTAAGAATGAAGCTGCCATGCATGACTATAAAAGTTATGTGGTAACAATTGAATTAACTCTCACTTTACCCCGCAGCAAAAGTATATGCAATCAGTTTATGACAATTTATTTTTTGAAGTTGGCGTCGTGTTGCAGTCGCATAGAGGTTATAGTGCTTTAAATGGTTAAAACGATCATATTTAAGCAAAGGTCAAATCAAAGTCAAAGTCGAGTTCACACACACCGCTGATTAAGGTCGTTTTCACACCAGTTCACACTGCACTTGGAACCTTTTGAAAAACGTATTCTCCTCCTCGCCTGAGGCGGCGCTGCATCAAGAACTACTGAAGGAGAGGACGAGACAACAATGAACAAGAAAACTCACTCATCTATTGGCAATTTCTGTTTCCGCCGCATAGGAGCAAAACATAGAGCTGCATCGAATCGGTCTTGGGTTTTCGTTCTACACGCGCTTGTATTTTGGTTGTGTTTACCCACAATGCCCTGCATTGTAGTCCGCTTCCTGCTTTTGGTTCACTTGAAGTGAACCGACACCAGGAGCAAACGAACTAGGGTTCGATTAAGAAGGGCTGATGTGACCGCACCTCTACATGTCTACGTACAGTAGAGTAGCATTTATATCTTGTGTCACACAGGAAGTGATTTGTTTTATGTCAAGACAAATGTCAACAACAGCGACGACGACAAAACAAAATCACCAAAAGTTACATACTAGTATTAAACAACACACACATGCAACAATTCACTTGTAACAATTGCAGAGACACAAACAAAGTGTTTCATTTAAATCCTTCTCGGAATACGGAATCACATTCCTGTTTCTTCAGATTCCAAAAGCTAAACAGATTTGATGTAATCGTGACAACTGGGTAATCTAATCATAAAAGCTAGCGCTAAACAATCAAAAGAATCTTGTTTGTTTACAGTGACCTGCGTGTATTTTCCCCTAAACAATGGAGACCGCAGTCTTGAGGAACAGCTGCCGTCTCCAAACTGAGGTTGTAATGGGCTTTAAATTGGACAGAGTTTTCCTGGCTTACTGGAAAATGGTCGCACCAGCAGCCACCACACACGCCTGCAGGTTGGAGGAGAAGTCAGTGGGTCTTCATTAAAGCCAAACCGCAGAGTGAGGAGGAGGAAGAGGAGGAGGAGGAGGAGGAGGAGGGAGGCCTCGCTCTCCTCGCTCTCTCTGGGCTGCAGCGGCTTCGTCAGCCTTTTCTTTGTGATTAGAACAGACCTCCTCCTGCTGTAATTAACAGCAATGGGATGTGTGCTGTAATTCAGCCTCCTGCTTTGTTATGCTGCTATTTCTCTGAGCTGGAGCGGATGCAGGGTGGGCCACGTCTTACACAGCTGCTGTGTGAAAATATTTGTAATGCTGCAACAAACCTTTTTGTGCATAGAGACCTATATAACGAGAGAAATGGAGGCTGTGGTATCATAGAGTGGAAGAATAGACTTAAATAGCGATGGCACTTGGGAAAATCTCAACAACAGTATATATATCCATACAATTTTCTGCAATATCGATGGAACAAAGGTTCAGTACATATCAGTATAATGTTTGTGTGCACTGTCCAAACACTCTTTGAGACACAACACATTGCTATTGTTTTCTCTCAGATTCGTTTGTGCATGTAGAATTTTAAACCCTCAATTAACAGTTTTCTTTAACTGATCTTTGATCGTTAATGATCTGATATTTGGACAAATTGGAAACATATCTTATTGTAATATTGTTTCTGGCCAAGGATCTCATCTTGTAGCTTCATCCAACCACGACCTTCAGCTCTTGCTGGGCACGTTCGCAGCCAAGTGTAAAGCGGTTGGGATGAAGTTTAGAAAAATCTGAGGCTGTGGTTCAGCCAGAAAAGGGTGGATTGCCCCCTGGGGTAGAGGAGCTGGAGTTTCGGGGCTCAGAGTAGACCGACAGAGTAGTAGCTCTTCCACGTCGAGAGGAACCAGCTCAGGTGGTTCAAGCCTCCCTGGGTTGGTGTTTCAGGCATGTCCTCTTCTGGACACACTGAAGGGATTATATCTCCCCCCACCCCCCACCCCGGAGGAGCTGGCAGAAGGGGCTGGGGAGAGGGCAGTCTGGGCTTCCTTGCAAAGACTGCAACCCCGCGACCTGGACCGGATAAGCAGAAGACCACGGAATGAGCAAAGTGTTTCTGGCCACTTTGCTCAACCTGAGGTAGACACACTTAGCATTTGCTAACACATGACCACAAATTACAGTGGAGGAGTTCAGATTTTCCTAAACCGTATGCATTGTTAAGAAATCAGCTTACCTGAGAGCTCAGACTGCAAGCTGCTTAAATGCGTATGAACACACGGACTAAAATTGACTGGTTCCACTTGAGGAGAACCCAAACACTGACAAAAAAGTGTCTCATCAAGAAGTCATTTTCAGCTGAAGCGCAATAACTATTAGCTGTACAAAGGCAGACTCCGCCTCGGGTCATGTACTGTAGTAAAGGAGGTTGTGACATTATTCAGTAGTCAAGACATGGTTGATGCTTATCACATTTAATAATACCACCCTTGAAACGATTGAGAAACAGTCAGAGTCATTTATTTTCAGTCGATGAGTGTGAACAAATGTTCGTCAGTGGTTTTGTGCTGACAAGTCCAGACACTGATGGCTGCTGTCAGATGTTCTACGCATGCATATTTAAGAGCTGCGATTGCCTAATCCTGTTGAGAGACTGATTGGACGACCTGAGCGGTGTGTTTGAAGCTGTAGTGTGAGGCAGGGCTGGGATTTGCCCAGAGGGGCATCTTTATTAATACAAGGTTGGGTGTGTTTCCTGCAACAGGGTAGATCTTCACATTCTTGCTGCATCTCCTCTCCTCCTGCTTCGCCATCTGAATCTTGCCTCTCTCTGCGGCAGACTGTCATTGGCTGATATTTCTAACTTGTTTGTCCAAAGGTCCTTGGCATATAAGAAAGAGAAAAAAAAAAAAAGAAGGAGAAGAAGAGAGAGACGAGCATGAAGAAAGATGAGCCGTCATCGAAACACATTTGTGTCAGCCGGTGTCCGATGTGTTGCGGTAATCTATGGGAGCAGTTTTGTCTGAGACATTCAGAGGCATTCATCACATTTCCCTTCAGTCTGCTGCCGCACAACTCTGGCAGAAGAATTTCAATGCAACACCCTGGCAATGCATCACAGCGGCTGTGTTGACGGAGGATCAACACATCCACCTGGTATTTTAAGGACCCTCGGTGTTAGCATCGGGGTGAATCAACACTGCCCTCTCTAATGTTCCTGGATATCAACAAAGCTTGAGAAACGGCTCTGGGAGAGAAAACCAACCTGTAAAACCACAAAATGAAAGGTTTGATGATGTGTGATTGTTAACCCTGTGAGAGAGCAGGCACAGGTGAACGACTGTAATCCCCACATGTAGACCACACAGAACAGTAAAGCGGTGGCTGTGGGCCAGGTAAACACGACCTGCACGTCCAACACACAACCTATTTTTGTTCCAGTCACAGCCTGGAAAAGCACTTATCTCTGTAAATGGCACAATATCACTTTCCACCATCCTGGGAGTTTTTATTGCTTCTCAGAGCCTCTGTGGCGCAAATTAAAACGGACTTGTGTTCTCTCAACTATCCTTTTCCCCCTATATACCAGAAGCTCTGCTCTATTTGTCCTCTTGTGTGCTTTCTCCATTAGCCAATATAAAGCTGCCAATAGCTTTCTCTGTTGTGGAAGGGAGATGTGATATATGGTCCGTGGAGATGTTTGTTTTTTTAAGTAAGGTGTTGAAGATGAGCTCTTGACTGACACCTCAAGTTCATGCATGGAAGCTAGTGAGTGAATTACATCTTTTTATATAAAAACAGAATATTTACACGGACTATAAGGACAAGGACCACTTTTATAACTTTAAACTTGTGTGCTGCTGAGAGTACAGAGGCCATGGATCAAACTTAATAGAGACTTGAAGGTAATGGGTTTTTTTTCCACTCATGTTCGAATGGAAGTGGAAAGTAAACTGTCAGAGTTTTGCTGCTAATTGTCACACTGGGGTTCTGACTGGCCCTTTGTTTCAAATATCATAAAACATTTAAAATTGGACAAAATAAAGAACCATTCTCTGAACCAGAAAAAAACATGGTTGGACGTGATTGTCAGGCTCCATGAATTAGTGACATGTTTCCTGACAGTATTTGAACTCCTAGCAGTCCGAGAACACTTAGTGACTCAAGCACTCAGGTTAAATCTTTAGACATTTGACATTAAATGGATGGTGTTATTAATCTGTCCCAAATTCTAGGTAATGAAAGTAGTATGAACAAAGCAAATGCACAGTTATCCAGCAGCATTAGGCTGATGCTGAATTTATTTAGACATTAAAAATAAAAAAAGTTTGCATGTTCTCCCCGTGTGTGCATGGGTTATCTCTGGGTTCTCCAGTTTCCTCCCACAGTTCAAAAACAGGCAGATTTTGGGTTTAGGGCAAATTGGACACTCTAAATTGACCATAGGTGTGAGTGTGAGAGTAGTTGTAGGCCTAAGATGGACTGGTGACCTGTCCAGGGTGTATGTCAGCTTGGATTGGCACCAATGTCCCCTGTGACCTTCATGTGGAGGATAAAATGGTAGAAGAAGAAGGTAAAAGATTAAAAATAAAGATTTCACCCGTTTAAAAATGTGATTACCCACAGTGACCAAAAGAAACCCAGGAGATATTCTGAGAGATAATAATAATAATGTGTCTGACAAAATAAAGCACAGCAGAGACTCATGAGGCAGACATTGTTGTTGTACCTCAAAATGTTCCAGATTCTACAGTCCGATTAAAATGATGAGGTGTTTGTTTAGAGTGAGCACTGAGAGAGTTACACAAAGAGCGATCTCTTCCTGCAGGAAGACCAGAAGCACAGTCAAAATGCTAGTAGCACAAGCTGCCTGGGCTGCAGCTGTTATCGTCATTGGATTTGCTTGTTGTTGCTGTAACTCTGATGAGATCAGTGCATGGATTACAGACGTCGGACGGCCCTGTGACAAATCAAATTCACCGCAAAATGACTGGATTGTTCTTTCCGGGCGTGTAAGGTCAGGGTGTAATCCGTGGAGTACAAACAGAATTTATAATCATGACGTGCACATGTTTTTGTCCATGACACAGATGGGAGCTGATGAAACCCTGACCTCTTTTTATTGTTTTATTATGCTTCCGTCCCCTCTCCCACTGATCAGCATAACATCATCCAATTCATTTGCACAGCAAATCACAACAGATGACTTTGTCAGACATCTAAATAATATGCGTTCACTGTGACTGTGCTAGAAAAACACACCGGGGCTGATTCACAGAGTGTTCTTTTATGATGATAAGGGCAGAGACGCAGAGTGATGAGGCAGATGACAGTTAAGGGCTGCTTCCTGTCCAGACAGTGTGGACGGTGTGCAACGTGCTGATGTGGAACATGGCCCGGGGATTCATCCTTGTCTCTCTGCACGACGCCCATTATCCCCCATAGGGTACAAAGCAGCCCTACTATGGCGAGTATTTCCTGCTTCCTCTCCCGCAGCACAGTCAGGTCCACGTTTAAGGTAGTTACACGACTTCCCACTGTAACCCAGCTGGAGAGGAGAGGAGGCAGCGGAGCATCTCGCCGGGGTCGTGGCCTCCAGATTTAGTGGGCAGGAAGCATTGTTAGAGAACAAAGCGAGTCTGTGTTTCGGCGACATGGTGCTACACGAAGCAGTAAGTTCAGGGAGGGTGTGAAGTGCGAGGAAACTCGGTTCCAAACATTTAGTCTGACGCTGTGTGTTCAGCTCTGCTACATTGAGCACAGTGGCCAGTCATTGTAGACACAAAGAAAAGTGTTGTTGTTGTTTTTCTGAGTTCAGACTTCTTTTTCTAACTAGTGTTGACGTAGACTCCCAGTATCTCATATTGACCTCTTGCATGAAGATGAAACACATTATGCGGTTTATAACATATTCAGAATCGTTTTACTTTTCCTTTGTCCTCATCAAAGTTTGTAGTTTGGTTAAGAAGTGTTGTGTGTCATGCAGATTATTATTCAGTAAAACCTCTGATTTTCAGAATCATAGGATCACACTAGACAGCTTTAAAAGTCGGAGCATGTGTGGTGGTGCAATTCACACCTGCACGACTGGCTGCTATGCAGTCATTGTGAGTTCACACCACATGACGGAGTGGTGAAAGGGTCACACGCTGGATGATCTTGGAGTCCCCGGCTGGGAGCCTATGTCCAGTCTCAAAACCACATGGAAATAAGAGTGTACGTTGTTCCTCTCTCTTTCGTCGTCTTCTTTCTGGTGGACCGATATTACGCTCCTGTTCCAGGTTACTGCCTCCCACCTTCACAGCGTTCTGCTCTATGCCTGGCTGGAGTTTGGCTTGAGTTGTCACCAATTCTGTGATGCTACAGTGAGCCTTGCTTATCCTATTTTAGAGCATGTAACTATTGGCGACTGCCAATTGCGCGCCCAGAGGGTTTCTTACGAGCTGTAAAACTTTGTCTATTATTGCAAAATTGGGCTGAATATTATTAGCAAATGTGTTTGTGTTGTTACATTATTATAAAATGTCATGAATCCGCCCCCCCCTCCCTGTGTTTCCAAGGGCCTCAGGTGATTCAGTTTCACTGTGGAGGCCAAAACAAAGACGATGGACTGTTTCGCCAAAAAAATGCAAAACAGCCACTTTGTTTAAACAGTGTGCTGAAAGCACGTCTTCTCCCGAATGCACAGCTTGGGCCGGCACAAAACATTTTTCTTTTCATGCATCTGACACAGCCCCCCTTCTGCTGCTTGGCTTGGCTTAGCTTGATGCATCTGTTTGTGAGGCGGGGAAAAAAACACCTGCATATCTCTCTCCCGACTGAATTGCTCAGAAGTGCTGCCAAGTAGAACCAGACAGATGTGGGGACTGGATCTGCCGTAGACAACTCCATCACTCTCCAAACTCATCCCTCCGTATAAATCTCTGTCTATCACGGCTGCGTCAGTTGTCCTCTGAATCCCATTTATTTTTTTTTTGTCTGCAGCCAAATGGCATTGGCCAAGGGCATTTAGAAGTAGAAGAGGAGGGAGTTAAGGAGGTGAAGACAAACGGCGGCTGCTGCTGCTGCTCAACACGCTGCGCGGTGTAGGTCAGGAGCAACATGTGTGGTCCATCATGCCTTGAAATATTCCCATCCTATGCAGTAGAGCACAGCCATACGTACGATAGGCTAATGACGTGTCTCCTTGTAAAATGGACTGAGACACAAAGGAGGTCAACGAGGACAAGCTTATTGAAGCCATTTCCGTCCCTGACCAAACTCTGTGCCACCAAGAAATGTGGTGTTTTTCACGAATGCAGACTGGACTAAAGCAAGAGATTGATATTCACAGATGTGTTTATAAATCAAAGAGAGTTATCAATGGTTCCATTTCCTGCAAATTCTTTGGTGTCAGCCCCAGTCTCTGTATTTCCTTTAAACCAAGCCTTAATAATTTTAGCAAACAAAAATATTGTCTGTCTCATCTCAATCCCTTATGTCTAGACTGGTCAAGCTGAGTTATGAGGAGTCCAGCCGCTGTCCTCAAATTGATGTAGTAAACTATGGTCATTCACAAAAACAAAACTTTGAAGACCTGTGAATCGCGATGTTTTGATCGGCCGTATGTCGTGATGAGGTGACGCCTCCGTTTATATCACAGATCGCGCCTTTAACCTCCAACTCTTTGAAAAGGGAAGCCATTTTGCGCCCTCTTTTTTGGAAACAGCGGAATTAATGACCTGTGGCTGATCATGTGAACCAGATGTGTGAGATGGGACTGTGCCACCATTAATGCTGCTCAGCCGTGGTCCGGCTCAGTGGCTCGGACAGTAAAGTGATGTCTTTCACATCACCGGCGTTTTGCGAGGGGCTTTCTGACTTCATGTTGGTTAAAAAAAAAATGCACCTCGGCTCTAACACGGTTCCTTTGGGGTCATAGTTGAAAGTGAGTTTCTTGTTACAGTCTCGTGAATTTGACAGTGACATTCTTAGACATGTTTTACTTCTAGTCGCCGGTGAACAGCTGACCCTTTTGACCTGTATATTGGTTCTCAGGGCCAATAACTAGTGGGTAACACCGTATGGTAACGTCCCTGGCTTGCCACTTGGTACATATTAAATATTGGACTTGAAGGCTGCGTGTGATGGGAAGAGAGTGTGACTACAACGGCATTATTAACCAAAAGAAATCCAGGGTGGACACAGGAATCAACAGTCATTAAGAACAAGGTTTTTGAAATGATATTGTTTTAACAGCCTCTGCCTTCACTTCTCCGTCCTCCGCTTGAGCATGAAAATAAAAACAACGCAACACAACTGTCTATTTTGACAAGAATGTGGGACTTTTCATTGCCGTTTGAGTGTTTGCTGCTTTGACTTATATGGATGGCTGCTATGTAAAAGTTAATAGCGTCTGATTTATTTTTTTCCCCCCATATTCCCTTTTTCCCCCAGCTATAGTTTGACACAAATGAAAATGCTTTCTTGTCATTTAGTAGGACAATAAAGTTTTTACTGCATTTCAACAGTTTTTGCTTGTTAAACTGGAGTCTTGACAGAAATTGAGCAAATACTTTTTCTTCATGTTTTCAGAATGAAAAAACACCTATATGTATATGTATATATGTATATATATATATATACATACATATATATATATATATATATATATATATATGTATATATATATATATATGTATATATATACATATATATATAGTTATACTTAAGGGACCACTGAAAAACAGCACATAAAAGAATATCATATGCACGTAAGCCCTTCCTACATAATGAATATTAAATATTCATAATATAAAATTAAATATATAATTTAATTTTCTTTTTAATAAAACAATAAATAAGCTGGGCACTTCAGTTTTCAGTCAATATTACTCCAACACTATTTTCAGCAGTGAATTAATACACATAGTACTGAGTACATATGGCAGTAGGATCATGTACGTGGGATTTACCTGAATAAATCACTATGTAGTTAATTACTCCTGTCATCCAGTGTGGTCATGTGACATGTAGAGCTAGACTGTGGATACACAGATCAATTTAAACTAGAGTAATGGAGTATTTACAGACTTGATTTAATTCGCAAAAATTACATATACATACCGTCATTACCAAAATATTAAATATTATTTAAAAAATATGCACTATTATGATTTTAAATAGCCCACATCCTCTTATATTTCTTAATAATAGGCAGCTAATTTACTGTACAATACATTCCAAAACATTTTCTGAATGAATCTGCACACAATTCAAAGAATATTTACTGCTGAGCTAGACCCTGGTCCAGAGAGCATGTGTAAATCTCATTAGCTGTATACGCAACTGTCTGAGACGTGCAATTACTAAATTATAAATGTGAAATTAATCAGAAAAAGGGCTTGGTGTTTGTGCGCGGGAATTAATCTTGTCCTTGTTGCGGCAACGACAAGAGCCATTATTCATGAACCCTCCTCCAACCAGCCCCCCCCCCTACTGAATGAGAAATGTAACTGTGGGCCAAGAGCAAGCATGTTCTTTCCAACTCCACAGACCCTGACAAAACATGAGTTGTAATCATGTGAAAATATTGATATAAACAAACAGTTGAATGGGATTTGCACTTTGTGAGTGTGTGTGTGTGTGTGTGGCGTACAGTGTTTGTGTGCAAGAAAGTATGTTTTTGTTCATGTGAATTGGGTGTTTGCCCTTGATTGAGGGGACGTGAATGAAAAGTGCAGGTCTTTGTTTAGTTGACAGAAGTTCTGAGTAATGTTGTGTGGAATGGGGGAAAGTCTGGGGTTTCTAAATCAATATAGAATAAATATTATTGTATACCAAGACTATTATTAGTAAAACTGGGGGTCATGAATGTCCTCGGGAGTACACATCATCACAGAGTGGGATGCCGCTGTTCTCTCACAAGGACTCGTCCTCATTTATGAGCTCAGCTTTTATGGAGACTGTGTCGTGTCAATTGTCGCATATTATAATGTCCTTGGCAAGAAAAGCCTGTATTTTACGAAGCAACCTTTTTAAACAGGCTTTAAATGACACGTCTTCACATTAAATTGAATTCTTCATTTTCTCTCCAATCGGTCTCAAAGAGCGGTTCCGAGTTCACTGGTTTCCACGCGGACCTCGTTCTTTATGCTTTGACTCCACTTACATTCACGTCAATCCCGGTGATGTATTCCAACCTGTAACAAATTACTCACCCCCTCACCGGCCTGCCGGACGACGGGGGCATCTTGCCGCTGATAGGTGGGCTTCACTCTCATTTGTCTTTGACACCCAGCGCTGGCCGACCGGCGGTGCCATTCGTCTCCCGTGTCACAGGCAGACAGGGGAGTCATGCTGTGTAAAGGAGAAGTCTGGTCCTCCTTATGAACCACCATTGGTGCCAGGTTCTTTGTCTCAACGTGCTGTCAGGACCCCACAGGTCTGCGTTCAGTGCCTGCTGTCAAATAAACTCTGCAGATTTGTAAAAGTGCCGCGGGTGAACTGTCTTGCGCCTGGTAAATAATGTATCGCGTACAGCACACACCTTTTTCTTCTCCCGATGCCTTTAAATGGCATGAGTTATTTGCACATCACACATGGTAGGAGGACCAGTCAGTGATCCATATGATCCATCTATGCCCTTGATTTAATGAGGTATCTTCTCCCCATATATCAAAATCAGCAATGTGATGTCATTCGATTTTTTTTTCCAGGCCTGTGTGAACACGAAATCCCCATTGTCAATTTAGGTTTTACAAATCAGACTTGTGTCACTTCATTGATGGTGGTGATAGATCGTTGCCCATTAGCACGTGTGCACATGTGTCAGACACTGTATTCGGGAGTCCACGGAATGCGTCTCCGTTGCGTCTCCGTTGTGACGTCGGAAGTGATTCGCATCCACTTAAGTCAAAGGGTCTGCACAGAGCCAGTCGCGTCAAGCTAATTTGAGGATTAGATTAGATTAGATCAGATCAGATTCAACTTTATTGTCATTACACATGTGCAAGTACAGGGCGACGAAATGTAGTTTAGCATCCAATCAGAAGTAATAAAAAATGCCGTAAAACGTGTGCCTAAATACAGTAATAAAGAAAATGTATAGCAGGAGGTCATAAAGTAGACGCGTGTATGTGTGGCTGTGTTTATGTACGTGCACGACAGTGTAAACAGACCCATTGTTGACCCCGCTGACATTGTTGGCCCTCCCGTGCAGACAGTTTGCCCTTCAGCAGTTTCCTTTTGTGATGAAGTCAAACCAAACAAACCCGTGGCCCGAGAGTGATGCTGAACACCCTGCCATCAGCTGGGTCTCTTAAAAAAAAACAAAGTAAAGAAAAATGTGCAGTTCCTCTGGAACTCGTCAAGATTTCATAATCCATTTGGGTTATTTTCATGATGACCTTTGAAATGTTCCTGTAATTTATATGAGACGCTGACACAACAGCTTGCCACCACTTGCGATTGTGTGACTCCAGACGGTTGGCAATGGCTCAGTGTCCTTTAATAAGGCATGACATGTCTGCATGTGGCACTTGATGGGGAGGGATTAACAGAAATGAATAAGAAACAAATTGAAAACTCTCCTTTTCTCCCCACGCTGAGCTCAAAGTGATATATGTCTGCTCGACATTATTCCAAAAGCTCTCTTTGATCATTTCCAGGATGGAATGCTAACTTTCACCAAAGCATATCTTTGGATTTATCGGCACTTTTACAGGCACACCTGGAGACTGCCTCACAAGAGTCACAAGCCTCATATCAGCGCTGCCAAACAACAAAAAATACTGTTGACATCACATCACCCTCTCTCCTCTGCCTCTCCTCATCCTCACTTTGTCTCAGATAGAGGTGACCGAGACAGACATCCAGTTAAAGTCTTTGCCTGCTACTTTATGCATGTGCATGGCTTTGATTCTCCAGCCTTTCGGCTTGAGCCAGGGTAGTTTATGGTCACAGCGGTCCATCTGGAACTCAGCCACATACAGTGTAAGAAGTCTGAAAGGCTCCACACTCGCTGAGACTTACACACGAAGACAGAAGACAGTGACAGAGATAGAAAGAAGTGCATGTTGACATCTTGTTTAGCGCTGAAAATTGTTCTCTTTAACTCCTTAAAGCTCTTACATGCACTTTTAACCCGTGCGTAAGATGACAGGAAACACCCCATGTAGGTCATTTACCCTGTATGTTAGTGCATGAATCAGAAGATCATTTGTAGTAAAGCTCAGAAACAAAACAAACATGCCCGACATGAATTACAGTCATAATGGCTTTGTATATTAATCTCCGTGGCCGACAACCCCATTCATCAGTGGTCGTTGTCATCACCATGTGTGTACTGTATTAGGCTCTGGTGTCGCTGCACAGTGGAGCTGCTGATGGCTGAGGAATGATAAGTGGGGGGGATCAACCTCTGTGGGGGTACGTGGCAGCAAAAGGACCCTCGACCACTGCTGAGCATCCAGTTTCAAGACCTCAGAGGCAACACAGAGTCCCATTCAAAAGCTCGGCCTCAGTGTGGAGTAAATATAATCACATTTGTGCTTCATGTGCACAGGTGGCTTGAGGCTAGGATGTCCCTCACAAACTCACACTATAGGGAAACCCTTATATTCAATATTTACCGATTCACCTTTTGGCTAAGATTCATATATGTAGAGTAGATAAGAAGCAGATTGGCTTTTAAAGAGAGGAAAGGATCGCATGAGAGAATGAACGTGGTACATTTTACCTGAGAGCAGCTTTATAGTTTTCTTAAAAAAAACAATAGATGATGGTTTTTCAAGAAGGTTTTGAGGAGTGTAGAGCTGTAGAGGTGTCAAACTCAAATGAGCTCAGGGCCAATGAGCGTCTCATCTGGTCAAGAGGGGTCAAAAAAAGTGGGAAAACACAACTGTTCAGGAGCGTGTGGGCAATAATTTTATCACAATATTCCATCATGATTTCACAATAAAGATGTTCATGATGATATTATACAGCATTTCAATGTAAAAGTGCTTTTTTTATATGGAACGACGTGCACTTCAGGATAATGCCATATTTATGATGCTAAATAATCTAAAATTAACATGAACAACTGTAATTTAAACACCAAAACCGGCTTTTATAATGTGTTATTATTACTGTGTAAAAATTAGTTTGAGAAGTCATACTTTTCAATCAAATAATTGCCATTTGATTGAATAATACATTTATGAGCCTATATTCTCAGCAGTGCATGAATCTACTCTCCTTTTTTTTTTTACCAAAACACAAAAGCAGTCAATTTAGCATCAATATTTGTTTAATGAGCCAAACCTTAACCCTTCTGTCCAGATTCTGTTCCCTATGTTTTAAGACAAAACTTATTTGCAACAAAGAAATAACATTGTTTTTTTTAGGAAGCAAATTCATCTTTTTTTTAATTAATAAAATATGAATAATCATTTTAATAAAATCAACGCAAGAGGGTCAGGGCATTCAGCAGGAACATTCATGAGCTACTGATTTAATTAATATTTTAAAAATGTAATTTAAAAGTCCAAAACTCGCCGTCTTCGCTAACATTTTGTGTCCAAACAGAGTTTTTAAAGCACATTTATTGAGAGGTGGCTGCTGATAAGCGAGCGATATCTCTCGCACACATTAAAGTATATTAACTCTGGCTACGTCATGGTTTTTCCTCCAAAGATGTGTTTGTACTTCAAAGCCTTGGCACCGTATTTACACACACAAAATCGTCTTAACTCCAGGACACGGCGTATGAAGCCCAAATCTGAATTTCCACACCCTGGCAAATAAAGATAATAATAAAGTACGAGCGCAGATTTCTCTGAAGTAGTTTGAGGGTTTTGCATTCTGTCCCTCATCATCTTCATCTCATCTTCTAATCACTCACTCCATTTAAAGAACATGTCTCTGGTCAGTATAAGGACGTCTTTTTAATTGACATTCACCACCAACCTCTCCCATTTCTACTCCCATTGTTTGTTTGTGTTGTTCAAAAGCGCCGTTGCCATGACACCTATCAGCAGCTTTCCTTTTCTTCGTCTTCTTCATCATCATCTTGTGGCCATTCTGCACTTTGTGCGTGTGCAGATATAATTTCCTTCCACAGAGCTGATTTTATGCTTGGCTTTGCCGTTTGCCTCAGCCTGTGGGTTGCTGCACTCAGAGAGCGCATTCTGCCGTTCTGTTTGTTAGCTGGCTATCGCTGAAGGAACAAAGCACTTAGGAAACTTAAGCTGCATAAGAATTACATTCGACATGCAGATCAAAGTGAGTATAAGAAAAAAGATGATTATAGACTGGTCTTAGCCCTAAAAATGAACAAGTTTTGGCTTATAACTACAAGTTGTTTTACTTTACATTGATGAGCGAAGACCAAACAAAGAACAAAGACAGCTCTGCATCACCAGCATGAGAACTTATGAACAATATTATATCGTCATGTTTATGTATATTCTCCGGTGTCAGGCCTTAAGGCGTACAGGCAAATAAAAAGAGCTAATGTTACGACTTTGACGCCTCTGACAAAACCTGACAGGTGAGGTGTGAAAGCACCCTGAAGGTCTGGGTTTGTTTATAAAGGACTAATTCACCAAGTGCCGTCTGAACACGTCGAAGAGCCAAAGGTGTTATTATCCGTCTCAAGTGAGAGAGGCTTGCGATGGGATGAGTTGTAGAAACAGAGGGACAGCTCAACAAAAACAAAAGACGGATTTTAAACGTTTGCTCACTTTCTCAAGAAAACATTATAAGTTTCACAACATGTTCGTCCTTACTCTTAATGACGTAAATTAATGCCTTTTAAAGCCGTTCAGTCGAAGATGAATATAAAACATTTTCATGCCGCTCGGCTCTGTTAGCACCTTTTTTATCATCCGGGCCGTGTTTATATACGAGTCCTGCAGCCACTGACCTACAGCAAACTGTTTATACATCACAACGGGCACGATAAGTGATTCCTATCCTTCACCGCGCTCTTGTGTTGCTTGCTGCGGTTTTAACATATGTTATTCTTTGCCCGCGTGTTTGAACCTCGCGGATGATGGAACGCCACTGGGCAAGTGGTAAAATAAATTCGAAATGATAAGACCACAATAAAAAATGCACCGTGTATTTTGTTTCTGTTGGCTCCCCGGCAAGGTCACGCCACGTGGACGCGATGTGAATGACGCTCGTCTTAACTAACGTCTCATCCTGCCGTCAGTGAAAGAGCAGAGCGGGGAAGTGGACGTGGCGTCTGTCCTTCTGAAAGTAAACGAAAAACATTGACGTGCTTGAGAGGAACGAGGGCGAAGCCTGAGAACAGGAACGTCCTGGCGCGGCCGTGTTATTGTTGCGAAGAATGGAGGCAGCGTGAGCCAGGTGTACATGGAATAACCAAGAAAGAGCAAATTGTGCAGGGAAAGATTGAGAGCCCGCCAATCATGTCTCTGGGAGTGACCTTGACTATTTTCTAGTTTTTTTTGCAGGAAGGGTAGCGAAACAAATGGGTAAAATGTGGACGGACAAACGCTCGGCAATAATTTATGAACATTTCCATAAAACCCAGACTACAAACAATTAAGTTCATGGCACACTCAACACAAACGCTGTCCAGTGGTGGAAGGGAGGAGCTAGGATGTTTGATGGTTCAGCCCATGCAGTAGTTCCCAGAATATCTTCTCTTTTTTTCCCATGTGGGAAAACTTAACCTCACATGAGATTTGAGTGGTATTTGTTTTCACCTACTGTCACGTTGACGGCCAGCCAGGCCAAATGGGATGGATCGAGCGCGATGCCAAAGATCCGCTGTCACGTCTTCATGCCACTTAAGGGGAAGACAATTCCAGAGGTAAACACATAACTGTGTGGAGGCCAGTCTAATATGGAATATCCACATACAGACTGTTTGGATGAATATTCCAGGCGTTTGTTTGTGTGGATATCGCGAACATCTCCCCAGAGTTTTTTTTTTTTTTTGACAACACAGTGATCCCAGATGTGGCCCATCGTGTTGTCATCCAGTCTGGGTCTCTGTCTGGGACACACGCCACCGTTTTGATCCTAAAGAATCATGGGCTCCCTTTTTAAAGCAATGCATTGTTTATATGGCCCGTGCCAACTGGATTTCTGATTGCAGGCCACTGGTTTCTTTTAATTAGCCGTGGAGAGTTCCGATGGATTTGAGTGTGAGTCACCCACTTTTCTTAAAATATTATAGTCTCCGCCAAGTTCCACTGTTGCCCTTTGAGGTTGGGTTTCGTTTCAGATTAGTTTAAAAGAAAGAAAAAGAAGAAAAAGAAAGGGAAAGGAAAGGACCATCCCTGATGTCGTGCTATGCACTATATGTGTGCATCGATGTGTATGTTTGCGTTCCCATGCATGAGACAGAGGCCATATTATGACGGTTGAGCTAGAGTGAAAATTTAATTAGTGACACCAGAGCGGAGTATTTTCTCACTGGTGCTTTTCTTATCACATGTGAAGACTTTGCTTTCGTCTGACAGACCAGACGTCCTGCTGCAGCTGGGTTACAGCTACAGTGTCTGGCAGACACCTGTGCCCTCACAGTGCGGTCTGCCCACTGTGTAAAAATGCCCGACTCAATTTCAGATGTCTCGCTGTCTATGAGGAAAAGAAACGACACTACTCATAAAAAAAAAAAAAAGGAAATAATCTCGTTTTAGTTCATCTTTGTTTTTCACATTTTAGGAGAGATTGATCCGATTTTACAGTCGGTTCGCCGCAGTTCTTAACTCATCCACGATATTAAAAGTCACAGTCGATGAGAATTTCAGCCCTCTGACTTGCACTGAGGGAGAATCCACATCTGTTGTGATGAGGTTCCAACTCATGGATAAAACTTCTTCTTTCTTTCTTTCTTATTTTTTTAAACTATTTTTATTTGAAACTTTGACCAAAAAGAAGTGATGGATCGCTTGCGTAAACACGTCAGTCAAACTCACACAGTCGCACTCGGCTGTTTTGCATTCAGATGATATGACTCTGCAGACATAAGAGCTGATTTTATTCACATCAAATGACAATAATCCTTAACTTGTCTCTTGTGGCCACAGCATATCTTTTTTAAATCCTATTATTTCAAAGTCAAATCCAATCAAAGACAATACATGACAGACACTGTTTTGTCCTTCTCTTTGCATGTGTTTTTTTTTTGCCTCGTATTACACATTTTCTGAGCTGCTTATTTATGTGGAAATGTTCATTTGTGATGCAAAAGGTTGTCACAGACTTCACTCCGCAGCGTCACCCTGCTGTGACACCGGCTGTACATTTCCAGTGAGTCGAGCTGATTGAAAACACATGAGCTGTGCGCCGCCAGCAAAGCGACGACGGCGCGGATTGCTTTGGATGCCGTCGGTACACAAACATGGCCACTCGTATGGTCTGACATTTCCATCTTATCACGGCGGTATCGACTTCCTCTGTGTACATGCGCGGTGGCACGAGTGTGTGGAAAGAGCGGAGGGAAACCGTGGCCGCCTCTGCTTTTAATATCTCAGCCCTCAATGATTCGAACTGATACCTTTGATTTGTGTGCACGAATGTGCCTGTGCTCCATATGATAAACTGGCTTTCCACTGCAGCCACTAAACATGACATTTCGCTTTTTCATGTAGCCCCTGAGAGGAGCTGAAACCGTACGACAGCGCACAGTCTTTATGATGAAAATGTTTAACAGATATTGCGTGCCGCTTGTGTGTGTGAAAGACAACCCCAGCTTTGTCATTCTTACTTTATTCTTTAAGTGTTGAAGAAAACCAGCACACTGACCCGAATGACTCGGTCGAGCACCTTTAAAACACTCATGACTGTTAGAAGCTGCAGCTGCGTGTGGATCGGTTACATTCTTTATCTCACGTTATGCAGCTTTTTCCAACTATTAATTTTCAGACTTGAACTACACAAATCAGCCATTTTAGTTTGTACTTTTTATCGCCCCCTTTTTTCTTTTTTTTATAAACTGGCTTCAAATTATTTTTTTTACAGCTTCTCTCCAGGACATTCAAAGAAAAAGCAGGTTGTAATTATCGACAGTCTGCAGGAGGGAGGTTAGATAAAACACCAGCAGAGTTAGATTGAAAGATTAAAAAAATAAAAATGCAGACAGAATTGTAAGAAATGGGTAAAAATAGTTACTAAACAAGTTAAATCACAGGTTTTCTTTTTGTCATATGAGTAACATTTTTTTTTTTATTTTGCCTTTATTTAAGTAGATAAAGTCCCATTGAGATATATCTTTTACAAGAGATCAGCGACACACGTCATAATAAATATATATAAAAAGTTCAGAAAGACAGATTACAATAAATTAAAATAGACAGTAATTTAGGAATTCACAAGAGATCACAATAACAATTAAAAACACAGGCACTGTTCAATGGATTATCGTTGTCTAACATTAAAGATGGAATGAAAAGCTGAAAATGCCACAAGAATGTAATGCATAATGGCTTTTGGCTCTTTGTAACATAACAGAAATAAGGTAATCTTGCACCAAAGTGTCATTAACCCTTTAACACCAAAGCCTCAAAATGTCAGTCTGGACTTTTTTGCTTATTTTAATCATAAAAGGGCCAGAAAATGTCCTGTAACTAAGTGCTTTTGCCCATTTTTCCATAGTAACGTTCAATATCTGGCAGTCATTTATAATGTACTGCATGTGAAAATAGTCTATTAACAATTTAAAATGACGAAAAACAAAAACAGTGTAGTTGTACATGAACACCAGATGTTGTGTGTTAAATTTGAAATTTGAACAGTATAAAACATATTTAAAATAACATTTGTTTGCGTCTTAATGTACAAAAACAGGTGTTTTTCCAATTCTCTACTCTCTGGTGACAAAGACACCGATTCGCCGGCTTCCTGCAACAGTGTGTAAAATGACCGTAATAAACACATGTTGGCTTTGTTGGATTTGCAACTTCTCAGCTTTCAGACACTGCTGGAATTTGCCGGATGGCACAAACCGTCGCGTTCCTACGGTAATGCAAAGAGTGCAAACGCGTCGTCTGCGATACAAATGGCTCCCCGTTCAGCACTTTTTTATTCGTTTAAGGTTATTATTTACAGAAGACTTAAAGTCAAAATGTTTGAAACCTTTATTGGAACCGAAAGAAAAGCTGCCTTCGAGATACATATCTGTTTTTGGAGATCCTGTTTTTCCCCCGTCACAAATCAATCAATTTCTGACTTTATGAAGTGCATATCAAACCTTTGAGCCAGGACCAAACAGATTTATCACAGTGAAATTGCAATATTTTCCGAAATGTGAAACATGGCAGATCCAAGTCTGACTGTCATTCACAAATAAATAGTACTTTTGCTTTTGTCAGGCTTTATTTGTTTTATTGCACTAAACTGACTGGTAATCACCTGATAATAAGGCAGCTCTTCAGGCAAGGATCTGTCTAAATGTCAGAAGGCACAAAGGAATGTCAGTAGTCAGAAAATACTTGCCGTTTGTACCGCAACCATTTTCAATTCTTGACTCATCCAGCTCGGCACATTAAAGTAACAGCCTGCACACTGAAACAATTATGGGAATCATAAGGGGTGTTTTAACAGCTGCCGACGAGGGGAAGGGCAGGGTGAGAAGCTCGCAGGACCCGATGTATTGTGTAACGACAGGAGAGGAGACACCTATCACAATAGTTACCACCATCCAAGTCACCAATGACAAGGAAAATAACGGAGTCCGCAATGAAAAACCCGCCGGATTCGGAGACAAGAGGAGGCTTCAGTGTGACGTGTTCAGCTGTGGTGTTTGATTCAGACACTGACACATATTTGGCACAGTGGTCTTGAGATACAGTACACAGTGAACATAGCAGGTTCAACAACAAGCTAAAGTACTGTGCAGACGAACAATGAGTATTTATGACTTAAACAGCAAAAACCTACGAAGCAAGCTGTTTTTACACAATTAACACCATTCTTAATCAAAGCATTAATGTTTGTTGTTCCACTATTGAGATTACAATGCTTTTCAGACACAGATTTCATAGTAAAGGAATATTTTTTTTTTTACTTTTCCACCTCCAGGTTGTCGTAACTGGTCCAGATGTTTAAAGTACCTATACTTTTCCCTCAGCCGTTAACTTCTCTCACCACATGATCCCCTGGGAAAGGCAGCGGAGACGCTCCACTCCATGACCTACAACGTCTGCTGCTAATATGGGTCAGTTTTATCCCCAGATTCCCCCCACCCCCGCCCAAAAAAGAAATCTGTACATGATGACTAAATGAAAAACACAAAAGGCATGAATCAACCAAGCTGTGTGTGATTTCCCAGCACTTGTGTCAACATGCCTGGGAGCCTGCTGAGCTGTGAAATATCTAAGCTAGGACACCCGTTGGTCCTCATCGACTCCAAAAAAAAAGGCTCTTCTTGGGCCAGGGTCAAGCAAGGAGAGAGTATGAACCCCACAGAGTATTTACTGTTCAAATAGCCTTCGAGTTAGCGTGTCTGGAAAGTGGTATTTGTTGTGACTGTAGTTTATAGATGGTGAGTTCAGCGGCAGCAAAAAAAAACAACAAAAAAAACCAAAATGCACATTCACTCACTGTCTGAGTTCCCTGGAATATTCTATCCGAAATCTTAAGAAATGAGGTGAGGCAGGAAGTTTTTGCATTAAATGGTGGCTTCCCACCTGAGGGGAAACTGAGGATGTCCATCAGAATTTCCACTCACTCTGGTTAAAGGTCTGGTCAGTAATTTGGTAAACAAGTTAGTCTGACTAAAATCGAGCTAGTCTTATTTAGACTAACATACCTGGATAATGTGATTCATAGTCCGATTACTCCTGCATGTATATGCTTATTCGCACTGGAGTCAGTCTTGGCGATTGGAGTACGCCCCTATGGGTGGAGTCAAATGTACATGGCCATTTCAGTTTACTCAGAGTCGGCAAGTTGTCCAGTTGCCGGTCTTAGTCAGACTATGACCTTAGCTCAATTAAACTGTGTGTGTAAATGTACTGACTGTCATACAGAGGCAGCAGCAATTCATCTCATTCAATAACTACATTTTTAACAGGAAAATGCAACATCACCCATTTCAGAATCCCAGTCCAGAGATAAAGCCCACTTCACCTAAAAGTGAAATGCGCGTCAACTGTGTTTATGTGTTTTGACTGCAAACTGTGCGCACCCTTGCTTATCACGTACCGTGACCTCGCCGAGCAGTGAGAGCTCTGCTGATATCACGATTCAGAGGAGCACAAACATCTGTGCCTGACATGAGCGAGAGGATTGTTTGTCAGGCAGTGATTAAGTGCATGAGTCAAACTATGAGCACAGCTCTGATAAAGACATCCATTAGCTGTCCCCGAACTGTCCTACTCTGTGTCAGTGATTTGTGCTGACTTTTTTGCTTTATATAGAAGCACTTGTGTGTGTGTGTGTGTGTGTGTGTGTGTGTGTGTGTGTGTGTGTGTGTGACAGAGGCTGCTGTTAAAGCAACATTTCTGTAACTTCTGTGGACTTTCAACTATATTGAACTTTAGTGAGTGACAGTCACTCACTGTCATTAAGTTGCAAACTTTTGGGTGTTCCAACCTGCTCACCAGAGTTACATCATAGACAGAAGTTCAGGGAGCGAGTGGGAATGAAAGAGGCGCCTTTCTTCCTAGTCATTAGCTCATCGAAATGATTGTGAAGTTGCTATACAGGGTTTCTTAGCAGATAGGAAGCCGCCTGTAACCTTAGAATAAACCTTCGATTAGTGCTTCAGACAAGGGCCTTACTGTACAGAGGCTGCCATCTTTCTATGGCAGCTCAAATGGACAAACCAGCCAGGGCGTGCATTTTGCATTTCGAAACAGAAGCAAACAGAGACAAGTGGAAACCTCTCTGACATGTGAAGGTCGCTGTAGTTCCTTGAGATGTTTGGTAAAGAGTCCTTCGTTGGTTACAGTCCGCACTCTCACCATTAATTGTCACTAAGTCTCGCATATTGAACCTTTAATAGACCTAATATGGTAGTGCCAACGTTCTCAAACGATGACTCCTCAGCTTTTGTTCTTCTGCGGTGCTGCCTGAAGACCTTTGGAGTCAGTCGTTCCAATATATTTTCTGCTCATTTTGTGGCAGGAAGTCGGGTCACGTGGCGTTTTTGCGGGCTAACTTTTCCTTTGTGAATTGCCTTCTTGTTTAAAAAGCACCGCTCTCCCCCCCCTGCCCTCAGATGCTATGAGCCCACTGACCTTCCCTTAAATAGGGAAGTTTTATGCCGTTGACCTCTGACTTTTTACGTCTCCGTATTTATGTCTGAGAAAATAGTGAAATTATGACACTTAACGCTGTCGCCTGCATGCGTCTGGAGTTGCTCTGTGAAGACTGGGGGCCATTGAGAGCCCAGGGCAACACATGACACCCTCCTCCCCTGTTTAATAGTGATACATTGAGAGCACACTCACACTGCTGCACCATGAAAACCTAACCTTAAATGGACTGTAAAGCCTAGTATTAAAGTAGTTTCACATTGCTTATAAATTCTCCTCTTGTTTCTTTTATGAGCATTTCATTGCAATAATATAAAGGACAGTTAAGTGTAATCTTAAGGCATGCTCTTAACAAAAACCCAGAGGGATGTCAGACAAAAATCACACAGGGATGAAACTCAAAAGTGGTTGAAACTTTCAGGACAATAAGCAGTTAAAGTGCGCCCCCCAGAGGACTAAGAGTAAAACTCAGTGCTGCCTAGGAAAAATGACAATGACATGCCACAGCCTCTGGTGTTGAAACATCCCTGTTTTTAA
Source organism: Solea senegalensis (assembly GCF_019176455.1). NCBI lineage: Eukaryota > Metazoa > Chordata > Actinopteri > Pleuronectiformes > Soleidae > Solea > Solea senegalensis. The sequence continues at coordinate 8,476,890 of NC_058041.1, forward strand.
TTTTCTATTTGTTTCTTTTTTTTGTATTGTTTTCAGACATAATTCGATGTCTTCATCATTATCAGAAGACATTCCAGATGTCATGCTGTAAAAACAGATGGTGTCGCTGTAGAATCAGATCATTCTTAAGTGAAAAAAGTTTAATGGTAGCAAAAGAAAAAAACACAAACAAAATTGACGCAAATGCAGAGGAAAAGTCTTGATAACTTTTCATCGACCTCAGCTGATTTCGGTGGCACCCCTCAGTGCTTTCCTGACATGTGTTTGCTGAGTCGTGTGAGGAACAGTTTTCCTCAGTCATCTGTTGGGGGTTAGTCTTATACTTGAAGAGCCAAAGACCAGCATCAGTCTCTCTGATCAACCTCCCAATCTGTGGTCACAGTGGTTTGACTCCACTTTTTTTGGCTTAATCAAGGCCCTTGAGCACAACAAAGGTCCAACTCCAGAAAACAAGAAGCTGCCTTCTACAGAGCCCCGATCAATGAGCAATCACGATCAACGATTCCCTCTTATCTATTTGGCCTGGTTGGACATGGGTGTTAATCAGTCCCATATCTCAGTAATGGTGTTTCTGTTAATTGCCTCCCTTCAATGTGGCTGTGTTCCCTGGCGCTTCTGATCTCTATCTGCATATGAGGTCAGAAATTCACATGAACCTTTGAGCTGAACGCTAACGGAGGAAAGCGTGTGCTGACTGTGTGGTGTCTGGAGTTTAAAGCCACGTGTCGGTCAATTCTTGAAGTTTGATCATGAGCACGAGTTCTCCACAAAGTGGCCGTCCTGAGTGAGTTTTTTTTCCTGAGACTTTGTCACTGCTCTTATCGTGACTCATGGTTACCCCTTGAGAATGGAGGGATTTGCATATTCACTAAGCCTTTGCATCTGATGGCCATCTCGTTAGACCTGGTAATGGTGCGATATGTGCACAGCTTCAGGGCGAGTCGGCCGCACCGTCTGAGTGGCATGCAAATAGAAAAAAAAAAAAGAGAACGCAGATTGAGATTTGGTTAATCACATTCTGCACCATGACTGGCCTGGTGTTGTGAAGGCCAAGTTGAGAGTTCAAGCCGGCTGATGACATAGCATGACAAAAATTGAAAAATGAATTTGACAAATGAACTATGATGCAAATGCACACCTTTGAAGAGAAGGAGATCCATGTATAGATCGAGGGTCAGCCGGGTCACACTGAAAATGCCCTATTGTCACTCTCTCTCCCCAACCTTTCACTGTGAGGCGGGTTAACCGTCCTTTCTTTCAAGCTTCTCCTCATGCAGAAATAAACCTGTCACCTCCTCCTTGACTGACCCATGGGCTTGGTCCAGGGACGCGAAGGTCTAAGAGTAATTCTCCAGGAGGACATTCCCTTTTCTAACTTAGCTTCATGTCTATGCTCATTATCCTCCTGCAGTTCATTCAGCCTGTCCTGGACGAGACTCTGCAGCCTGATGAATCTACGCTTTGGGGTGGCAGCATTGTGTCACTACGTCACACTGCCACAAGAAGAAGAAAAGTGGGGGAGACACCATTATCCCCTTTTTTCCTACAGACCAAATCGAATTAGCAGCAGAGCAACCCTGAACGCAAACGATCTCCAAAATGGGACGTCTTGCTCAGTCACTTCTCCTCATAATCTTTTGTTATTCAGAGTTGCCCAGCTGTTGTATCGACACTGCCGTCTTTCCTGCCTCGAAATTCAACCTCCTTGCCCCTAATGATGCCCTGAGGGCTCTGGGGCTAGAGGGCAGGTGGCAGAGGTTGCTCAGAACAGGACTCCCTCTGATCGTTTCCCTAATCTTTTTTTGAAGTATGGCACAACTAAAATAACAAAAAATAAAAAAAATACAGAGATTTGATGTTGCTGGTGAAGAATAAGCTATCAAATGCAATTATAATATGCTGTTCCACTGGCATATGTAATTTGTTCTGGAATTATTTATTTGTGTGTGTTGTTAAATTTGTGTTTAAATTTAATAAACATTTGAATTAGAAAAAAAAAAGGGATAATCAAACTTTTTATTACCCATTCAAATGAACTGAATAGACAGTTTAAATGGAAATTCATGGGACTTAAGAGAAATACACAAAAAGATACTCAAAGATGTAATAAAACTACCTTAAATTCAAATTTAAAGCAAAACAAAACAAATTGCATACTGCTTAACTGCTATAACAAAAGCTCAAGTCTCTGCCACAGCCATGACATTGTTCATACAACACTGACCTCTGGTGGGGATTTATTGAAACACCACATTCAAAACTTCACTTGCATTATTCTCCTATCTAAGTGTCAACCTCCTGAGTGTTCACGCAGAAGGTTTTGGCTGCTTTTTGGCACTTCCTGTGAAGGCACCAACTCTCCCCTTTGGCTTCTGCACATCAGCACTGGGAGGTTGTACTTTTCCAGAAAATACACCGCGGTGTTGTCTCCTCGTGGCGACGTCTGCGTCTGACACATTTGGACTGGCACCTCTCTCCAGACGTTGGACGCGGCTCTTTGTCTTCCTCGACTGACCGCCGCACGTGTTCTGCAGTGAAGAAGCGCGAGACTGCTTGCTCGTTGGCAGAGCCTGGGAGTCGGAGGGCAGGGAATCCTGTGGCGTGTAACTAGCCCAGGAATCTGTGTTGTTGCTGTCGTCGAGGCACTCGGTGCTGTCATTAGCTTCGACGTCGTACGCGCCCTGCCGTGCATTCTGACTGGTGTTGCCTCTGAGTGGCCTCTTTTTTGTTTGCTCACATGTTTTTACCTTTTTACTCCGACTCACAGATTGTGGAGCGGTCTTACAGCGTTCTCGGACTGTGAATGGAAAAACAAAAAAAATCACAAGAACGGACTATCATAGAATATTCCCTCTAGTAATTGTCTACTTTCCACTTTTTGGTAATTTTCGGTCTCAATCATGGGTTTCAAGTCTTCTTCAATAGCACATGTATAGCAATTTTGTAAAGTATGTTCCAGTTTAGAGAAAATAGATGTGGCCCATGTGAGTAGAAAACAGTGTGATTGACAGCTGGTATTGTCCAATGGACGCCTGGTTGCAGGTGACACCTCTGAAACTCCGATAACAAAATGTCAACATAGCGCTTACTTCACCGGGGAGTCACCAGGGGCGACTGCATCACAACTCACGTTAGATGACACATAAGAGTGGACACCAGTGTGATTGACAGCTGGTATCGTCCAATAGGTGCATAGTTGCAGGTGAAATTGTCATGGATCATGAATCTCGAGGCTTCAAAGGTGAATATGGCTGCATCCATCTTTATATACTGTATATTATGGATGTGAGACACACATCTGCGTGCATACCTTGAGTCTGACATTTAGAGGGAGTCACCGGGACGTGCGTGTGTTGAAGCAGCTCAGCTATCTCTGGCTTCTTGTAGTCACTGGTGTGTATCCTTGGGCTGGGTGGGGTCTCCTGTGCCGTGCCATCGTTGAAGGTAACCTTTCTGAGGGATGCTGGAGATTCCTCCTGAGTCAGCACCACACTCTGGCTCTCTTCTGCTGAGTCGGGGTAATCCCAGAACACTTTGGCAAAGTGGTAAACTTTCACACAGGATATCGTGTTTATCAATATGCTGATTGGAGGTAGAGAGCGGAGAAAGGAGAACAAGAGAGATACATATATGAACGTGCATTGATATATTATCTGAACACCTCAGTAATCAATTAAATAGAAATAAACAGTGCATGTGATTCACCTGCTGTCAAGGAAGTGCAGGGACAGGATACAACCTGCCTTAGGCTCCACTGTGATGGCTCTCAAGCAATCACCGGTGAGGAAATTAAAAATACGAATCTTTCCGTCCACACAGCCAGTGACAACACGCAGGTAGATGAGTGCCAGCGATTTGACCTCTCTGCAGAAAAGTCAAGAATAAGGATTTGAAAATTCGCTCTGGAATACTGCAATGGCAGGCAAAGACATTTTAAATATAGTTTCTGGGATGTTTTTTATTCATATATATATACATATATATATATATATATATATATATATATATATATATATATATATATATATATATAAACATATATATATCTGCTCCAATGACTTGCTTACTTTGGGTGGCTGAAGGTCATGAGACACTCTTTAACCTGACAGTTGGTGCTCCACACCATGACTTGACCATTAACGTCCCCAGATAGAAGATGCCATTCATCAAAGAATAAGCACCTGACTGGGCTCCTGTGGGCGTCAATCACCTGAAGGAATGGGTGTATGACATGTAAACATAAGCCAGACAGACAGACAGACAGACAGACAGGTGGACATATTCTCACCCTAAGTACTGATGCCTTCTCCAAGTTCCATATCTTGACGAGGCCTCGGGCACAGCTGCTGAACACTTTGGTTGTGTTGATCTTCACACATTGGATGGAGTTCGGGTGTTTGAAATTTAAACCCTGAAGATGCTTCCCTGTTTCCAGATTCCACACTGTTGGAAGAATTGGCATTATGCAGTAAGTGATTGCAGAGACACGTGCTCTCACAGCGCTTTCTGTGGTGGTCTTTGTAAACAGAAACAATGAAACAATCAGATGTGAATAAGGATATGTTTGTGTGTATACAGTAGCAGCACAGGGGCTGGCGTGCACAAGAAAGACCATGTCAACTATACTTTGTACTAGATTTATAACATCAGTACACATTTTCCTGAGGAGTAAATGGTCTCAATTGCTAGATACAGGTCTTCTCCAGTAGCACATGATGTCAGTATTGTAAATGATGTTCTTATTTAGAGGAAAACAGACAATAAAGTACTGCACATAGTGTGACTGACAGCTGGCATCATCCAATCGGAGCCTGGTTTGCTTCCAAAATGGGAATTTACTTTATGATCGGTTGCCAATTGGTTGGAATATCCTTAAACTCAGATACCAAATATTGTTACTCTGACACTATATTCTGTATTCATTCATCTGAAACTTCATAGGCATCATATTAAAGCCTGTTTACCTTTCACGGTGCAGTCTTTCGACCCTGAGACAAGTCTATCAGCATGGACATCCAGACAGTTGACGGTGCCGGTGTGACCATACAGCACAATCTCACACAAGTCTGTCTTCAAATTCCAGCACCTTAAGGCATGATCAAACACCAGTCAAGCAGTGGAACTACCAAAAGGAGGAGGAATGCATCGTCATTGTGTACACTCCTTCATCTCCTCCTCACCTGATACTGGCGTCACAGCTCGCAGTTATCACCAGGTTTCTGTCCTCACAGAGCAGCACCGCCCGGATGGTGCCAACGTGGCCCTTCATCACCGACACCATCTTTGCTTCTGATGAAACGTAATACAGATGCGCGGCGCAGTCCTTGGAGGCGGTGGCCATATACGCTCTGCCTCTGTAGTCCAACACTCGATGGGGGTCTTCTCTGTCAAATCCAGCCACACCGTATTTGTCAGTTCTCTCAAATCACGTGCAAGTGCAGGGTTAAGATACGCACAATGAACCTAACCATGGATTGCATACTGTAAACTTACTTCATCAGCACGACTTTGGCAAAATGTGCACCACAATACACATTCCGCTCCTCCATTTGGACAAACTTGGTTTTGATTTTGGCATAAGCAGCTTCAAATGGCTGTAACTGTGAAATCAATCCAACCAGAAAAAAAGAAAAATAATCAGTATACTGAGAACAGATTTGTTATTCTCAAACTGAGATGAATGTGGGTTAAGTTTTAATTTGTTAACCCTCTGGTAACTTGAGTGAATATCTGCTTCTTCTTCCTCATGTGTGGGCACGTGGACTTCAACAATGTTTGCGTAAGTGGGACTGACCAGATCCATGCCTTTGTACTTCTGGAACAGGAAAAAAAACAATGTTTGTTTTAGTTAAACATGCATCAGTAAAATCAAACAAACATATTTTGTCCTCTGAAGACATTAAAATAAACACATGTCCTACATTCATAGTTGCCTGAGTTTGGTCCTGGAACTGTCTTCTGAACTTCTTGTCCTCCATGGTTTCTTTTACGAGGGGCTGCCAGCGACGACAAACCTTCTGGCAGCTTTTTAAAGATGCTTCTTCTAACAGACCTGTTGGGAGACATGAATCTAAAGTCGGGCCTACTAGCACCAGCGGTCAGAGAGCAACTTTGTTTTTTCAAAAATAAGGTTAATTAACCATATGATTCTAAGCACAGAACGGCGAAATAACATGAGACTGCATGTTATTTAATCAAAAATCATACTAAGGATATTGAGCTGTGTTCCTCAAGGTGGCAAAAGGTAGTGAGCAAATTATTTACCTAGTATCCTCTTCGACAAATTAACAGGCAGGCAGCCTACAAAGTCTCGGTATCGGCTCACTCCAGACATGGATCTGGAGGAACCAGGATCCACCATGACAGCAGGATCCTCCAAGTCTTCGTCTTTGCACTGTTCAGACACACTGGTGTTGCAGCCACTCACTGGAAATGGTATATATCGATTGGATTATATGATGAGTGAAAAAAATTGCAAAGCTCATTATGTCACAGAACCAACATCTCTTTTTTTATTATTATTATTTAATTAATTCATGCATTCAGTAGACTAAATGAAAAGTCATGTAGGAACGGCTTCTCTGGTCAAACTGATGCTACAGTAAATAGCACTCCCCTGTTGTGAAATTATTATTATTATTATTGTTATTATTAGAAGAAGCTAGTTTTATAGTGGCAGTCAGAGGAGACAGCCAAATCAAACCAGCCATTTAGTAAGGGAGTGCTGTTTGGCCCTTCACTTACACCATGTTTTAAATTGGGGTCCCTTTTGTGATTGAGTTTCAAAGGCAATCATTTGTGTGCAAGTACACAAATGTGTGGCATATTCAATTTCTGCCAAAATGCCTGCCTAAATCTCACACACTGGACCTTTAACAGCCCCTCAACTCACGTTTGCGTTGCTTCACCGCTCTCAGTGTTGCCAAAAGGACGTTGGTTAGGTTGGCAAACACGCGCAAAAGTTCCGAGTCACAGAGTAAAAAAAGACGACAAAGATAAAGTGATTTAATCCAGTCTGGACTGCTGCTGAACCAGTCCCAGATCTCCTCCATATCCACGTCCGGTGGCTCCTCCAGGAACGCCGGGTTTGTGATGTGGTCGGTAAAAGGTCGAGATGGGACTCTCGCCCGACCATAGATGAACAAAGTCCACGATGTTACACTCAGCATATTCTGGATGCTTTCGAGCAGTAGGGTGCTTTTGCAGCGTAGAAGCAGCTCCACCACGAACCTCCTCCTGTGTCCATCCGTCACCTTCCACAGGCACTGAGTACGCCCCGCAGGTTTGGGGGCAAAAGCGCACGCGGGACACAAGCCGCACATCTTTGCGCATCCCACCTTGGATTTATAGTCAAACTTAACGCACTTCATCTTCTTTGGTGCTTCACGATTGTTCACATCCACGTTGTCCATGTTGCCTTCGCGCATTCATTATTTTCCTTTCCTTACTTAACGCCGAAAAGGCCACTTTTTGGCGTGAGTGATTAAAAAATGAAGATAAAAGGAACGGATGACGGTTTGTGTCCGCGTACACCAGCGCCAGGCTCTGTCGTTGCCTAGGCAACGGCTGCACGCACACAGTTTACGGGGCATTGTCTGTTGCCCGGTGAACTTTTGAGGGAACGTAACCAAGTAACCCATTTTAAAAAGGATAAAAAGAAACCTTAAGTCATATCACTTTCTATTAGAAATGATCTCAAATAGACCATTTTGATATTGAGCTCATTTATGATACATTAAATTACTCCATACGAATCATTTGTTATATTATTATTTTCTTTGATGCGTGCAGAAAACCATAAATGAATAATAATCTTTCACATCATCGGCTCAACAACAAATCATTGGGCTCTTTGAAGAATTTTAATTAAAAGAGTTTAAAAAACTGTTGTCATAAATAGGTATCTTGATTACGTCGACTACATGCCATTTAAATGTATGATAATCTTAAAGTCATATCAAACTATTAAAGAATCGTGCGCCGCCCGGGAATCGAACCCGGGTCGCAAGAATGGGAATCTTGCATGATACCACTACACCAGCGGCGCCGTTGATGTAGCTGGTGCCGACACTCACCATAAAGCATGTGGAAGGTGATGATGGGTTCGTGGGGTGTTTGTGGTGAATAATGTTTGTGATTTCACTCACTGTCTGGATGTTGGCTGTTCGTTGTAAAATTATTATCGTATGTGCAGCCCAGATTATTCTAATGTCACCACTTTAATTTGAAGGACGACAGGAAATGTAACCTTTATGCTGAAAGGGAATTGTATTTACTTCCGGGGGAACTATTGCGTACGCCAACAGCATGTTGATATGGTCCTTAGATGTGTGGCTATCTGGCCCCTTAGACTGGGGGTCTGATAGAGAAACAGTGATGAAGATCTACAGAGCAATGATAAGATCATCTATCGATTATGGTTGTATGGTTTATGGATCAGCAGCTGCATCAGTGATCAGTAAACTTGACATAGTCCAAGCAAAGGCCCTAAGACTGTGTTGTGGAGCATTCAGGACAACTCCAATATCAGCCTTATTAATAGAAATGGGGGAGATGCCGTTAGAATTCAGGAGATACAAACTTGGCTTGAGATATTTAATGAAGCTTAAAGGACAAAAAGAAATGTTACCAACAAAAAACCTTCTGACCCAACATTGGGAGTTTATGGGAATGTCAAAAAAGACTCAAATTCATTTAGCAGAAAAATTCAAATCTGTGGTGCAGGAAATTGGAATTATGGATATTAGTGTTTGTCCGCCATTATGCCAACCAGTTGTTCCATCATGGTTGATTCCAGATCCCGTTGTTGACCTAAAGTTCTTGACTGAAAGTAAATCAAGGCTGTCAGAGTGTATAGTAAAGGAGGTAAAAGTCTGGCTGCAACTAAATTAGGGATATTACCTACAAATTTATACAGATGGGTCAAAGGATTATGAGTGGGAAAGTGGCAGTTGGTATTAGCATTCCTGAAATCGGATACAAAAAGGAATCAGAATTTCAGATCATATGTCAGTCTTCACAGCAGAAATGGTGGCAGTTCTGTGGGCGTTAAGATGGGTTGAGGACAATAAACAAGGAAATTCAATCATTTGCAGTGACTCAGCAGCAGCTTTAACTACAATAAAAGAAGCTAAATCCAAGTCCAGACCTGATTTAGTAGTAGTAATTTAACAGACCTTGTTCAGAATACACAACGAAGGGTATGAGGTGGGGTTTCTTTGGGCTCCAGCGCATATGGGTGTGGAAGGGAATGAGGAGGCAGATGAGATGGCAAAGAAGGCGGTAAAGGAGGAAAGAGTGCACATTAATTTGCAATATGGGGTACCAGAGTATTCAGAAAGTATAATCAGATATCTAAAAGAAAAGTTGCAAGAATCTTTTGTACAAAAGGATTTAATGTAGGTCTCAATAACAACCAGTAGGGGCAGCAATACGCCATAGCTGCGTCTAGCCTGCCATACTAAAGAAGAAGAAGAAGAGAACGCCAACAATTTCTTGTGACGACATAAGACCATCATGTGAACGAGTAAATCATCGGTCTTTTTGCTTGTTGGCAACAACTATCCCGAGACACAAAGCCGCGGTGACTAAAGTAGGTCCTGTTTTATTTGTAGGAATGTAGAAAATGTCAGTAGGTGTAGAACAATGATAGTTAATGTTGCTAATGCGTAGCAGTAGCCACATAGCATCCACGAACCAACTATAGCATATCAAAGCTAAAGTTGCGCTATTATTAACCAAATAGATTCACGACAGGGGATTTTTCACAAGACTATGGTCCTTTATGGTCTGTATTGTTAGCCAGCTACACTACTTTTTGGGTTGGGTTAACGTGCTATCGTTAGCTGGTAGGTGTTTTGTCGATGTGGGTGTATTTGAATGTGACAACTGTACATATTGCTCTAATAGTTAAATAGTTAATAGTAAAGTACTGCACAGGGTCTGCACTCATGTCGGCCGGGAGTGACGTGGTGGCGTGGGTTGAGACAACCGAAGAGGTTGTCGTAACAGAGGAGTCACCACCATCTGATGACAACGCTCCTCCAGGTACAATATCCATGTTGGGGTGTAGTTTATTATGTCTAGAGAGTTGATTTTAGTCAATATATATGTTTCTAAAAGAGTGTTTGTGTTGTGAATTAAGTTTTAGAGCCAGCAGAAGCAACCGTTCAGAAGTTACTAGATACTTTGGGGAAGGGAGAAAACCCAGAGGCTAACGATGGCTTTCGTAAGCATGTTTATTTACTCCTCGAACACACAGACGGGTTTATATACCACCATAATCTGATATTGTTTTCCTTGGACCATAACCTACACCTGAAAATGTCATGAGAATGTTTACTTTTTGAGATATGCTGCTCACAAACAGACTGACCTAACCTCCTTAGCTGAGGTGGTAGTACAATAAAAGCAAATTACCTTCTCAAATGATCAGACAGTTCAATTAATACATATACTACAGCTTCAATACGAGCTGAGCTTTATAACTTTTAGGAAAATGTGGTTGCTGTGTTTAAATTACACATCTGAGAGATAAGTCCCTGGTCTGGTTTTATGGTCCTACTCTGGTACAGTGTTCATTCCATCTACATTTGATTGGATGTGGAGCAAAATATAATAATTTGAAACTGAAACTGAACTGTGAGAATGAATTAGGGACCTGGATTTTTCAACTGATGGAAATACAATGTAATCTTGACAAAATTATTTTTGGGATTAAATTATTAAATTTCAGTTTTTAGGGGCACAGAATTCTTTCCAATGTCATTTTTCTACCAATGACATTGCCTAGTATACGATGGTATATTGAACCAGCGATTTAAAAAGAAGCTATTGTTTGTGTATTATGCTTAAATGTGTCAATGGTATAACACCATGGTTATTATTGTAGTACTATATGGATAATGATAAAAAATATTTACTGTATTCCTCCGCTTTCCTCCTCTTTATATTTCCCAGATTGTGAGGAGTGTCTGACTCTCTTCCAGGAGCACAGTGATCCTACCAACATTAATGGCCCATCTTTTGTCCTTGACTTTCCAATGAGCACTGGTGTCCCGCAGCGAGCTCTTCTCACTCTCCCCTATGGACTGATGATAGGCAGATCTAGCATTCCCAGAGCAGGTATTGGGGTCATAAATCATGGTCCAACTGTGTGTCCGGGAATGCATTTTGGACCGTATGAGGGGGAAGTGACAACAAGAGAAAATGCCATGTCAAGTGACTTCTCCTGGGAGGTGAGTGAAAATTAAGTGACAATGAATTTTCGACTTGCAGACTCGTTCTTACAACTTAACAACATATCGTTGTCATATTGGTATGAGTGTCTTAATAGAAATATCAAAATTTTCTGCAGATTAATAAAGGAGAGCCTGATTATGAATACATTGATGCTGCCAGAGAATCACACTCAAACTGGATGAGGTAAATTATTTTTTATGATTTTTATGTTGCCTGAAATAAAAGGTGTCCTTGTCGTGCTGATTTTGGTCACAAAAGTTCACAAAAAGGAGAATTATTGTAAATCACTGCATTTGGGTGCCTTAAAATTAGAAGGTAAACAAGCACACGAGATTGTTTCACAAGGTTGAGCACTCAATAAGACAGACCATTAGTGAAAGCAGTTAAAGTAGCCTTTTACCGATGTGTACATGTAGAGAACAGCTGCATAAATCGGTCTTTGTTCGTATTGAAACTCCGTTCTTCCACGTAACATTTCTAATGTCTTCGCTCATTCACAGGTATGTCAACTGTGCTCGTAATAAAGACGAGTCAAATCTGCTGGCAGTCCAGTTCAAAGGCAGCATCCTCTTTCACTGCTGTCGCACCATACATCCTGGAGATGAGCTCATGGTGTGGCCCAGTGACAAACTCCTTGCCAATTTCAGTGAATCTTGGAGCCAGCTGTGGTTTATGAAGTTGAAATCTGAAGGTACTTACCGAACTACATACTACTGTAATTTAACTGCATAATGCCCTTGACACCAGAGGATTCTTGCAGTTCAATATTCCTATATTATGTCAAATGAAGTGAGACAGTAATGTTTTCCCTCTTTATTGCAGAGAGTAATGCAACAGTAGCATCTCAGGTCTTCTTGTGCTCCCAGTGTCAGCTTTCCTTCACTACAGAGGCTTTTCTCCAGCGACATATCGAACACTTCCACACGCAGCCCACAGGGGACTGTGCAACACCTGATGCTCAGGGAGCGGAACTTGAAAATCCCACCCCAAGTGAGGACTCGGGAACTGTAGAATCACTGGTGGTGTTATCACCCGTTGACCCTTTTGACTCCAAAACATGTGGAGATTGCGGGAAAACTTTCAAGCAAATGCCACACCTCAGAAGGCACAAACTTTGTGTCCACTCAAACAGGCGCCCCTACTGCTGCCCAAAGTGCAGGCGAACTTTTAGCCAGGCATGTGGTCTAATCAGACACCAGCTTGTTCACCGGAAGCACACTGTGCCGAAGGTTGCCAATCAAAGCAAAAATGTCAGTGAAAACACAGAAATCTCCACACAAAGCTCAGAACTTTTTGTAGCTGCTGATTCAGGCATAATTGATGAAGCAAAAGAAACGGACGTAAATGAGAATCAACAAGAGGCGATGGATGTAACTGAAACGCAGAATGCATCTACAGGAGAAGCAGAAACATCTCAATTTAACTGTTCAGACTGCGTGAAGAGCTTCATAAATGAGGCCTCCCTTAAAAAGCACAGGGTGATTGTCCATGAGAAGTTACGCCCCTATGTCTGCACTGTGTGTCAGAGATGCTTTGGTCAGTACAATGACCTGACCAGGCACCTGCAGGTTCACAGAAAAGAAAAGAAAGGTAAAGAACAACTAAATGAGGCTCCGGAGGAACCAAACGCCTTGTCTTTTAGCTGTGCCGACTGTTCACTGGCTTTTCCTTCAGAGGATACCCTTCAGCAACACACCAATGAGCATAACTCAGGGGATACCACAGTGAAGGAGGGTCATCCATTGCCTGTCAACAGTGATCAAATTAATGATCCTGATTTCGTTCCACAAACCTCTGTGGCTGGAACGGATGTATCGGTCCAAAACGCTTCCTCTCAGCGGCCTCGGAGACTTGGTGCTAGATCTCGAATTTCGGCCATTACCAAGCTCATAGCTCCAAAACAAAGAAGAGGCGTCTGCAAGAAACTAGCCAGCTCCACTCCGACTGATCTGAGCTGCACTCAACCAGTAGCCTCTACTGTCAGAAATGTCAAGTTCACAAAATACAAATGGTTTAGTTGTGAGAGATGTAAACGGACATATGGAAACCCGAGTGAGCTCAAATCCCACAAATGTGCTTGGAAACAGCACAAGTGTGGTCAGTGTGGGGCGTCTTTCAGTAAGTCTGGGTTTCTGAAGAGACACGAGCAGCGGGTACACACAAATGCAAAGTCCTACAGATGTGACCACTGTGATAAAGTCTTCACCACCGCTTGTAACCTGAAACAGCATCAGAAGAGCAACACTTGTATGAAGTATCACTGCACGTCTGAGCTTTTCTCATGCTCCTTCTGTCAGTTTTCCTTCACCATGAAGAGCTACCTTATCAAACACATCAAGAGGCACCACCCCGTGGAGTATCTATCGATCTGTGAATCCGATAGCCTGATGGATCAGCTGCAGGAAGAGCAGACGGAGAAGGAGCGTGTGTGCCCGCATTGTGGGAAAAGCTGTGCAAGTGCCAAAGCTTTCAAAAGTCACACTTGCTTCCAGCAGGTGAAGGTTCTGTACTTGTGCACAGACTGTGGAAAGGGCTTCACAAACCACTATGGTCTGAAGCAGCATCAGCGCATTCACACGGGGGAGAAGCCACACCGCTGCCCTCACTGCAGTAAAAGCTTCTCGTACACAGGCCAGCTCAACGTGCACCTCCGAACTCACACTGGTGAGAAGCCGTACCTGTGCACCCACTGTGGAGAGAGCTTTCGGCAGTCGGGAGACCTGAAGCGGCACGAGAGGAAGCACACAGGGGTGAAGCCCTACACCTGCCCCGAGTGCTGTAAAAGCTTTAGTCGTCCACACAGTCTCAAAGCTCACCAGATGCTTCACATGGGACAGAAAATGTTCAATTGCAACCAGTGTGGAAAGAGCTTTTCAAGAAACTACCATCTCAGGAGGCACCATCAGAAGATGCACTTGTAGTCTCAGTACATAATGTGAGTAGTTTTGTTTTTTTTTGTCATCGTTCTGTACATAGCAGTATTTAAACCCACGCTTAATTTTGTTGAGAGATGTATCATTTCTTATCCTAAAAAGTAGGAACTTTCTTTTTTTATTTCTTTTCTGCTATGTAAGAGGTATCTCTGAATAAAAACATGTTAATTTTCTGCAAAAGAAAAGGTTCACATTCATGTAAACAAGAAAATAAAACACCATTTTGACCATTGTTACTGTTGACCATTTATTCCACAAAACATACAATGCAAAGCATGTGCACTGTACAAGCCTTAATATTATGAAAATACTCATAACCATGCCTTTTTTTCAATTCATTAATCTTTGTTTTTGTAGTCACTCTGATCTACTACTTTTTTTTTTTTTCAACATGACACAGTATAATGTCTATGATCACTTCTTGCATTGCTTTTGTCAGATTTGTCCTTGTTAGCTCTCAGTTTTCCACCTCGACTATGTTATAAATATTACATAAAATATTTTAGTCTCACCTGAACTATACAAACATACTGGTATATAGACAGTTGACACAATTAGACTAAATTTAATTTTTAAACTGTGCGTTAAGTTGAAACAGGTAGAAACCTGGCAGTGTTTTCATGTGTGCTACACAGCGGTGTCAAGAGCAGCTGCTGGTTAGAGAAGGGCTCTTAAAATCTGTCACTTTGCTGCTGGTTACTGCTTCTTAAACATCCAAGTCCTGCAATCTTTCTTACATCAGTAGTCCTAACTAATACCGGTTACACAAAGTCCTTGACAACATCCACTTTGACAGGGTAAGAAAAGGTCCATTTTCATTTGTGGCACAGCAGTTTTGGAGACTTGTCTCCGTCTTCCTTCTTAAAGAACAACGGGTTGAAACTGGAGGTTTGGTAGCTCGTGAGTTGAGTCTTAATGTGTAAAAAAATACACAAACACTTCTGAAAGGTAGGCAGCAGGTGGTTTTCAAGGTTGAGTGACAACACCCCGAAGAAGGTTGGGTTATTGTTTGTACAACTTCTCACCTCCGTTTAGTCCTCCACTCCAGTGAAGCACCTTGCGTAATGTCTTCTTCAGTGCAATCTTAGTCCAATTTACACAACTTCAGCACGTAAAATATACAACAACCCTCAATCTCATTTTGTTTTTATATTATGTTAAATGTTATACACATCATAAAAATTTTTACAAACCAAATTGATTGTTAAACCACACAGTATCACATCTGTACACACTCAAAGAAAAAGGTCACAAAACTAGGCAAAAGAAAGAGAGGAGATTTTTTTGGCAATTAAAAGTAACAGCTTGGTCTTGCACAAAACCACAAATTATGGGATTAAATACTGAATTTTGAAAATAAAAAATAAAAAAAGGAACAGTACATCTAGAGCTCCAGTCTATATTTGTGATGATAAAAAATGTTCTCCATGTTCCCATAAATGTTCAACAGAAAAACGTTGTCTGAAGGGGGGTTAGGTGGTTGAAATACAAAGCCTGGGGACACACATACAGTACGTGACCAGAGACCAAGCTCAGGTTGGAGACGAGAAATACCCTGCAGTTTATCGCAAGTACAACAACACTATCATCTCTTCCATCTGGTGAGGCTCTGCTTTCAGAGACACGTGATGGAGAAAGGGTTCTTATAAAGGTTCAGATTTCAGCTCCTCGACCCTGCACTCCAGGTCAGCCACCTAGGAGAGAAGAAAAGGCAGACGGTCCATAATGGGCCCGTAGCACGGCAGCCATTTTGACGATTCACAGTAGAAACATCACACATGTAAATAATCAAATTAATGACGGCTGTGTTCCATTTTGCAGGAAGAAATGTCCTACCAATCAATTATTTTAAAATTCCACTTCAGTCTCTATGTTTTTATTTGATAGTAGTCCAGACATATAGTAGCAAACTTCAGTTCGGGTGTTCGGGAACCACTCGGGTTTTTTTGCTTAACTTTTTAACGTGTAAACAAAACATTTCTGCTGAACAAAGCCAATGCTAATGTGCTAAATCGTGTAGAGTGGCTGCAGTGCGAAGAGCCCATTGGGTTACAGTTGATTATGACGTCAAATCTAAAGCTACGACATATTTACAGTGACACAGATGTAAATTTTGTTCAACTGATGAAAACCTTCATCATTACTCTTGCAAAGACATTTGACATCTAATATGCTGCTAATGCTCAAACTAAAAACACCAAATGAACTCTAAGACCTATGTTTTCTGGGAGGTTTACAGTGTTAGGTCACGTGAATTACTCACAGTGCTGTCCACTGGTTAAATGTGAGTGTAAAGCACTAGTGAAGTAGCCTTAATCTCAGTTACCTCCTGTACCTGTTCTTGGAGCTGTCCAGACTCCTCCTCCAGAAGGGAGGCCTCGGCCCCGACTTGTGCACAACGCTGCGTCTCCTTCTTCAGGTACTCAATCTCCCTGTGGAAGAGAGCAGACCACAGTGTCAGATGATCACACACCACACGCGTCTTTTCACACATATCTGTGCAGTCTGTGTCTTACTTCTGCTGATACTCCTTGATCAGGCGTTTGGCTTTGCTGTACTTGCGCTCCAGTGCTTGATACTGGGACTGTGTCTCCTTCAGGTGCTCGTCCACCGCCTGGCACAAGCTCTGAGCCTCCATCCAGTAGCCCTCCAGCTTCTCCATACGCTCCTTGTTCTCCTGCAGGGTATGCTCCAGCTGAGCCTTATCCATACGCCAGCGCTGCTTGTCCTGCTCAGCATGGTGCAGCTGAAAACACGGTAAACAGAAATGTTAATCTTTATAATAATGATATACTTATTATTCCTATTCTTATTACCTTTTATTATCTTGAAGCCTTACCTTTCTTTTCAGCTGTTGGATCTCAGCCTGGGTCACAGCATGCTTTATTTGAAGCTTCACAGCAGAGAGAGACAGATGACAGTTTTAAATACACGTGTTAAAATTAGATACATCAGAGGAGGATACACTGTGATCACACGTGAGACGATTGCTCACCTCTTTGTATTTGTGGGCCAGTTTCTCAGGGTCAGTCTCCAAAGGTGACATGTCCTCATTCTCCGCCAAGTCGAACACCTCAATGGCACTGGGATACGACGGACTGACCTCCTCATCCTCGTCCTCTTCTTCATCCGTGCCATATTCAGCACCCTGCGTTGATAAGGTAACAGAGACGATTGTTAATCTAAATGCAGTGGGAACATCATGTGTGAAATCTGTTTTTACACACTACTGGTTTCTAGGTTCCATTGTTTATTTCCCAGAAAACATGAGAAGAAAAGGGAAACGGGCATTATTGACAGCACTGATTTCTGTTCTCTGACGCTACACTAAAACTCAACACTAGAGGGCGCCAATCTCAAAAGCTTCAACCAACTGCTTTTCAAGAACCACCCACCACCGTCACCCTTTCAAGAATGGGGAAACTTCCCTTGTTTTATTGTAATGAAACTCTGGGCAGTGCCCGCACTCAGAACTCTAAAACGTTCAGATTATCAAAGCAAACGACATCCTGCGTCACAAAATGTGAGTCATCCCCATTTGTCCCCATTTTGGAGCTTAGCTTTATCGTTTAATCAGAGTGATGCGACAAGCTGGACAGACAACAGCGTGGCTTTGTGCCAGAAGCACACAAAACACAGCCACAGCAGAGAGAGTGGCTTCTGTCGATATTGGTCTGAGACAACCTTCTTGACCCTGAAACTACGGACATATATCATTAAAGGATGATTGCAAAAAAACAGCCTTGGAAAGGTTTTATAAATGCTAAAGCTCTGTTGTCTTTGTTCTATTGTCAAGAAGATTAGTGTAAGAGTGTTTTTCAGCTCCCTTTTTTTATTATTTTTTGTCAGATAACTGGATTAGAACGACTGGAAATGATTAAGGATAACTTAGCTGTAAAAATCGCATCACCTTTTTTTTAACATTTAGGTTAGAAATCTAGAAATGACAATTGAATTGTGGGAAATCAGTTTTTCTTATCGCAGTGAAATGTGCCTGTGCATGCAAGTGGTGGGGGAGGGGGCAGAGGAAAATGGATTAGCGAGCAGTGCACACTCACTTCTGCAGCATGCGTGTGCAGACTCTATGAGAGAGAAAACCCCCCCCTAGTCTTCCAAGTCTTTTAATCAGCCCTAACTGTCAACACTGACCTCTTGTTCATCCATGTACTGGTTGTAGCGCTGCTCCATCATCTCCCTCTGCCAGCGTTCCTGCTCCAGCGTCTGCTGGATGAGCTGGGCCACTTCACTCTGTTCACCAGGTTTCTCTCGCCCGATCACAAACCTGGATTTTGACAATCCACAGACCAGTTAAAAACAAGCCAGTTGAACACAGTTGTGCTTTACATGCCAAGCTGAACTTAAACAGTCCATCTGATGTGGTATAATATTATATATGCATGCTAAATAATGCACGATGGCCCTTTCCCCCTCCCCTGACCACTGAGGAGCATTTGCATATAGAGTGTAATACAGTGTGGTATAGCTTAATGTATTGACGCGGTACCGAATGTGCTACAGAAAACTGCTTCCTGTTTAGAGGTAAACAAAGGCCGTCACATGTTGTGATGAAAATCAAAACCCTCAGCTCAGTTGTGTTCACAGCGCAGTCCATCATAGAGACTATGTCCCCCCCCTCCCAGATTGTGGCTCACAAATCTTTGTCCAATTATAGACGTTAAACTGGGAGAAGTACAGTGAATCATGATGAAGCCACAGACGTTATTAAGCCAGCAGCGGCAGCCTTTCAACTTCTGCAGCGCTAACGTGTAATTAAATGTGCACAAACACACTTCCTGCTCCAGTCTATTTGTCTCCCCGATGTTTTCTTTTTTTTTTTTTTATGAATAGGCCCGAGCTCAATAGTACCTTTAGCCGTCACTGCAGCAAATCCATAATGCATGAGCTATCTATGCAGGTCTCTGATCTTTACAAGTCACACAAAAGTAATAATTAACCCCAGCATCACTGACCACTAAAACCCTAAATTATGAATGAGCTTCTATGACAAAAAGAAGCACAAAGGGAGCAGCCAGTTACAAGGCTACAAATAAACCTCTGGCATTTCCAAACGATGCTTTTGATGTGAACCATATTTGTTCCCGATAACACAGATTTCCGGGGCTCCAGTGCATCTTAGGGCCGTCTTCAGAATGTCCCTCAAAGCAGCGTTTCACTGCAGGGTATAATCACGACCCTGTGAGACTTGAGATATAAATCTACAGTCTGGTTAGCGGAACGAGTAGGATGTGGTAGAAGTCAGCGTGTAAGAGTGGATAAAGAGGAAACTATCTCTCTAAGCAAGACTGACTCACTGTGCTCTGTTGCAAACCCAGTGACTTTCTCGTTGTAGCTCAGGGTTACGGAGAGCACACGAGACGATAATGTCCATGTACGAACAGCAACTTTTAAAAATGCCATGCTAATATGCCCATGTTTACAAAATAATATGATTTTTTTTTGTTTAGAAGGTAATATTTACTGTGTTTTAGCATTTGCTAAAACTGGGGCTAATATGAGTGCAATAAAGGCACAGTATGTACTTTCTACCACTAAGAATCGGTCTCTCACAATCAAAACAATAACAAAAAACCTAGTTTGATAGCAGTGACGAGCAGAGTGCGATCATGAGCTCACTTTCTATTATTCTTGTCATTTTTTTATGATTTTATTAGATATTTTAATGCAGAAATGTTACACATTATACATTCAAGAGGCTGCAAGCCATCCTCAACATCGATATCTGTACCAAACTCCATGGTAATCCATTTGTTGTAATGCTAGAATGTATCTAGAATCGATCTAAGTAAAAGCTATTGAAATATTCAGCATATAGTAAAATATCCCCTGGTGTGTATGCGTGACTCTTACTTGACAGTTCCTGAAGTGTTCCTGAGTACAGTGGCGGCAAAGGTCTGAGTGACTCCCACCAAACTGGTCCCGTCCACCTCCACGATCAGATCGTTCACCAGGATCCTGGAGCGGACATTAAAGGGAGGCGTTTCATATTGAAAGCAACAGATCAGGTGTGTAAAAACCAAACTCCAAGCCAAACTCCGGCTTGTGCATGTGACACGCCATGTAGCATGAGTAACCATAACCAACCTGCCGTCCCTTTGAGCTGCTCCTCCATCTGTGACTGTCTTGACAAAGATTCCCAGCTTCTCCAGACCCATGTCTGCTCCGGCACCCATCCCAATGATACTGATGCCCAGGCCATCGCTATCTGAAAGACAGTGAGGAGAACCAGACTAGCTGTTATCTCTGTGGTTATCCTGGTTTTGGTTGAGGTTTTCTTTGACTGTAATGTCCTTATGTGTGTGACATTCTTTCGGCCATAATGCCCCAAACGACCACTGACCAGTGGTTGAAAACCCGGCTTATCGATTGGCCAGGACTGAAAACGTTGTCTTGTTCACCACAAAAACAAACAAATTCATGCAGTTTTGGGGTTTCTGTTTGGTGATCTTTGGTGATCAAACGTAATTGTTTTTTCACCAGGCAACTTTCACTTTCAACCGAACAGAAAATCAAATTTTTAGGCAGACCAGAGTTCGCTTGTTTAGTCCTCATCAGAGTTCGGATGAGTTTTCACACCTGTCCAATCGAAGCAGACTATCCGAGGAAACAAACTCCGGTCCGTTTAAAGTGGACCAAACTGCTCTGGTGTGAAAGCACCCTGCAAGTTCACTCCCTGCACCATCACAATACATTAAGGAAACGATCAATCAGGACTTCCCCCATTTCTCCTCACCACAAATGAGGAATAGATTAGAGGTTATGGACCTTTTTAAATGTACTTGTAAACAAGCATGTTTTATTTAAATGAATTTCCCCTTAATAATACATGTGTCCTTGAGCCCTGACGGTGCACTGCTCCCCCATAAAACATTTACGAAGCCAGTTATTTTTTAACAAATTAATTTTCATTTTTATTGTATAATGCTAAATCTTAAAGCAAGCCTATGTTGGCACAGCTGGGGATCATGTTTTAAAAGCATAGAGGTCAGAAACTCCCCATTACACCACTTGATTCTATTGGTAACACAACATGCAATCTATTTAACGGATCTCATTGCATTGCTGTTCTCAGACCCAGTGGGAGAGTCTGTTTCTGGGTTTGGATCAGCTTCACAGCAGGTCTTATTCTGGTTTGTTTTGTTATGGTAAGGGCCAAAGAGGGTTGCAGATAAGACTGGGGTCTAGCTAGCAAGAATACGGAGCATGTTCCTGCAGCTTATTAACCACATATTCAGGGCTGCATCTATTAAAAATATATATATGTAAAATAGTAGCATGTTCTAAAAATAATCCAAAAAACTAAACTGAGACTATGTGAAGGGCTTGTCAGATTTAACAAAGGCAGTATTCAGTAAAAGCTGCATCTGAATTACAGTTGTATTAACTGCATGAATAAGAATCTATGCATCTTGAGTTAAAATATGTGACTTGAGCGATGGCTGGCATCAGCGATAACACCTGTATTTCCTGTCTGAGGTGTAACTGGTGTTTCCTCTCCTGACTAAATCGATGCAGCCAGAGTACTCAGCAGCAAATCACTGAAATGTAGATAAAACATGGTCATATAACTGCCCAGTACACAATTCTAAATATAGTCTCCTACACATATACTGTACGTATATATGCACCATGATGTTGAAGGGATGTTGGCAGTGTGGTTATTTGGTTAAAAAGAAAGTCTTGCTGTTCCCGTACCTTTCTCCAGCTCCACGGGGAACAGGTCCAGCCTCTCCACCCTCTTTTCCAGCTCGTACTCTGCAGATGCTGCCATGGGATCCACGTCTTCATTGCGCCGGTCGTAATCCTCATTGGAGTAGGTGGCAAACACCTGCAGGAAGACGGAGAGACACCAGGTCAGATTGACACTCATTGACGCTCCAATCTTCAAAAAGGAGGGTTCATTTGTGAGATCGTGCATATTTTCTAACGTGCTGAGAGAGTTTGATCGAAAGCTCAAAGATGCTTTTCTTTCTGTTTGTAATGTGATGTGTAACTTGAACCAGGAGACTGTTAAACACCTAAAGGTCGAACCCATTGTCAACTCCACAGTAAAATGTCTCCTAGACTTTCTGGAATATTGCATTTTGCGTTTCCCTCCTTTGCAGCCATGCTGGCTTTGTTCTACCACTTGCTTGTTCTTACAGTGATTCTAAATATAGCAACCGCTAGTGAAAACAGAAATCACATGACTTCCTGTTCAACGTGGGGAGGATGATTAACGATGAATCACTTATCTAAAGGTGACAAAAGGAGCAGGAGATGTATTTAAACGTATTGTCACTTATCTACAGTTTTAGGAACATTTATTTACACAGTTATGAACTCTAACTCAATCATACATAAAAAAGAATACGATAACAAGAGACGTATAGCTGTGTATTGTCTTATTTGGAAATGCACTCCTTTCAAAGCTACAAAAGTAGTCCCAGCTCATGCCAAATGCTCAGGACTGTGGACTCAAGCTGATTTGACACCAATGTTCATGCAGACATGATCCAATTCATCAGCCACGTCTTTGCGAGACAGCCGCAGAGTTTCTTTAAAGGGCCTCTGAGCTGCACTGTTTCACAGTGGTAATAGTGTATCTGACACACAGGGTAAAAAAAATCCATCACAACCACTGAAGTTGCCCCAATGAAAAGAAAAGCCTCAGTTTCCAGGGACCGATTTCCCACATTCACTCTGGTCTGCATGACAGTTTACATAACCACCTCCTGCATGCTAATGGAGACTCTCGGCAGCTGCTGTTCACGGGCTACACACACATACACATCCACGGAAAGAGAGAAAGCTGAATCTTTAAAAGCCTCACTTCTTCCGAGGTGATTATGTATGCACCACGTTGCATGGTCCGCTAGCCAAACTAATTCAGTGCTGGACCTTCTCCTTTCACAAATCCAAATGCATTTATTTCATTAAATCTGTTCCTTTTTCCTCCTCAAAATCCTGGACTCTTTTTTTTTTTGCTTCTTTCTTCGCCGTTTATTTTTGTTCATCTGTGCTACAAAGTAGCATCTCGTAGCTTCGGTGCCCCGCCATTCCTCCAGTCATATATGGGCCTCGTCTCCTAGGCAACCCCCACAGTAAAGAGCGCTGACAGTTGTGACGGCGCCTTTGAAAGGGAACCAGCCAATCCTCGCCAGTGTTCATTCAGTAAGGATGTACTTCCTCGCATCACTGAACACTGTTGCAAGTTTCCGCTTCAGCTTTTTTATGAATTTCATTCAAATATTTTCAACTTCGTCCAAATCTCTCTCTCGCCATTGTCTGTTGACAACTCTTGTCTCTCAAACTCCAGGACAAAATATTCCATTTCTATTTTTATAAACTTATAAATATGTGGTGCTGTTGCAAGAAAGCCCGGAGTTAGATAATCAGTCGATTTGATGACACATATTTGCCAAATGTAAGGAGGTCCTGTCATTACAATCTGAATATAGGCTTTGACTCTGTTAAGAGCAATCTGAAGATGACCATTTAAAAGGAGAAAGAATTAATGTAAAAGGAAAGCGATACATTTATCTGAAACAAAAATATGAACGACTGATATTCTTTAAATTACAGTTCCTGTCATCCTAACCGCTGCAAATCAAAGATACTGTAGTATGGGGGATTTAGGTTACCTTTGCATTTAGAGGGATTATCCGAATGTGGATTACAGGCACACAAAACACACTGTTTGCATCCCAAGTAAGAGCACAAAACAACAACAACAGTGCACACCAATCCCACATCCTCACTGTGCTGCTCTCCTGTAGAATTGGCTCACACCTTGAGTTTAAAGATCAAGAGACCACAGCTGGTAGCTGGCGCTGGCCTCATTTACACAGCTGCGATGCTGCAGAGAATCAAAACGAGGAGGTGAGGCAGCACTTAACGTCGCACTCAAACACGAAAACACTGGATGTGTGTCGCACCCTTACGGCCTTGCACGAGTTCACGACCAGTGTCATGCTTGCAAACCAGGCTACATTGACTCTGACTTCACTTCCTGAGGGAGGACTTCCACCCTCCCGGTGGATAAAGATCCCACACAGGGGCGACAGACCGATGATGCAACACTTCACCCTGGTTTCACATAATAAGCATGTAAGTTAGAAGATGGACTCCTCATACAGTGAGGTGGCTATCTTTGGAAGATAAACACTGGGATTAAAGGCAGGGTGGTGTGTGTGTGTGTGTGGGGGCAGGCTGGAGAAGGACTCTGTTCCAGTTGTGGCAGATAGTAGGTCAGAGGAGCTAACAGATGGTCAGGAAACACCCTTCCTCCCTCCCTCTGTTACCAGCCGCCTGGGATGTCCTACAAAAGCTCTGTGGGCAGCTATAGCTGTGGTGGCCACTCACCAACTAGCAGATTGTGTTTGTGTCTATAAAGAGCACCCACTTGGGACAGTTAAGTGTATTATAAGCAGCCAATATGTGACAACTCACACTTTACAATGTAGTTGCCGTGACAGAGCGATGGCTGAATAACAGAGACACTCTGGAGCCTGCTGATAGAGTGTTTCCATCTCAATGGCCCTCCGACGAGTGTGATGTAACGATGCATTGGTTTAACCAGCAAGTCGGTGTCCCCCCCTCCCCCCCCAAACACAAACCTCCTTGCCACAACAGCCTGTCAAATACTACATGTCTTTCCCTCTGCTCTCTCCAAAAAAACAGGTCTAATTTTGGATTTGGCCAATAGGAAGTGTGGAGGTGGTGCCACTGTTTTTTTTAAAAAAAGAAGCCGCATTTCCACTCAGTCTCTCCACATTCTCCGTC
The DNA here is from genome assembly GCF_019176455.1 of Solea senegalensis. NCBI lineage: Eukaryota > Metazoa > Chordata > Actinopteri > Pleuronectiformes > Soleidae > Solea > Solea senegalensis. The sequence continues at coordinate 8,501,846 of NC_058041.1, forward strand.
ACGTATGTTCCTCACACTATTCTTCCAAAATCTTAAATACTCATGTGATCAATGACGTTTCTATGGCAATAATCTAGTTTTCTACAGGTCAGAATGCTTGAGTGATGCCTAATCAAGTTGTCAGTAAGACATACAAAAACAAAATTTCCCCAGTGCTGGGCAAATAAAGGACTATCTTATCTTATCTTAAAACCTGTTAACAGTTTAATGACACCACCATTAATTGCTTTCCCAACTACCGTAGCACAAACATGTCCACAATTGGCATTCTAAATCCTCCTAAAACTGGGGGGTTAATCCAGATCCAAGATGTGCAACAAGCAGACAGAAAATAAGGATGTAGGGCCAGCAAAATGAATATAGTGGGTTTGTCATGGTAACGGTTGCATGGCACCCAGGTCCATTCATTCTGGCAGGCCAGCCTTTGGTCAGCAAGCATGTTTAAGCTTAGCATTGACTCTGGGGAGAGACACGACAGAACCAGGTCAGCAGCAAAGAAAACTCAGTGATATGTGGACGGCACTACTATTAATTATTACACTGTTATTGCCTATTTATCGTTGTGTCTGATATAAAATGAATTGGTTCATGCTTTAATATAATGCATTTGATGGCATTTTCAATATTTCAGTGTATATCCTACATTACATTATTATTGAACCTCTCTCTATCTCTCTTTGCAGCATGAAGACCAGGGTTTGTGACCTAATTGGAACAAGAGCCTTTGTAATGGAGTTTGCATGTTCTCCCCGTGTTCTCCCCCGTCCAAAAACATGCAAATTTGGGGATTAGGTAAATTGGACACTCTAAATTGACTGTAGGTGTGAATTTGAGAGTGAATGGTGTACCACCAGCAACTGCCTCGTCCCTCATGACTCAAAGAGAGTCAGATTCATTCATTTACTTATTATAAACTTGTAAAGTTTATAATAAAAAAAAGAAGAAAGAAAGGTGTGCAACTTAACATTACAGTCCAATAGCATTATAGTAATAGTACAGCAATAATTGTATTGACAAACATTTCCATGTGAAGCTATTACACGATAAGATAGTATGACCATAATGTTACAAAATGATTACCATACTATTACCATGCTGAAAGAGCAGGAGCAGCCTCATATACCTGTGAGGCTGAAACCAGCATTTCTACAAGATGATGGCAGGTTTGACAAGATGAAAAAGCACTCAGACATTATTAGCGAGGCGTTGCATAACACAGCTTGTCGCACTAACCCGAGAGAGTGGGCGCATCGCGATAAATGCTTGCAACCCGACCACCACCTCTGCAGGACTGAGAAGTGGGGCAGAGTGACCTTGCTGATAATCTGTCTGCACTCCCACCCCTCCTGGCTGTGAGTAATGCACTGTATGAAATACCACAGAGTCTAAGTAATAGGCAGTTTGAGGATACCTTGACATATGGTGATGTATTATCGCTCCCCAAGCACTCACTCACTCACCGAGCTGACCGGAGCAGAGAACCAAACAAGCAGAGGTTGCAATTTAGGTAATCCCGAGTGTACACTGTGATAGCAACCGTAACAAAAATGCACTTCTCAAGTGTTTGTAACAATTTCACCAACTTATTATGAGCCGAGTTTGTTTGTGCTAATCACACAGTGTGAAAGAAAATCATAGGTGCAGACTGACAGGACTGCTGCTCAGAGGTGCGTAGGCAGCCGGACCCAGAGAGACAGAGAATGTGTGTGTGTGTTGTGGTGTTGACTGGCAGAAGGAGTACGCACATAGACTATCCATAAGGAAATATAATAGTAACGTAGAGGAGATTATCTTCTTTAAACTATCTTTACAATCTTGACTTTCTGTAAAAATCTCTCCCACAACAATACAACAGGATGAATATTTTGAAAATTCACCGCTACACGATAAACTGCAGTACAATAACGAGAGCAAAACAAGCATGCTAAGCACGTAAACAAGACATGAGAGGGCAGCTTCCTGTGTTCGACGAGGAGGCAGCCCTGAGCAGCAAGGCAAGCCTGTGACCATAACAATGCTGCTATTTTTACTAACAGTAGGAGACTGGTGACAAAGAGCGAAAAAGGAGACAAGAACGAGTGAGTGAGAAAGAGAGTGTGTGTGTGTGTGTGTGTGTCAGCAGCAAACAAGAGCTCTGGTGTGAACTCTACCCGGCAGCAGATATGCTGTTTTTGCCAGTTTTTGAGGACAGACAGACAGACAGACAGAGAGGAGAGTTCACTGTAAAACAGGGACAAAGAAAGACGTGTGCACAGACACTCAACCACCAGCGCCACCACAACAACACTTAATTGTGGCCAAAAGCTGAGTCGTTACACAGAGGGGGAAATGTGCACCAAAATGGGCACTTCCTGTTTGGACGAGCAGAAACCAACTGACAGTGTGACTTAAGAGCAGGCAGTTCACTGTCGCATGACATTTGAGCTGCATAATAACGTCCCTCCCATTTGACCTCACCCCCTCTCTTTACTCTCCTCCACCCTTGCATCCATCTCCATAACAAAGGCCACAATCATAGTGTGAAAGGACCCAGTGGGAGGTTATTCTCCAGTGACGGCTGTGCGGTCACAAACTAATTCTACTTTTTATGAAATCCTTTTTATCGTTTTGACTTCTACATCAGAGCTTACATAACGGTTCCTCCTCCTACTACCCATCCTTGACCTCTTGAGGATAAAATAATGTAACATTGTACTGACACGATGGATACGCCGAGCTCAAGCATAATTTATAAGGGATATAAAAATGGACATTCTTCCCGTCAGGAAGTACCAAGGAGTTACTACAGTTGAAGGGGAAGACTGAGTGAGCCTACTTCTTACTTTATAAAAATCTGTGACCATTTTCCTGAGGAGTTAATGGACCCAATCGCTAGTTTTAGGTCTTCTTCAGTAGACCAAGATGTCCATTTTCTAAATTATGTTTCCATTTAGAGGACAATAGACTCCAAAGTATGACACATATTAGTGGACACCAGGTGCGACTGGTATTGTCCAGTGGGAGCATGGATGAAGGTGATGCATCTGAACAGGAGTTCAGATTCTTCTATTTCCTTTTACAGCCACTGTTTCTACTATATGTACATCCATATTTAAATGTCTCCTTCTTTTGCTGGTCAATTGCAACGTTTCTTCTGACATTATGACCAAAAACTTGTCCACATGTTTTATTTTCCATGACATTTCATACTGTATTTCCTGTTACAGGCACTGTCAAAGTTACAATGCCTTATTTTGAATCAGATACTACACTCCTCTCTCTGGTTTTCCTCTGGGCAACTTCTTTCTTGGAAAAAAGGTAATGTGACTTAGAACAATACAAGAATTAGTTGTAGCATTTCATTGAGCAACGTCTGGTGCTGGTCGAAATTTTACTGAGCCCATAAAAGCTGTCAGAGAACCCTGCCGTGCCACTTTAGTACAACATAGCTACGAAATGTACCTGCCCACATTGACGCCAACGGGCAGCAAGCACTCTGTGTTCCTCCATATTTCTCTTTGGGTCAGCTAGCTCACTTGTTAGATGCCGTTGCCTTGGCGATGTGCATCACTGCATTTGTGGGACAGAGCTTTTAAAGAAGCACTGAAGGGTGGAGTGTGTTTGTTTGGTCTCTTCAAATATGGACAACATTTCTCTCTCTTTTAATTGTACATGTAAAAAGTATATTTAGATTTTTCTTTTTTTAACTCTCCTACTTATCAGCATCCATTCAGCCTTGAAAAGCCAGACAGAAAAAGAGGAGAGTGCCTTCCTCTAAAGCTAAATCTCACCCACAACTTTGCTGTGTCACAACATTAAGTGGACTCACAAATATGACATTTTCTGTTGTTAATAATGGCACATACAATAAAAGGGGGCGCAAATTATTGTGCGCATGCATGCCACTAGAGACGGGCCGTCACATCCACATGACAGTCAGATGCAAGTCTCTTGTAGTTATGAATGTGAACGGTCAAATCTGACCTGTGATTAATCAGGTCAAACTCAATCTCACATTCTATTCTAGTAGGGTGGATTTCTCGCCAGGGGTTCGCCCTCTTTTTGATATGTCCTTGTATTCTTTGAGTGCTGAAATGTCAGTGTGTCTCAAGCTCCAGTTTTTAAAGTTACCGTCTTCTTCATTGTCTCTTTTCAGTGCGCAACGTTAACGCATGCAGTGTGTGGACAGAAACTGGAGGTTTGCTTGTGTTCGCCCCGAACACGGACCACTGCGGAAACGGGCGGATGGGCGAAATTTACGTCGCGCAAACCCTAGCAGACCTCTGAGGACACATGGAAAGTAAGACCCGGGCTTGAGACACTGCTGGCTGATGTGTATAAGGAGCAACTTTCAACTTGATTGGTCTTGATGTCACTGAAATGGCTTTTCTGTGTGAGGGAAAGTGTGTGTGATGTACAGTGTCAGGGCCCACTTTTGCTGACATAGTCTCTGTGTGCCTCAGACGTCGAGGCAGAGCAGAGCAGCGAGTCTGAGCTGCAGAGGATCCGATACTCTTCTCCGGGTCATTACACCAACCACAGACACCAAGAGACACTTTAAATCAAATCTCCCTCCTCCTCCTTCTCTCTCCTCTTCTCCTATCATACTGGTCCAATAGGAGATCACGCTTCTTCTTTATTTTTTATTCTCTTGCTAACACAAACAAAAAACACTCCATTAGTTGTTCAGCTCCTCATAAGCTGCCACCAACCTTTCACTTTCACTGGCCACAGCAGAGTACCCACTTCTCTAAAAACGGGGCTAATTATCCGGGCCTTTTTTTTTTTTCTTCCTCCTACTCCCAACAGACAATTATTTACAGAAGCAGTTCCTTCTACATTTTCAGACAAGTATCTCTGTTGCAGATCTTTAGATGCCCACGTCGGCTGCACAGTAGGAATGCAGGACTATCTGTGAAGCTGCGGCGGCAGGGTATTAGCTTTGTGTTCAAAACGGGGTCAAATCAAAACGTCAGCATCATTGCTACACCAGCAGAGGTTGAGTGAGTTCATTGAAACAGCTGACAGCGTCACTGGCTGTGACTGTATCATCAAGCTAAAGATCAAGTTCAACCAGCCAAAGAAACTGGATGAAACACAATCTACCCACGCCAGAATACCAGACAATTCTACAAACCAGAAATCAATGGCTCAGCCTTATTAATACAAATTATGAAGGCAAAGAGTCACTGCTTTTGTCTTCATACAGTATATGCATTATGATAACATTACATGTTCTCCAGTTTCCGACCATAGTCCAAAAACATGCAGAGTTTAATTGGACACTGTGATTGTTTATCTATTTTTGCCCTGTGATGGACTGCTGACCTGTCCATGATGTACGCCGCCTTTCGCCCATTGTCAGCTGGGATTGACACCCCCATGACCCTCATGGTGATGATAAAGCAATAAGCAATAAAAAATACATAGTCAACATAAAATGATATATAATAACCCAGTTAATAACTCATTTTTGAGCCTGGTTATTTGTTGTACTGTCGGTAACAGACAAGAAAAAGGGGGGATGAGTCATTTTTAAAACCCTCACCTTGATTGGCTCTATGCTGAAGCAAATCTTCCTGGAGGTGGGTGGACTCTCCTCCTCAGGCAGCCCAGTGATCTCCACACAGCTGGACTCGGGCTCATAGTGGTCGTCAGCCTCCGCTTCCTCCTCATCCACCTGGCTTCCTCCAAAGTCCTCACCGACTGCGCTGTAGGCACTGATATCCACAGAGTCACGGCCCGACTGCTCCTCCCTGAGAGTCCTGTTGTCGTCGTCCTCGGGTTCTCTGGCCGTCTCACCATCCTGCACAAGCACCTTGCCATGCTGCTCTGCAGCAGCTTCCCCATTCTCCATAGAGGTGTGGATGTCACTTTGCAGTGATGTTCTGGTTGGCTCCTGTTCCCCAGGGTGTTCCTCAGTTTTAATCTCAGGTTTTGCCTCAACACCTGCATCTGAAACAGTTTTTTTAGTATGTTCTCCTACACCACTGGAAAATTCAGTAGTTGGGCCACTTTGTCCCCCATTAATGTTTTCAGATGGGAGAGTCACCCTCCCCCTTGGGGCCCTTGGAGGCCCCTCTTGGTCCCTCTGATTGCTTGAGTCGTCCTCCTGGTTGCCTGCTGCAAAGGCACAAGCTCTCTTTGTGATTATTTTGGAGTTCAACACACCTACCTTGGCGCTGACCCCTCTTGAGGGAAGCGGCGGGGTGGAGGAGAGGCGGTGGAGGTTGTTCCGGAGCTCGGCTGCCCTTTCAAACACGGCACTGAGCTGGCTTACTGTGGGGGACACCGCCTCACTGGTGTCCAGACTGTCCAGGGACTCTGTGCTGCCATTGAAACGAGACACGTCCAACCTGCCTTCCTGGAAGCCAGAGGCCTTGTCTGTCTTCAGCAGGACTCTGGTGGTGGCCAGCTTCTCGTGCTTCTCCAGCTTCTCTAACTTCTCCTCCTTCTCCTGCCTCTCCTCCTTCTCCTGCATCTCCTGCATCTCCTCCTTCTCCTGCATCTCCTCCTTCTCCTGCCTCTCTTGCTTCTCCAGCTGCTGCTGCTCAAAGATGCGACGGGTCTCCTGCAGCTTGGAGTAGCTTGGCGACGAGGCCCGCTGGTTGCCATTTTCAGGTTTGGTGTCGAACTTGCTGACGCGCTCGGACACGGTGGAGCCGAGCTTCAGCAGCGCGCTGTGGTCCACGTTCTCGTTCAGACTCCCGGCTCTGGGGAGGGACAGACGCACTGCCTTGTCTGCGCTCTTGGCTCCCTCCTCTCCCTCTGCATCCGCCGGGGATGTGGTCTGCATCTGTTGGAACATGTTTTTGATACGGTGCACGTTGGAGCCATACCTGCGCCCCCGGGGCCCGTCCTGCAAATCTCCGTTCGCAGCATTGTCTTTGACGGGCTTCAGGGCCTGCATCCCCGCCTCGTATGCGTTTCTGTGCGGGGATGGGCTCCTGAGCGTGGAGCCGGAGCCGGTGCTCTTGGATGTGGATTCGGTCTTCATCATGGTCGGTCAGTGGATGCTCAGCGACGGCATGTCTACGTTCTCAACTCCCGCTGGCAAATCCGTGTGATCCACCAAGCGGCCGACAGCAGCGAGGTGGCGCCCAGACTGAACACCGGCAGATGGGGAGAAACAAAAACAACAGATCGCGTTAAAGGCCTGCTCGCATCCGCTGCAATTCTCGTCCGATGCTGCGGAGAAAGTGTGCACGATGCATCTGTCATTAGCTCGCGTGCAGCTACACAATGAAACCCTCACGTTCACCACCGTTATTTGCACAAGTCAGACAGAAATATTTGCACAGAAGCAGTGCGCGCGGATTTGCCGCAGCGGACGACAGATTGCTTACGTTTAATCCCTTTTTACAGGCAGCATCATTTTGATCTCTTCATTCTATGAGCTGCAGATTTCTGGTCCTTCTCTGTGAGCAGCGGCCGACTGCTGCTGCTGCTGCTGCTGCATGGACGAGGGAACCTCTGGGTCCTAGTGCCCATCGCTTAGCATCTGCTCTGTGACAGTCCGCAGCATCACGTCCTAATTATTTATCCTTCATGCAAATTCATCAAAAACATTAAAAAAAACCTTGTATAAAATATCTAAAATGGATACTTGAGTAAAAGTACAAGTATCTTATCAGAAAATGACTTTGGTAGAGGTTATTACTTAAATATTACTTCAGTAAATGTCTTAAAGTATATGACATTTAATGTATCAAAAGTGGTACAGTTGTCTTTCAACTGGGAGGTTGTGGGTTCAATTCCTGTCTCTGCTAGTCTATATGTGTCCTTGAACAAGACACGTAACCCGATGTTGCATTGTGTGAATGGCACAACTATAATGTAAAGCAGCTCATCAAGACTAGAAAAGCTCTATATAAATACAGACCATTACCAGCCACTAACATGTAACAAATATATTTGGAGGACATGTAAAAGTAAAAGTTGCTAGAAATGTAAATAACAAAGTAAAGCACAGACACAATTTTGTACTCGAGTACAAAGTATTTGTACTTTCTGTTGTATTACAACACTGCATGCAAGGAGTGGGAAATAATTCAATACCGATATAATACATCAGGGTTTTATAAAGACGTTAACTGGGATACTTCACCTTTCACTCTGGAGCAAAACTCAAACTTTGTCTGACATTTATTGAGACAATTGTCAGCATCTGAACATTTTGTATTCTGATAAGGGTTTTGCCAATATTTTCTTAGCTGATATTGAATATTATCGATGCCTTTGTGGTGTTTTTTTTTAGTATAAGTTTACTTTCTTTTTCTCCCACTGGGTCCAGTTGTCCAGTCTGCCTTATATTCTTGTTCAGTTCATAATGTATTATAATAACAATATAATAATAAAGTTGTTATTCCAGTATACAAAATACTTAGACTGGTGTATATCACTGGTAAGATTCAGTAAATCAGTGATTCCCAATGAGGGGGCCAAAACCTGGGAACCTGCTGTTAGATGTTGTGAGTTAAGGCTCTGAGGGAAACCTGACGAAAAACGAAACCAAGCTTTTATTTATTTCAACAAGTTCTGCAGCAATACAAAGTGGGAGTTTGGGCACCGAGAGCTAAGGTGTACAAAGGGAAAACAAAGGCAGAGACAGTGAACTAACATTAACTTCCACAAAACACCAATTAAGAAGATGTTCTGGGACCACATTACACAATAAGTAATAATTAACACACACAAAAACAAATGTCTTTGATCACTCAGCAGTCTCACATCAAACATAACACTATGTTGCTTCCTGCGTTCCGTGTCTGTGCTGACAGATCCATGTCACATCATCCCTGACCGTAGACTAAGCATTTCCTTTTCTTTGTGGATGGGTTATGTGTGTGTTTACCCACAATGCCTTAGTTCCACCACAAGGCCAAAACATTCATGCAGCTGTTGTCACTCTCCAGGAAGAACCACTTGAGAGTCGTCGTTGTTTCAGACTCTTAATCTCAGAGTAGTCGAGATTACTCGAGGTTGAAGGACACAACCAGAGCCATGTTGGCTGAAAAAGACTGAAAGGATGCCCGTCACTTTTCATTTAGACAACAGCGCCATCTAGCTCCCTGATTGTGTTGTTTGACATGTAAACCTGACAACAGCGTGAATGAGGTTTGAACAGTACAGTGGTAAAATGAGAAACCATAATTATTTTATAAATCTTTGGGAAAGCTGTTTAAAACAAACGTTTTTATTGTTATTCATTTTATTCTGCTCAGGAATGCAAGTAAATTACTATAATTTAACCAATATATAATAACATGCTTTTAGTATTTTTTCAGGGTTTTGTTTGTAAAGCAGTAAATTGGAAAATACATCACGCACGCACTCATTCATCTGACATAGAGTGAAAGGTGGGATATTACATACTAAAACTAAGCAAATACGCCACTGAGCATCAATTCAATTCAAGCAATAATCATCTTAATAATGATAATAATTATTATTTTGTAATATATAATTTGCCGTGGAGTAAATCAAGAGATACTCCACATTCACAGACTCACAGACTCACAGACTCACCCCTCCCGGATGTTATTAGGTGTGTGAGGTAAAAATAGCCACTGACGTTTCCTTTGCTGTGAACAAGCCCCTTACCACTTGGTTCTGTCAATCAAAAGTCAAAACAAGATGGCAGGCTGCAGGAGCTGGTTTTTCTACTTTACAGGCAAGTTTACTCCAGAAAATGTACTGATCTTTATGTAGTATGGCAATTCCCCTGATATATTATCACATGAGTGTTTTTTAATGTCTAAACATTTGGTGCTAATGTCAGACATCAAGGACTGTCGGCCTGTTGCTGTAAAATAACATTAAAGGTTGTGTGTTGGCACACTAGTCAGTTTTTGTCCATTCAGAATCATCCATTCTTTGTTGTTTGTTTGTTTGTTTGTTTGTTTTGCTGTTTGCAGTTTGTGCTGTCGGTGTGTTTGGGGCCAATGCAGAGATCAAATTTACCATTCCTGTTGGGAGGTTATTTACATACGAGCTGATGAGAGAAACTTTCCAGAATGACTTTGAACCGTTGTCAAAACTCTACGGTAAGAACCCAAATTCACCCCTTTTATCATTTAAAAAAACAAAAAAAACAACTTTGTATAAATATGTGTTGTCTCTGGTCTTCTGTGTGTGTGTGTCAAAGCCGGTCGCTTGTATGATGATGCCATGACATTTAAGTGCAACAGGCAGAATTACCCAGACCTCCCAGAGTGGCTGCGCTTCACCCAAAGGCACTCGTATGATAACGGCTTCCTGTACGGCACGCCAACATCTCCAGGGAAAAGTATAATTGAGGTATGAAGATGTCATTTGCACCAAAAGTGGCACAATCTTGAAATATATATGCCTCTGTCAGAATACCTTTTCTGTGCCAATAATAGATGGTCTGAAAAAATAAGCAGCCGTCTAAGACACTAGAGGAAAATATCAGGTTGTGTTGTCACATCCTCACAAAGAGCAATGCTTTGGTTTTCTCTCCCGAGTACAACAGACATTAAAGACACAGGAAGAAACCTGTGAATCTCTTGAAGTAGAAGAGAGACACTGTACTTTGTCTCAGTCAAACAGACTGTACTACAGCTTAACATATGGATGTGACCACATTTATTTCAAATAGTTTATTAGACACAGGACCAAAGTCAGTCTACCTCACGGTTATACATGTAATAGGTTTGGATTTTTCATTAGTTTCATCATTTCCTTGGGTTCCCCCTCTTGATTCAAAGTGATATGTCATATTAATTTTTCTTGAATTGAGGGCATTCTGACAAATGTAAGGAATTACACAACGGACAAAATATCTGTATTTTGAAAGCTGCAAGCGTCACAAGGCAATAGTGAAATAATATCCATGGATTGTGAAACTCTTCTTCCAGGTCTATGCTGTCAACAAGCGCAGCTACGAAACAGCCAGGCAAATCCTCGTCATCAAAATAGTTCCAGGTGTGTGAGGTTTACATTATACCACGAATGCACACCAATGGTCGCCATAACCATAACCATAACCAGTCGCTCTTACATCACTGCTGTCACTCACAGAGAAGATGTTGCCATACCAAGCTGAATTCTTCATCAAGCTGAGGGAGGTTGAGAAGGTGCTGCCCTCTTCTGTCCAGGATGAGATAAAGCAGGATTTACAGAAGCTGTGGGACACTGAGGCTTTGGAAATTGTTAATGTTACCAACGCCCTTGACCGTGGCGGCCGAGTTCCCCTCCCCATTGCAGGACACTTTGAGGGGTAACAATGAGAGCTATTTCTGCAACTCTGTGGTTTGGATTCAACACTGTGCTGCGATTGTTAATAACGTCTTCTGCGTCAGTGTGTATGTGAAGGTGGGGTCTGAGCAGTACTTCTCAGACTGTCTCCTGAAAGTGCAGTCGCCAGGATACCAGAGGCAGTGCTCAGCAGAGGCCAAAGTCAAGATCCCCGGAGGCTGCAACTTCTGCAGCATTCCCAGCAACTGCATCACCTGGTGTAAGATCGAGCTGGTGAGGCCTGAACACACACACATACGGTCATATATGTGAATTTTGATCAGCATATACACAGTGTGATATGTATAAAGTAGCATTTAGTGTTAGTGAGTAACGTGTTAGAGTTGCAAAACGATTTGGGGTGAGTGCTGAAACGGGAATAAACCAGTAAATGAGAATAGTCACAAACCACCCATACCTTGTTTTCAATCCTTATTCTTTAGCTTTTAAAGCATGTATTTGTTTATCTAACGTGACAAAATGAGACAAAATAAGACATTTCTGTTTTACTGATTATTTGATCATGTTTTTCTTGAATCAGATACCTGAAAATAACGACCAAACTATTATTGTTCATATATATATACTCTGACCTAATCAATGAATCGATTAATCATTGTCGCTTTAAATGTTATAGGTGATTAATCACCTAAATTCTAGTTGATAAAAACAGAAAAAAAAAGATAAACTCTGGTGGCTCCACTCTTTTCTCCCTGCAGTTTGATTTAACAAAGCAGGAGCCGTCTCCACCCGCTCCCACAGTGGGCTCAGGGATACTGGAATCAGGAGGTGACTTCAACCCTCCGGAGTCGCCTCCGAGCAGAGATTACATCCCAGACTACATCGTGACAGTGATTGTGCCCCTGATCCTCGCCATCATCCTGTGTCTGCTGCTGGCCTACATCATGTATGGCCGACGGGAGGGAGTGTATGTACTCTGTTTTTCATCTTTTATTTAAATAAAGTAAACCAAATTGCTATCTTACTCAGTCATTGATGAAGACAAAAGATTACCTTTTTTTTGTTAAATCAATGTCCCTCACTGATCCCAGTGACATTTTCTTCTTTTTTTGTAGTGAAAAACGGAACGGAAAGACAAACGAGTAAGTACTCTTTTTACTCAGTTACATTTGGTTGACAGCAGTAGTAACTATTTACTTCGTAGATTGAGATTGTTTCCATAAATCAAATGAAAAAAAAAATGGCGAAAACTGTTCAATAATTGCTCCTAAAAGTGTAAATGTGTAAATGCGTGCTTTCTTATATTTGTGGCTTTGTGAGGACCAACAAGCATATAAACCATTCGGAGTGAGGACATTTTTGGAAAGGGAGGACATTTTGTCTTGTCCTTACATCTTTAAAGGGGTTTTTCAGAGTTAAGACCTGGTTAAGACCAGTTCAGGTTAGAATTGTCTTTAGGTAAGGGTTAGGGTTAGGCATTTAGTTGTGATGGTTAAGGTTAGGGTAAGGTAGGGTGTGTTATAATAATAATAATAATACCAAGTAACAATTGTCAGTTAAATGTAGTGAAGTACAAAGTTCAACATTGGAGTTGCAATGAATTAGATACACTATGAAAATTGGTTTGGTTAAATACCTCAGGTAAGTACACCTTAACACACATAACAGCATGAGACAAGTCAAAGTGTAAAAACCCATGAATGTGTGGTCCTGTTTGTTTGCAGAATCCAGCTGTACCACCATCACACCATTCTCGACAACACCGATGAGCTGAGGAACATGTCGGGAAACCGAGGTGTTTCTCCACCCCTGTCCACACTGCCCATGTTCAACAGCCGGACTGGAGAGAGGGCTCCACCGCTGCACTCTGACAGCCCCACCATCCCACTCATCATGGCACAGCAGTAAGAGCCTCATCCACACACATGCACTGTGCCATCATCAGCAGCATTCAACACCTTTGCCTCTCAATTTGAGAAGAGAAATCAAGTTATCGTTAACATGTCTCTTTTTTTGTCTCCTGTTTTTGTAGCGATCCCTACAGTGACACACTGCCCAGGTAAAATCACTTATGGGGCGTCTATCTTCAACTGTTTTTTTTGTTTATTGGGTTTTTTGTAATTTAATTTTTTGTTTCTAATTCATCAAAGATATTAAACAACAAAGACTCATTGCGTTGTTTCTTCTTGCAGAAAATAAGAGTGACGACGTGCCATTCATGCAGTTGTTTACTGCCAGTTTTACATTTGCAGTGGAAAGTTGTGTTTGTTTGTTTTGTTTTTTTTTGGTTCTATTAACATAATTTCAGTGCGCTTATTTACTCTTATCTAGCATTTGTGATTGTCTTTACTCCTTCACCTGTCACTACTACTACCACTACTGCTGATAATAAAAAATATCAAAAGCCACATTTATTTATTATTTATTTATTTATTCGTTGTACCTGTGAACAGAGCCTACAGAGTCCAGGGTTGCTCAGAGAGTAGATAAAGTTTATACTCACCATTTTTGAGAGGCTTGGTATCTTGAGCAGACAACAACGGCAGGATGTCTTTACTAAAGACAAAGGCTTAACCCACTGTCTTTACCGTCGACAGACATCAGAGCTGTGCAGTATGAGAAAGGATGAAGATATCTTCATCCTGTAGATATCTACAGCAACGTTTTTTACCCAGAGTTCCTTTGCTATTCCATCCTGGGTCATTTTCAACTCTTCAGGCAGCTTCAGTCTTTTTCTTCAGTCTTTATAGAGGCTGCCGTTGCACTGACAGTCCAGGAGGGGTCACTGTTGTACCTTCTTGTGTTTTGGGACTGTCTGGATTTGACACACATCTCCTCTACTCTCCAGCGATCATCCTTGTTATGCAAATGAATGTCCTTATTTCAAGAGTGTGGAAATGAAAACAGGAAAACATGTGATGGGGAAACATAGCTAATAAGTATAACTATTTTGTTAGTAATTCAGCAGCTACGAAAAGCTAGATTGGAGTCTTGGATACTGGCTTTGTTTTCACTGCTGCTTAATATAAACCTATTCCCTGCAACTGTTGTGGAACAGTTGGATTTTGAACCTTCTCTAACTGTATTTTACCACCAGAGCTGGAACATGTGTGGTCTCCTGAGGTCTCTGAGGGTGGGAAACACTGCATCCTTGTATCTCCCCAGTCCTATCTGACCTCGGTTTCACAACAGTTGCAAGACAGGACAGTGAAAACTCCGCCACTGAGTAGACCACTTCACATGCTTTATTTCAGCACCCAAAATAATTAAAAACATCTTGATTTATTATACATGTACAAAATAAGTACAGAATCTTTTCTTTTAAACCATGAAAGGGGTCTGCTTCAAATTATTTTTTAAGAAACCCTTCGACATCAACAAACAACATAAACAACATGGTGGGAGATGTGTGCTGTTTTTTTTTTCTTTTAGTGAAGAGGAGTTTTCCACAGGGGCAAACAGACAGAAAGGTCAATACTGCACAAACGGGCAGGGGAATGAGTACCAGAGTCACTTGCTTTTATCTACAAAGACATGATTGCATGCATTACATCTGCAGTGATTGCCTTTTCAAAGGACCTCTGTCATCAAACCAACACTTAAGAAGAAAACAATTGCACTGCATAGACAACAAGAGAATGAGTCAATTTTAGTAGCACCAAAGGTTCTGCAGACATTAGTGGCAATAATTACAGTATGACAGGGAACGTCTCACCATCAAACACCAATAACTGGACCTCTTTGAGTTGTAATAGCACCTTTGAATGGATTTAATTTGCCAAAATAGACTTGTTGTGTAAAATGTACCCTTGTCGTTTAAGAAAAAAAATAGGGGTGACTTCTTGATATGAGGTAGCCATCTACATATTGCAATGAAGGTTAGCTTTGTCGTCTTTGCTCATTTGACGGTCACATTTGTCTGAGCAACGTTCAGGTGTTTTGTTGTTCATGAATTTAGAACAAGAAGACACTTCACACTTTTTACAATTTATTTAACACCAGAAAAATGGTACATATCACTTGTTGTTTTCAATGTCCTTCTGCAGTGGTAGAAATTGGCAAAAGTCACCTGTGTTTTCGTCGCATGTGGATTTTTTTTTTCTCAATCTCCAGGGGAAAATTTTACACAAGTATATATTATATTCTTGTTGCCAGTGGAAACAAAAGATTCTTTTTAAAGTGTCCTTGTGGCTGGTTTCAGTTGAAGTAGCAGTCCCAAAAAAACTTCTCATGAGTGGGAAAACACAAACACCGTCTTCAGTAGAGTGGTTTTAAGCATGTGGACCAATGGCAGCCGAATGAGTTTTGAATGCATAGAAAAAAGGATTTAGAGATGACTGCTAGAAAAAAAAACAACAAATGTCATGTCCATATTTCTTTCATTTTTTTACAAGAAGCAAACAGGGCCAACTTCAACGCCAAATTCCTGATCAGATGCACCAACATCCATAGGAGCAATGTCAATGATGGGCAGGCGGGATGTTTTTGATGTCTTGTAGTCGATGACTGTCTTGCCCCATGTGCCAGTGTGTGACTGTGGAGAAAAGGAAAGAAGGAAACTTTAGCTCGGAAAGGTTATTTATACACACATGCTGCAAAGGTTTTGAGGAATCCATGTAAATGTCCAAATGTCCATGGCAAACTCACCGTGCATCCATCCTCGCTGACGCTGTATGTGAAGCGGCTGTTGCCCTCGGCTCTGATCTCGACATCATTGGAGCCCTGGAGAAGCATGGCCTTCTTCAGGTTGCCAGTGGCGGCGTCCATGTAGGCAATGCTGTTCTTGCAGTGGTAAGTGATGTTCTGAGAGGCCTGGTTGGACATCAGGCGCATGAAGGTCATCTGGATGTTGACATCCTCGGGATCAGCTCCATCGGTGCCATACTGGAACTGCGTGGCGAAGAGAGGAGTTACAGAGATGTTATTGTCACTGACTTAATTGTACTGCGCACTGTCTGATCTTCCAATTAGTTTTCTCACCTGGAATCCACCGGTCATGGACTCGCTGAACCAGACGTGTTTCTTGATGTTCTTGCTGAGGTACCAGTTCTTCATGGGGATGTTGGACTCACTGGGGTAGATGCAGGTCTCGCCAGTCTCCATGTTGCAGTGGACCTTGATGGCATCCAGAGGAGATCCCTGGTTGGGATCAACCCAGAAAGAGCCTGTAATGAGAGACGGACAAAAAACAGTGTGAATCAGAGCTTATCCTCCTGTTATACTTGATCTAAAGGCTCCAGCAAGCTCTGAACTGCACTCACCGCTCTTCCACTCAGGGTGGCACATCCTCAGGTCACGGCACATGCGGGCAGGGCTCTTCTGGGTACCGTCGGGGCTGCGGATTTTCTCAACCCTCTGAGACAGGGTCTTCAGGGTGGTGTCAACCTCCATGTCGCGATCGCGCATCATGTTGGGGTCGTCAGCGCGGTAGTGGCCGCCACGGAAGTGATCGGGAGCCTTCTCCTGAGCTGGCTGGCTGATGAAGTCAAATCCACCACCGGGAGCTCCAGGGGGTCCAGCAGGTCCAGGGGGTCCAGGAGGACCCTGTTTGAAGATACCAAAGGCTTATAAGTTGTAGCCACATTTACACGTCTGCAGAAAGTAAAAGAGAAAGAAGCACAACTTACAGCAGGTCCCATCTCTCCATTGCGACCGCGAGGTCCAGGGGGTCCGATGGGTCCGGGCAGACCATTCATACCATCCTTACCAGGGGCACCATTGCTTCCAGAAGGTCCCTATCGAACAAAAGCCAATGAACATTCAGTGAGGGAAAATATCAATTCATATCAGTTCATGTGTAAGAGCTGTATTATGATGCACTGTATATTGTCCAGATTCTCACACACAGATTTTTCTCCTGGGTCAGTTAGAAGATCTTACTTACTCTTGGTCCAGCGGGTCCATTGACACCAGCGGGTCCTCTCTCTCCAGCAGTTCCCTACAGGCAGATGAGAATGTTGATATTAAACCTTTCATGTTGTGGGATGCAGGAATGAACACATTTGTGAGGTTTACTTACAGCAGGTCCGGGCAGACCCTGCATGCCACTGAATCCTCTGTGTCCCTTGTGGCCTCTCTCTCCAGCCTCACCAGCCTCTCCTCTATCTCCCTTGGCACCAGCGGGGCCCTGAACAAAGCGAGGGGTCAGATTTCCATCTCATGTTCACGCAATCATCAACACAGACAGTTTGCACTGATTTCAGAACAATGTGAATATGTGTCAGTGGTACATATTATGTAGTAATGAACTTACAGCAGAGCCACGGACACCAGCAGGGCCAGAAGGACCAGCGGGACCAGCAGGGCCCTAGTGGAGAAGGGAGAGCAGGGAAAACAGATTGCAGTGAAAAACTTAATCTGTCATCAGTTAAAAATTTCAGTAGTTTCAATGAGAAGGACATGGACTTACAGCCTCTCCACGTTCACCAGATTTGCCAGAGGGGCCAACATGTCCGGGAGCTCCAGGAGCACCAGGAGCTCCAGGGGGTCCAGCCATACCGCTCTCACCACGGTCTCCCTATAAGAGGAACAAATCTTGAGTGAGATAATTCTACGTAACAACAAATGTTTTGTATTTAAGTACAATTTGAAGCTGAAAATTACACAAGAGACAAAATGTTACCTTGGGGCCAGCGGCTCCATCGCGACCAGGGGCGCCATCGTGACCAGCAGAACCCTATAGTGAAGAAGCTTGATGGTTAGAAACCATTTGCTAGGCAGGTTTGTGAGTTTGTGTGAATGGCAGATGTCAGTATAATGACACTGCAGGTTCAGGCCACCTACCTCACGACCAGCCTCTCCGGGAGCACCAGAGAGTCCAGGAGGTCCAGCAGGTCCAGGGGGACCACGCTCACCAAAGGGACCACCAGGTCCCTGCTTTCCAGGCTCACCCTGAAAAACAACAGCAGAGATCAATAATCTGCAGTAGACAAGGTAGTGTTAGAAATGATGTGTGGAAGTTCTACTTTTATGTGCATGAAAAAATGTAGCCCACAGAGTATACAACATGCACTTTGACCATAATGTACTCAGGAAAATACTTACACCAGGTCCAGGCAGACCAGAGAAACCACGCTCTCCACGCTGTCCGGGGAGACCTACAATACCACGCTGTCCAGCAATACCTTGGGGTCCAGAGGTACCAGGGGCACCCTGCACAGAAGGACATGGTCAGTTATGTACATAAAAAGAGTTCACAGCACCATATTTTATGCTGTCAAAAACCTTGACAGAATGTGTTTTCACAGTTACGGCAGGCACTCACAGCAGGTCCATCGGAACCAGGAGATCCCTTGTCTCCACTAGGTCCAGGGGCTCCAGCAGCACCAGGCTCACCGGGACGACCGGCGGGGCCAGTCTCACCACGGCCTCCTCTTTGTCCATCTTTGCCAACAGGTCCAACGGGGCCAGGGGGTCCAGCAACTCCCTGGAAGCAAAAGAGGAGTCAAACCATTCAGTCAAAGCTCTACTGAAGGACGTGATGGTTATACAGAAAGAGCCTGGAGACACAATTGCATTTCACTACTTACAGAGGGGCCAGGGGGTCCAACTCTTCCACTAGGTCCAGGGAAACCAGTAGCACCCTACATGCACACAAACAAACAAATCACATATTACAATGAAAAATGCTTTGCTAATAGTGACAGTTTCATCTTTATTTCCAAATATAATACACCATGTTAAGATACTTACAGGAGATCCAGCACCACCACGAGAACCTTTGGGTCCAGGAGGGCCAGCATTTCCCTGTTAACAGAGACGTAATGACAAACATTGAACTCCCAACTTTTACTGTAGCACAACTAATCACAAAATAGTCAAAATCACAAGTCAAATCAAAAGATGTTTTAATTATTTGATACGGATAAACTGTGTGACAAAACAGTTTTATGAGGCGATTTGAACATACTTTTTTTGTGAAAATAACAGTTAACTAAAAAAAGATAATCAGCCATACCAAAAATAATCACAGCTGCTTGCAACTCTAGATGATATCCGTGTCTTCATCTCAAATGTGGACCTACCTGAGGACCAGCAGCTCCAACAACTCCAGCGGGTCCAGGAGCACCAGCGTCTCCCTTGGGTCCGGTGTCACCAGTCTCTCCCTTGGCACCAGGCTGTCCATCAAGACCCTGAATTTGGAGCGCAAGAGAAACGACACAAGTCAAGTCAGCTCAAATCCAAAGTGAGTGGTCATGATTTCACATGAAGTGAAAGAAAAAAAAGTCAACTTGGGGTCAAATTAAATTAAACTCAACATTAGATTAAATTTCTCTCTATTGATCCCACACTGGGAAATATAGATAATTGACAAATACAAAAAAGGAATCAGTAAATTAACATAGTAGTAAAAATACAAAAAAACATCTACTCTACATCAACATCTCAATCAATTATTGACTACTTACAGGAGGTCCAGCAAATCCAGCAGGTCCAGAGGGGCCACTCTCTCCACGCTCACCCTGTCCAACGAATAATGCAAGTCTGAAGTTAATACATTATTTATTGTGGAGCTCTATGTTATTTACTTTATGTGTTGAATTAGGTGCATTATTGAAAGTGAAATTACAGGGGAACCACGAGGTCCAGTGGGTCCAGAAACTCCGGGAGCACCACCCTCACCCTAAAACCAGAGAGAAAAGAGAGAGGGTGCTTATTGACTTTATTTCTATCACATACAGTGTACAAAATAGATGCATCTCAGTAACAGGAAAGATGCTTTCTACCAGATTTAGCTACTAGTTCATTAGTTGACAATGACATTGCTTAAAGGAGAGACAATGCTTCTAAAACCAGATGGCTGCATTCATTCATTCATCTATTTCTAGCAGTATATGTGAATAAAAATACTGTAATACTGAACTGTAAGTGGCAACAGACTTGATTTAACTTGAGACAATAAAATTATGAATCTGCATCGGTGTAATTTGTAAAAAGACTATGTTGTTTCTTGACTCACCTTCTCACCCTGAGGACCAGAGGGTCCAGGGACTCCAATGGGACCGGTCAGACCACGAGCGCCATCTTTGCCAGCAGCGCCATCGCCTCCCTTGGGACCAGCATCACCCTGAGAGAAGAACAAGGTTATGACGGCCACTTGGGATGAACAAAAGAAAACTTTACCCACTGGTTACAAGACTATGAAACTATGTTAACTGGACTTTATGAACCACACGCATAAACGTTTGGTTGAATACTCACTCTCTCTCCCTTGGCACCGGGCATACCACCAGCTCCG
Source organism: Solea senegalensis (assembly GCF_019176455.1). Classification (NCBI taxonomy): domain Eukaryota; kingdom Metazoa; phylum Chordata; class Actinopteri; order Pleuronectiformes; family Soleidae; genus Solea; species Solea senegalensis. Next base: position 8,522,283 of record NC_058041.1, read on the forward strand.
CGCTCACCAGGCATTCCCTGCATACCGGCAGGTCCAACACCACCGGGGGCGCCGTTGGCACCGGGCTCTCCCTGCACACAAACACAAAAGCATTAATAATCACATTAGCATTCACCCATGTTTCAATCAAATCAGCCACCAGTGAACAATCCAGTGTTTGTCTGCACTGGTTTTGTTGATGATGGTCAATGATTTATGATATACAAAAAAATAAAAAAGAAACAAAAATGATTTGGCATTGTTAATTATTGATTAGTTTACTGTAGTCTTGTGCCCAACCTGCACAACAGATTTTTGTTTTTACCTCCATCTGTAGTGGAGGGTGAAATAAAGCGTTGACATTATAGTTTATGTTCTTCCCCTCTACTTATGATGCCTCTGCCTAACTAGATTTAGTGAAAACCGTTAAGAAGTAGCCACAGATTATGCTGGTTGTTCAAAAACAAAGCAATCTAAGAGGTTATGCCATTTATTATTGCAAATGGGTTAGAAAGCAGTGAAGTGATTGAGCATTTAAGAATGAGGGAAAAAGATGATCTGTCATTTATTTATTACTAAATTATTATTATTCAAATCCCATAAATTATGTGAATATGAGAAATGTTGTTTCAAACTTTTGTTTCTTTCTTCTGTTCACCTCATGGATTTATTTGTTCCAGCCAACATAACATTCTTGGATATAGGAACATGTTACATAATCACTGATAAGGAGATTATATTCTACAAAATGATGAACCCCATAACAAGATAGTATTTTGATTTGCTCAGCTTTGTGTGCTGGAGTCAATAATAAAGTATTATATTCTAATAAAACACTGGTTAACCTATGTTGTATAGTGTCTTTTCTCAAGGAAACTGATGCTTAAAATAGATTAAAAAGGGGAGATTTATTTTTCAGTGAATGGCCATGTTGGCTGTAAAATTACTGTTTCTCCATCTTAAAAAGTACTTTTTTTAATCACAACTTTTGTTAACCCACCTTAGCTCCATCGCTACCAGCAGGGCCAGGGGAACCACGGGGTCCATTAGGGCCAGCGATACCAGGAGTACCACGCTCACCAGGGAAACCTCTCTCGCCCTAAAAGATAGAGAGGACATATCAGTCACAGCCATTTGGCCTGAAGACGAGAGGAACAGTGTTTACTACTCGTGATGACAATGCTGCGTTTCTGAGACTCACTCTAGGTCCAGATGGGCCATGGGGTCCAGCCTCACCGGGAGCACCCTGAGGGAGAAAAGGGAAGTGGAGAACGTTATTGTGACTTCTAATTAATGATGTCAATATGATGTGTGCTGAATCTCTCACAAGACTCGGAGAAATCACAGAATTTTGTTGACAAAATATTTAATCTTGAGCGATAACCCTCCTGAACTGTAACAATATGTGTATTTGTGTATGTGGTTCATAACATTAGGTGTGTGGCTCTTACCTGCTCACCAGGCTTGCCAGTCTCACCAGTAGCACCTTGGGGTCCAGGAAGACCCTGCACAAATAATTACGATGTTTAACATTAACATGATTAACATGCATATATAGTCAAAGTGTAGAATTTTATCAAAGCTCAGAAATACATAGCAGTGAAGGTAAAGAAACCTACCTGGAATCCAGCAGAACCAGCAGGTCCCTGCTCTCCCTTCTCTCCAGCAGGTCCCTGAACAGAGAGAATTAAACTTAATGAACCTTTGAACATACAAAATAATGGGGGGAAAAAGTGAAATAATAAGTCACAATATGTGTCTCAGGCAAAGCAGATAAAATACGTACAGCGGGGCCAGAAGGTCCAGGAGCACCAACATCACCATCTTTGCCAGGGGCACCCTGTGAACAAATACATTAGCAAAACCAATTAGCCTTTTAGCTTTTCCATGGGAGTTTAAATGCTATTGTTTGGAAATACACTGAAGTACTTACAACAGCGCCAGTACCACCAGTGGGTCCTCTCTCACCAGCTTTACCCGCCTCACCCTGTCAAAAACAACAAGGTCCAATTATTACCAATTATCAAAAACTACAGTTTTTACTGATCAGTTTCAATATAAACCTACTTTTAATGTACATAAATAAAATTAATTTTTCATGCCCATAGCTATGTAAATGGTGACCTTCTAGAGTCATATTTGTACATTTGAAAAGGAAATTGAACGTGTGGATATTCTGTTGACTTACAGAGACTCCCTTGGGTCCAGGGAATCCCATAACTCCAGGCTGACCTCTTGGTCCAGCGGGGCCAGGTGGTCCAGGGCGGCCATCTTGTCCAGCGGCACCCTAATGATCATTAAGAAAATGATTGATTGCAGCTCCTACACGAGGAAGTCACTAGTATCTGATGCTACTGGAGACTGTACTTACAGAAGGTCCAGCTTTGCCATCAGCGCCAGTGCTGCCAGGGCTACCAGTCATACCCTAAATAAAAAAAGAGAAAGAGTTTTTTTAAGTGAGATTAAATGCACAATGACAGAAAACCTATTGGTGTTTAATCAGCTCAGATTAAAGAAATATGCAGTTGCACTCACCTTGGATCCAGGTGCGCCAGGAGCACCGGGGCTTCCAGACTCACCAGTGGCTCCTTGAGCTCCCAGAGGACCGGGGGAACCGCGCTCACCAGGGGCTCCCTGTCACACAAGAGAAAAAGAGTCAACACTAACCTCCACAGCATTAATGCATCTAAATGATCCATATTTAAATCTATGCTAATAGCTATTTTGGGAGGTTTGAATATATTGGGAATAAGGACGTCACTTCCCAGTTTGACAGATGAATTACTGACCTGCCTAAAGATCAACTGAAAAAAGTGGAAAAAGCTCACCTTGCCACCAGCAGGTCCATCAGTACCAGGGAAACCACGAGCACCAGGGGAACCCTAATGAAAAAAAAACACACCATGTCACAAACTGTGATATAAAAGCTCAAGTTTAGGGCTGAATCCCCCTGGGAATATAGCAGAGTTTTTACATTATCAGATTGTTGCATCACTAAATAAAAATAAACGGCGACCCACAATTTATGTGTTTGTTTTTAATCTCCCCCTCAAATTAGTGGTAACTACAGTGGAAGTTTCTTTTCTTTCTTTTTTTTAGTGTTTGACAACAAAAGAGGTATATAGCTTACGCGCTCTCCAGGGGGTCCACGGGCTCCAGCACCACCGGGCTCTCCGCGAGCTCCTCTCTTTCCCTCCTCACCAGAAGGACCAGGAAGTCCCTGAACTCCAGCGGGACCCTGGGATTGAAAAAAGTGAACAGCATTCAAAATATCTCCATCTCAAGTCATTTGCTAAAATCTTTCAGACGTTTGATTAATTCAGTCATGTGTTTCTGAAACTTACAGGCTCTCCCTTGGTACCAGGCTCTCCCTTAGATCCAGGGGCACCAGGGTCTCCCTGTTGACAGAAACACACAGGTTATTAATGTTATCTTGTCTTTATAATACTGGATAATGATGTATGGTCACACCAAAACTCCAAATTCACAAATGAATTGTTGACTCACATTGTTACCCTTGGGACCAGGAGCACCAAGACCTCCCTGAGCTCCAGCAGGACCACGAGAGCCGGGGAAACCAGGAGCACCAGCAATACCAGCAGCACCCTGTTTGGATTGAGTATTAAATTGTCAGAATACTTCCAACTGGAGAACTTATTTGCAATAAATATGATCAAAATGTGTTCATACTTACAGGAGAACCCTTGTTACCAGGGGCACCATCAGATCCTGGGTTTCCCTGATGAAGGAGGAAACACATTTAAACAGTTTAAGATGAGCAATTGTTGTTGTTTTTTAGTTTATGATGTTAATCTGACAGTGTGTAGACAAGTTTCTAAACAGTGGAGTGTCCACTCACAGCAGGTCCAGCAGGGCCAGCGGGTCCTGGGTTACCAGGCTCACCACGGGCTCCCTGGGGTCCCTCGGATCCACGAGATCCTGGACCACCAGTCTCTCCCTGTGGAAGGAAGCAACATGATCTCAGAACGCTGCACTGACATTGTGAGTAAACCCTTCCTGGTAAACACTGCTTATTTCATTTCATGTCCAAACTGCATGTAAATTACATTAAGTTATATGTCATCCTGTTGTATTGACATTCATGTCCAAAATTATTTTTAATTTTGTTTTTATTTACAGCTGCTAATAAGATATTTGAGTGTCAATATAATTCTGGTGTTGAAAGAGACACCATGTATCCACACTATTACTGTAATATTCAAATGTCTCCTTCTTCTCCTGGTTCTTAAAACAGCTCAGTTGTTCATGACTTAATAATAATAATTGAGCATTACAGGAATTTAAAATGGTTTGATACCAACAGGGAGGCGGACAACATTAGAAGTCCAATGATGCCATCTGGTGGCTACAGTGTTCACTTGTAGCGTTGCCTCGGAGACATTTTGAAGAGTGTAACTGCTTTGTGAAATCAGTTTTGTATTGTTTCAGCAGGGATTCTTCTACAAATGCTCAAACTCTACAGCCTAAGCAGGGTGACGTGGCTAGTTCACGGCCCAGGTTTCCAGCTCATGAGCAACAACAGTGAGGTGATGGGAGCAAATGTGGTAACCTAATCTAAGCATTATCAACTTAGCATGACAATTAAAGTGTCTCTTTTGATTTAATGATGGCAGTATTGCGACACTTACCTTAGCACCAGCACCACCGGGGAAGCCAGGGGCACCAGCGGGTCCAGTAGGTCCCTGAAAAATAAAGAGAAGTAATGTCAGGCAACAGTTTCGACCCATAAAGAAAGAAAGTTAACAATATTGCCTAGTTTCTAGCATATTACTCACAGGAGGTCCAGCGGGACCAGAGTTTCCATCATTACCACGAGCACCCTGCAGAGGAAGAGATCAATGTCACATGCAATTTTGCAACTAATTATCATAAATTTGCTCCAGTTTCTGTATTTTGAATTTTCACGAGCAAATCATGGATGAGATTACTTACAGAGGGGCCAGGAGCTCCGGGGCGACCTCTCTCACCAGGAAGACCACGAGCACCCTGAAAAAGGCAAACAAAAAGTCCTGTTGACAGTGCTGTAACATTTTTATACCGGCTTTCTTTTATTAATTAATAGAATTAGACCCAAAGGGTTGCAGTTTTAGGGTTAAGATGAAACACGTACCATTATTCCGGGGAGACCATTCTCTCCAGAGTTACCGGGCTCTCCCTATTGACAGAAGAAGGCCAAAAAAGATTAGCATTAGAGGTTGTGGTTGAGAAGTGAAATAATGGTGCTATCTATGTTCCTGCTTTGGTGAGGAGAAAGCGCATCCTGCTGCCTCACCTTAGGGCCAGCGGGTCCTGTGTCTCCCTTGGCTCCATCCAGACCACTGAAACCCTGTGGGAAAATAATAAAAAATAAGCATCATAATGCTAATTATAATAATTACCTACTCATAACGACAAAAACAATGCATTTAATATTCAGTGTTCTTCTCATTTGCACTCACTCTGTGTCCCTTGATGCCGGGGAGTCCAGGAGTTCCGGGGAATCCACGAGCACCCTGCACAGACGAGGAAAACCAGATCAATAGCTGATCTTCAAAAACAAGCCTCACTTCCTACTGTTCTAATGAGTCAGTCTTGGATCATTATGAAAATTGACCAGCTCTTCATCTTCTTTTGCTTAAAAAGATCTCACTCACCTGAGGACCGGCGGCTCCACGCTCACCGGGGCGTCCAGCTTTGCCGGGCTCACCCTGTTGAGAACACACAGAGAGGAGGTTAGTGCGAGTTCAATTCTATCAATATAAATCTATTTGGTGTTAAAATGACAACTTTTTTTTTAGCCATGTCTTTCTGTACATTAGGCATGAACATAACTGTTTAACATCCCTACAACATGCCTCAGAAATAAGGACAACAATCAAAAAAGGACGGGAAGGAAAATGATCAAAAAGTCACGTACATCATCTCCGTTCTTTCCAGGGGGGCCAGCGGGACCACGTGAACCCATGGGACCCTAAAGACAACAACAAATGACTGGATTAGCACCAAACTAAAGCTGATCATTCATTATTTTGTTGTGGGTAATGAGCAGAGGCTGCATCAGGCACCAACACATCCATCGTCAGCGATTATGACAGGAAGTGGAACACATAGCACAGGACGTAGCTTGAGAAGTGCTACAGTCAAGTATACTTAACAACTAATTAATAAGAAGCAGTCGATTCATGTAGGGTGTGTGTGATCGATGTGTTGCACTTGTTTAGGAAAACATTTTATATACTCACAGAAGCACCAGGCTCACCGGGCTCACCAGGGGGTCCAGTGAAACCCTGAGCACCCTGAAAGACGACAAGAAAAATAGATCAATATGATGTGAGCACACTTCTCTTTTTCTATATATATATATATATATATATATACATAATTATGCATTTATCAGCATCAGTGACAGGAATTATAAATGTTGTAATTGAAGTGATGTACTTACACTGGAGCCAGAGGGTCCAGGAGGACCACGAGGACCCATAGGACCCTGGTGAAAAGGACACACACAAAAAAAACCTTTAAAATATCTTTATATCTATTTTTATATCTAACATTTAATATTGAATATTTAGCAGCTGATTTTAAAAGAAAGGGTTACATACCATTGGGCCAGGTTGAGCTGGACCGCTAGATTTGGAGTGGTCAACATAGCCCATTTGAGGAGAGAAGTTCTGTGAGAAGAGACAGAGAATTAGAGCTTTGACACTTATGACTAGTGAGTTACTGTAGCACACAAACACAACATGTTTTTTCTCCTTCCACAGTGTTTGATTAATAGTTTTGACTCACATGTGTAAGTGTAAGACTTCTATTGAGGGAGATGAGGGAATAAACTCATGCTGGCATTGTTTGACTATGTGATGAATGCCAGGTATTTAATATCTTCACGACACCTGATTCTCAGGTGAGCTATCCACACTCACAGCCCACAAATAAACAAGATGGTATTAATAAGGGACAGCCTTAGAGTTTGGAGTTAGATTATGATGGATTAAAGTTCATTTAATCTGCCATGAGTTATAAAGATGTACTTTATCTGGCTTCAATCACTTTATGGGTTTTCTGGCTTAGTGATACTTACTCCGCCAAGGCCGGGTGGGCCAGGGGGGCCGGGTGGGCCAGGCAGGCCAGGCTGTCCGTCGAGTCCATCGTTGCCAGGAGGACCAACTGAACCCTGTGGAGCAAAATAGTCTTTTTGTCAATTTGGTGATAAAATAGTTCATAGCAAGTCATGATTTAAACTCACGTGATCTATATTCTTTGTAGAGGTGAGTCGTAACCAAAAAAAAGTTGATATTTCTTTTTAATTCTTATTTTTAAGCTCATCTTCCTATTGTTATGTGTTCATTAAATGGGTGTCATCGTTTTTAAGCACATACGTGGCATGTGGCCTTTGAACTTTCAATGACCTGTTGACCTTGTGACATAACTATCCAAGGTTGTACGCAAAACAGTTATGTCAGAATCAGTGCATCACAAAGCAAGTACGTGTACAATTTGAGTAATAATTACAAATACAAGTACAATTTGTAATTGTTACAATTAGTAACAAGTACAAATCCCAGGATATCCCATTATACTATGTTGCAGTACGCATATATGCATATATACACACATATATATGTATATAACATATTGTGATCATATCATTAAACCTACACAATGAAAACTACAAAATGCAAACACTGATGTGTCATTTTTGAAGTCCTCTAATTTGTTTATAAACACAAGTTTGCTTGAACCTTGTTCTTTTTCCACACATATACATATTACAGTCGTCATTTAAAACATATTTGCATCTAGAGACAGAAAATGTATCTTAAAAAGTGTTGATGATGTGGAGTGTTCAAGTGAACCGGAACATACCCTGTCCCCCTTGGGGCCAGTGGTTCCTTTGCTTGTCTATGGAGAAACAGAAAAGAAATTGACCGTTAGACCGTGTTGCCATGTTTTCAGCTACACTGTGAATACAAATGAGTAATCCTAAATTAAAAACATGGTGTAATAACAAACTAAACTGGGCCATGTCTGCATCTCCAAAGAGATTTATGGATTATGGAGACTAGAGCTCAGGCCCAGTCTAGACATGCATCATTTTCAGTATTTAGAATTTAAAAAAAGGGCAAAATACCTCCTCAACGATAGGTCCATCAATCATTCCTACAGAACCAATAGAGGAAGAGAAAATGTCAACACCTTTGCTCATTTATGAGTGACACAATGATACATTATTTACGAAAATAATGTGAAAGTGAGTGTGTTTGGATTAAGCTATTTACAGCAGCAATCACTATGTGCAGTTTGACTAAGAATCAAGAGCCTGCTCATTTGTCCCTAAATCGTCTGCCACTGAAACTGTGGAAGTATAAAGGTTTATAGATATATGTAACACGTGTAGGTCATGTTGCTGCCTGCACAAGCAGGCATGACGAGAATTTAACAAAAAATCACCAAAAGACCAGGTGTAATCCACGGTTAAAAAAATGTATACTGACATTTAAATTAACAAAAGGTAAATCCAAAGCGACTGAGAATCCTCTGGCAAACAGGCAGCTTTAGGGGCCAAAGAGTCCAAAGAGCCATGGATGGTCAGATGCAGGCGAGGTAAGGGCACTAGGTGGCGCCAAAAATCTAATTAACCACATGTGATGCAGCGGGAGGGGAGATCAAATCAAGGTGTTGTACCCTCAGAGTCGGGGCAGATAGGGCAGCACTCTCCGTCTGGAATGATGGGATCAGCGCAGTCGGATGAATCCTCACAGATCACATCGTCGCACAAGACGGTTCCACTGTCACAGACGCAGATCTGGCAGGGCTCTGGTTTCCAGACGTCCTTGTCATTGTAATTCTGTCCGTCTAACGTGCAGCTGTTGAATGCACCTGGCAGAAGAAAACAAAGGTACGTTTGGTTAACATTTGACAGAGTTTAATGTGCGGAGGTTACAGTTTATTTGGCGTAAACTAAACGCAGTCAACTGTCACTGATTGATTGAAGTGTTTCTTGGGGCCAAATCAAAGCAAATGTAACATATGTTCCCCTGTGGCAACTCTTGACCTTTCTGTTATTTAAATCATTGTCATAGAAAGCACACAACCAGTCTTCTGACTGTATCTGGATGTGCCACAGTCATGAAAACAGGCTGATAAGGAAAAGCATCAATGGAAAGCATGCGTTTGTTGAATGGTTTGAGAGCAGAAGCGGAGCTGCAGTCATCAGGGAGTGAAACTAAAAATGTTGTGGGAAGTGTTGGCCCGCGCAAGGTCACAATACATGACATGACATGGTGTGCAGTGGAACTCAGTGCTCACTGCTCCAGTGCACGGTCAGATTTTTCACTCGGGGCCTAATTGCATTTCGCTGCTGGATGAGTGAGTGGTGGGGGGCCTTAAAGGTGGGGACATAGTAGTACCAGGCTTTGCCACAGAGAGGCGCTGCACGCCTGCAAAAGCGGCCCTTCCGCACCCTTCTCTCTCTGTGTGATGATTAATTAGTGTCTAGACCCTTTTTCACTTTTGACGTCAGGCTTTAGCGATTTTTCCAGTGCTCCCCCATCCCCTCCTCCAGGCAACAAAGTTGCAGGAAAAAATGAGATTTAATGCACTGTGATGTTCATCAAAAGCTTTATTCATTTAACCACATAAAAGTAAGAAAACTTTTACACGGTCAAGTGTTATTCCTCATCAAATTTGTTTTCACACTTTTATGGTAAAGATGGAAGAATCTACAGATCTCAGCTCATAGTGCAACTTTTTTTCTAAAACTGACTCCAAATATGACAGGATTTAGATGGCGTCGAATGCATGTGCATATTTCTTTTACTATAAATTATTTCAGTGCTTGTGCGCTCCTTCAACTCTCATTGAACTCAATGGATCCTGTCACTGCGCGTCTGCTTCCCTCAGGTTGTCGCGCTCCTGCAGGAGGACGCACATTGAGCATGTATCTGCACGCCAGTGAGGGCATCAGTCAGTAAAGAAAATCCAGGCTATACATTCCTATTCGCCTCCGGGTGTCCGTTTAAAAAGACACTAAAAACGCCTCACTGAGTAACAACTTTCCCCCATCACTGCCCACTGGAGTCAGGGATCCCACAGAGGCAGACACATCCCAGTAAACTGCTCAGCATCCTTGCGGGCTATCCACATCCTGAGGGTGCCACAGTCCCAAAAACAACCCAAAAATCAATGTTTGAAAGTGATACTTACTATCATCCTCGCCTTGACCTCTCACCAAAAGCACTGATGCGCTGAGCAAAAGCGCTAGCCGAATATCCACAAAGCTGAACATGTCTAAATATTAGACATGTAGATTCTCTGCGGTAATGGGGAATCCTCTGTTTCTCCTCAGACACCACTCATACAGGGTAGGGTCCGGTCTGTGCGTAACTCCAATCCAGACCCTAGCAGAAACTCCCTACTGCTTAAACAAATGACTTAGCTTGGCTTTTATATGCCAGAAGTTTTGGGGAGGTCCCGTGCGCAACACATATCTTGTACATGTTCAGATGGCAGAGTCCCACCTTCACCAGAAAGAGGGGCCGTCTTAAAACATCTGAAACAAGTTCACGTTTTAGCTCTAACGTGGACGATGAGCGCACCAGTCATTTACGCACCGACTCTTCGCTGTTTCAGACGTGTTGTCTCATCCTCCTTTGCGCGATGGATTTTATAATTGAGACTTTTGTTGTTTGGCGTTTTGTGCCGCTGAACTGGTTTTTAATCGTTTGGACTTTGGATTGGTTGATTTTCTTTTATCTCATTTAGACTCTTGTTTGATAAGATTGATTAGGATTTCGGTTCTACAGGGAGTTCATGTTTTACACTTTATTTTGTCACTTTCTTTTCTTTTCTTTTACAAAGAATGGCTCAGAGTAATATCTGACAATGCACTCATCTGTTAGTGTGCGCATTTTACGCGTTTTACGCACAGAGGCCAAACCAAAGTACAAAGTGACCAGCGCCAATGTTTTAAGATTTCATGATTTTCTGGAATAAATAAAGGAAATTCCTCTAATGTTCATGTAATTTTCCAACCTCTGAAATTCATTTCTTTTTTTATTTCTGGGCCCAATCAGATTATATAAAGCACCAGCTGCAGTTTCATGTCAGCATTGCCATTCAGACAGTTATTAGTGTTTAACCCTAACCCAGCTAAAGTCTCAAGTTTCCCTCACATAAATACCAGCACCTTTCTTTTAACCATCTTCCTATCACTGTGTGTCATTATACATACATAAAACTCAATTCCCTGTAACCTAAGCGTAACCTAAAAGCATGCAAGATTTTGAAAACCTGTGCTAAAATCCACCTTTCCAAAAGAGACATGGCCATCCCATGATGTTAGAGATGGAGGAGAGAAGGAAAAACTGGCAGATCCACAAAGCATTCTGGTTACACTGTGGACACGTTGCAGCTTCTACAGCTACAGAACAGGCCATTTCGAACTCTGAGTTGCACTCTGCTGTTGACTCCTCCTGACATGCAAACCCAGTTTAGCTTTCCTGCCATCACAAGCTGGAATCCATGAAGTATATGAACAAGTAGACATTGAGGACACAGACAAGAAACATTGCATTTATTGCACACTTCTAGATCAGATCAAGTAAAAAACAAACAACATACCTCTACAGTGGCACATCTTGTATTTCCTTACATAATTCAATAAATAATGAATTCAATACATTTTGTGGACAGATTTTTATGGAGTCTTTGTATTTTGGCCATACTGATCACAAACTCGAGCATCTACCGATACCGATATTAGTCCGATGCAGTCATTTTAGACCATCATTTCTGAACTACGAAGCTGTTAACAACACACACTGTAATTCTCCAACTGCGTAACAAAATATTGTTCCCCCCAAAAAAGAAGAAATAAACAGCCCAAACATGACTCAGCTAAAATGTTTTTGCTGATTTTTGCTGTGCATATTTATCTGTCCGATATCTGATCCAGTGATTATGACCAGTATCAGACCTATACCGATATTTATATATATACGTATGTATGTATACTGTATATACATACATATGTATATGTATATATATTATACATACATATACATATGTAAACTTTAAAAACTAAGGATAATGCAACTGATTTGAACTAATGCATGTGCACGGGAAGTCTGGTCACGTCATTTGAGTGACTTGTTTTGAACAAAAAATGCAGCAGATGAGAGGGGAACTGTTAAAGTCACGGAAAAGCAGAAAAGAGTTTCAGGGTGTTTTAAATGAAGTGTAAATAGGGAAGTCCTGTCGTTGTTCAGAGAGGAAAACCAGTTGATAAGACCTGTGCTTGTGTGGTGTCTATTTTCCTCAGAAACACTGACTCCACCACTAGCTTAGTTCTCCTGCTTTCTGTGATTTTGTCAATGTGTGAAACACATTTAAAAGTCTTGATTGATTGAGACAAATAAATGGCATCAGTCTTAGAGGCAGTAAACTCCACATTCACGGTGACTTTCCATGAGTGAAATGGATCAGAAGCTCATAGGACTGTGTTTAAATAGAACCGGTCATTTTCTCGTGTTTGCCTTGGACTCATGTTGCTGCAATCTCTACTATATTTTTGTGGCGAGCCTCTCAGAGTTCAGACTGGCAGTTTGGGTGGAAGTGCTCAGAATTAGTTTGTTACAGTTTAGCTGCATTCAAATACGTTTTCGGAAACAATCTACACCGTTTGTTTTTGCCAGGACAGGTATTCAGCACAAATCCAGCTCCGTCAGTTACAAGTTTGTGTAAGGAGAACAGAACTAACTGAATTAGAGCCATGAAAACTGTGCTGAGTCCAGGGAGGAAATTCCATGTTTGTCACTGGCAGGTTCTGGAGGTGCACGAGCCCAAAATGTAGCAGATTGTGAGGAAAAGGCTGCAACTTTTTCACCACTTCCTTTTTGTTAGCGAGAAAACTGCCTCGTCTGCTTTCCACAATTAATTAGAACACACCTAGACTGGAGAAGCATTTGTGGATGGAGGCTGTAGCTGCACGATGGTGGATAAAAAGGGTGCAGCCCCTCAGGTGGAGTCAACTTGTGCATCCCATCGTTACCGAAACTCTAGAGGCCTCACATTTTGGTCAGAAGAGCTATGTTTTGGGGGTATTATCGTGCAGCAGCGCCTACAAAGTCACTGGAAAGGTCTAAATTGTACATTCCCTCAGCAAGAGTCTGAGCTGTAGCCAGCAACACGTAGCATCTGCCTGGCGGTGTCCACGTGTTTCTACTTGTAAGACTTTGAGCTTTGGCTGCTTTGAAAGTCTCCCTCTCTCTCTTTCCTAGTTTCACCATCTTGCTCCACCCTCTTTCAGGTGTCATGGGGCACTTATACGTTCATCGCTTTCTTAATGAACTGTAATGTCTCACCGTCTGACTGAGAATGTTGCAATAAGGCCTCCATTACAGTACTCGCAGTTTAACTTTTGTTCCAGGCCTTTATGATGTTTTTTTTATTTTTAATTGTTTTCAATTACGGGTTTCATATCATGCTTTGTTTAGGTAGGAGCCCATTGTAGACCCACCTGCCTGCAGACAAATTACAGGGTGCGATGAGGAAAATTGTACACTATCCTGAATAAAATCAGTCACTGTACGGTGTATCTTTAGAGTTTAAATGGCTGTTATGTGTGCTACCTAACTGCAATACTCTTTATCTGGAAAGTTTTCCAAAATTATATGGACTCCTTTAGTAAATAATCATGATAAAAAAAAGCAACTTCCAGGCACATAGTGTGTCAAGGTCCGGTGCGTAAAGACCTTAGTTTGTGATGTCTGCCATCTTGCGCCGCCATGTTTCCATACAGCATTTTGTTGCGAAGCGAAGAATGACAGCCTTTCTGGTATGTGAAGATGTCACTAATTCTTATACACAAGACTTTAAATAATCAAAATATGCATTGTTAGTGAAGATTATAAAACTCACTCACATCTTGATGACCGATTTTAATTATACTGAGTTCTCGTACTAACAGAAATCAAACTTCGTGCCGTCGCTGACCTCATTTGAAATCATTCAATATTCATTTGTGGCACAGCGAAAATAAATCTTCCCCCTCTTTTAAAATGAACCTTAACGTGAGGTAATGATTGTGTCTTTGCTTGCAGATTTGAATACATTACAAAACACTAGACCAGGGGTGTACTCATTTTTGTTCAGGGGCCACATACAGCACAATTTGATCTCAAGTGGGCCGGACCAGTTAAAATAGTAAAATAATAGCATAATAACCTATGAACAACAAGAACGCCTTGCTTTTTTTCTCCTTTGTTTTACATTTAATGAAGGATATTTTTACAAAACATGAAATTTCTTGAGAAATATAAGTGCAATTTCAACAATATCGTGCCTAAATGTACTATTACACATCGCACTGGATCTAAAAAGGCACAAACATTTAGTCACAGGTATCTGGAAGAGATTTAGATTGTAATCGTAGTGTGAAATTTTAACAAATTCATCCTGTGGGCCGGATTGGACCCTCTGGCGAGCTGGTTCTGGCCCCCGGGCCGTATGTTTGACACCCCTGCACTAGACTATACTACAGTAGTGCATAATATGAAGCAGTCAGATGGAGTGAAAAAGAGCATAACTACAAGTCATTATGTTTAAACCGAGTTTCAGAGTCGATCATGTACTACGTCAGCTTCACGTCTTCTGCTGCAGATCCTCCTTCACTACCATGGCCACTAGAGTCGGCCGAGGACGTGTGCAGACGACAGACAGACTCGGCAAGTTCATTCACAGCAGTCGCATCAAGCGAGTGAAAAAAAAAGAGGGACTTCTACGCGGCATTATGGGTAAATGCTCAATTACAGGGTAAACGTTTGAGCCTGCTTCTGACTGTTAGCCCTGTGTGAACTGCAATCATCCCATGAAGGCCTGACTTTTGTCTTTTTTTGATTTCAGGCTGGGGTTAGCGCTGGCTGGCTGAGCACCAGTCTCACCGCTGCAGTAGTTATTTACTGTGAAGACAGTCATTTTGTACACGAGCAGGAAAATGGAGAGCTGGGACACAACTGAATGATACCGAATAGATCATAGAACAGCCCAGATGGCATCATCCAAACACACAAAGCTATTTTATTACTATTATAACAATTATGGTTATTATTGGGGTGGAGTGGCTCAGTGGTTAAGACCCTACCTTGTGTACCAAAGACATCATGGTCGCAAGTTCGATTCCACCCCTGGCTAATTGTACTTGATTCCATTGTAAGTCGCTTTGGATAAAAGAGTCTGCTAAATGACATGTAATGTAATGTAATATTACACTTATTATTTGCACACACTGGTACAAACATTATATATCGTTGTCTGTTCTCGTGCAATATGGTAATCAATAAGAGGGATTATGGCGGAGAAAGCTACGTTAAGAGATGTCCAATACATAGACTTTATGCACTTTGTTCTCTTTGTTGTGAATAAATAAACAAATCCTGCGCTTTTAACTTAACACGGACGTTTTCTTTTCTTTGGTAGACAGATTTCGTGATGTATCGCTATATGATTGCCTTGCCATATATCGATTATCACAGAATCATTGTATTGGGATATTATTGGTATCGTGGACCATGTATCGCGTATTCTACCATAACATATCGTGAGGTACCCTGTGATTCCCAACCCTCGTGAGGGAGTTTAGATGGTAAATGGACGCCAGTATATTCATTGAGTCAAGAGCTCAGCTGGCTAGCAGACCCAGTCTCTCAAGAACTCCACCCATCATGACACCTCACCTCCCTTTCGGGGCGTGAGAGCTTCCAGATCCCTGACAATGTCCACCAGTCTTTTAAGTTTAAAGTTGAGTGTTAAAAGTCCAGAATACAGTTTCCTTCTTCACAATAACATGGCACAAATGTTTCTAAGCTCTAAAGTGGTTCAGGTTTTTCTTCCTTCATAGAAAGGAAGAAAATGTGGGGAAAGGCCTAGTTTTCTTCTCGTCTCTGCATCTGGATTTCTCCACTGATCCTCCCTCCCTCCCCTCCCTCCCTCCCTCTTTCTCTCTTCTGCATGCTCTATTTTCTCCCATCCCTTCACTCCACCACGGGTGCAGACATCTAGTCAGACACAGAGTGTGGATGGAAAATATGACTGGATCCTTCCCTGGCTTCAGATAATGTGCAAGGCTGCTGGTGAGCGTGGCAGCACTAAAAACAGGGGGAAGCTGAGAGAGAGAAAAACATAGCAGATCCTGAGACATGTGTTGAAAAGGGATGGTCACAGTGGCTCATAAACTAAAGCAAAGAACTTCCATCTTTTGTCAAATGTTCAGTTTCCACTGAAAACATTTAAAAAAAAAATCTTGCTTTGCAGCAACCACTTGGTAAACTGAGAACAACCTTGAGAATGACTTTTAATTATAGTAGCGAATCAGAGAAAACCCTCTATGTGACCCCTCAGTCATCAACGTTGTTGAATACTTACACGTTAGCACAACGTCAGAGGCCACAAGACAAAAACTGAAGAGTCCCACTGAGCATGTGGGGGTGTCGTATTTCCCTGCCACAATAGCTGAAGCGGTGGGAGGAGCTTCTGCAGTGCAGGCAGAGCAGAGATAAAACAATGATGAGGGGTGGAATATTTTTTCTGGATCACACACACAAAGGAAAAAGTGATTTTCATTCTAACTCCAAATAACTTTTCAAATTTCAGACATGAGAGATGTCTGTGTTGTCTTCCCATTCCTCCCTGAATGTAGTTTCCTGGTGACCTGCAGTCTGGGATGGTTTTCACACTGGTCTTTCCCCACATCTGGGAAAGTTACTTTAACTTCAGTGTCTTGTCTTTTTCTTTTCTCCCTCGTTTATTTCTCCTTTGCTTTTTCTGTCACCCTCTTGTCGCGCACTCTGCACAATCACTAAGATTTTTACCATACCCTAAGAGTCGTAATTAGAGGCCAAAGTCAGACTTTGTCACACAGTGAGTTTGCGAGGAATGATTTTGGGGGAAATGAGCTCAGAGATCCCGTCTGGAAATGTCGTTACTCTTTCTGCCCTGCCGCCCCTCTGCAAGAACTCATAAATACTGTGGCCTACAGAGATGTTCACATGTGAAGAAATGGTGGGGAAAGTAGGAGGTGCAGATGAGAGAGGAAAAAGAGAGAGAGAAACCAACAGAGAAGAGGGCAAGGAGAGGAAATAAAGAGTGCAAATGAGTAGGAGGAGGCACTTGATTTAAAGCAAAAGTAGGAGGTTTACTGTCCACACTGACGCTCCATTAATTGAACTGAACTTACAGAGAGAAGAGTCAGAAGAGACAGCAGGTAACCTCAGACTCAGGGAAGCTGAGAATGGAAATAGCGACGCCTGTAACTATGTGGGGGGAAAATTCCCATCTGTTGTGTGACTCATGCGCTCCTCTCTGCTAAGAGGTGAAAATGAACAAAATTCACATTTGTGCACTGCTAAGAAAATTCTTTGGATTATATCAAGAATACAAAAGCATTTTTCATTCACACACACAGAGACATGAATATGTACATATACATATATATATATATATATATATATACATATATATATATTTGTTTTACCATTTGCTGTAAGCACTGAGCATCTCTAGTGTGAATTACCATCAAGTGTTCTTAAAGGTGAACTGTTTTGGTATAATTTGATAAACCTTTTAGTATTAAAACTAATACTGATTGCATGGTAAGTGATTGGCCTGTACTCTCTGTCCCAGGTTTTTACTGTGAGACCGTAAAATACAAGCTGTCATGTTATCTCCGTTTTGGCAGTCTGCATCATGTTGGACTTTGTCTCTCGCTAACTTTCCCCAATATAGATGAGCAGCAGTTAAAGGCATTAGTCTACCTGGCTGCAGTACTGCAGCCTCTGGATATCTGGATATCCGCTCTTTTTATTATACAGAGGTACTTCACGGAGTTATCTGCCATCAGTGAAAACATTGCAACTCTCCATGTTAGGTTCACATCAAAGTGAGAAGGTGAGAGGGATTATGGGGGAACATTTTGTTTCATCTGATGCCTGAACTGATGCCCACCCAGTTCATAAAATAAATGTTTTTTTTATTGTTTCAGCCGTATCTTCAGCTAGAGTTGAAGACACAAAATCAATTTAAATATATTATTATTATTATTATAAATAGTATTGGCATTATTATTATAATAATAGTAATAATACTTATTATTATCATTATTATTGTTATTATTTTTAGTAGCACCTGTCAAAAGTGATGCTAAAATAAACAACGTCATGACTGGGACGTCCCAGTTTCCCACAGTTTACACTCCTGAATCCTTTGCAGGCGTAATCACTGCTTCCTTGGGCCATAATCTTCATCCCCTGAAAACTGATCCAAATCCTTGACTTCCTGAGTTGTGCTGCTCACAAACTGATAAATATAACCTACTTGGCATAGGTAGTAAACAAAATGCTAGCATGTATTTGAAGCCGAGCATTAGATAAGCAGAAGTGTGCTTAATGACAAGATTAAGTGCAAAGTAGACTTAAAGTAGTCTTTTCACTAGATACACAAATCAAAGAGACTCTAAAATACTGTGTCTAAATTTTGAGCCTCAAGGCCTCAAGGAAAAGGAGTTACACTGTATCAAGTTGCTGACGGGCTTACTGAACAATCAGTCATAAGTATTTTGTTATAAGAAGTACACAGAGTGAGTTTAAAATGATTGATCAGTTATGTAAATTGTGCTGAGCTGCATTTTTTCCCCTCAGTTGTTGCAGCATCAAATCATCTGCGAAAGAGAAGCTCATGTTTTACTTGTCTATTTCTCCTTGCAGCGCTTCACTCTTGAAGACGCTGCAGTCTCACAGAAATATTAATCTGTGCACCATGCGTGAAGGAAACAAGGGAAAGAACTATAACTGCAACCACTCTAATACATACTTAAAAAGAAGCACATACAGGTATGTCATGTACAGTACATACACTAGGGGTGGGTCAAAATATCGATTTGGTGATATGTCGATATATATATGCCAGTTTCACTTTACAGCGGGATAAGGTTGGAAAAAGCTACATTAAGAGATGCTCCGTCCACGATCATAGACTTTATGCACTTTGTAATCCATGTTGTGAATAAATAGAGAAATCCTCCACTGTTAATTTTTTGTTTTCTTCAGATAGACAGATGTCGTGACGCATCGCTATACGATTGTCTTGCAATATATTGATTATCACACAATGGTTGTATCGTGATATTATTGGATATTACATGTATCGCACATGGTATCGTGATACACTGTCATTCCCACCCCAAACATCCACTAAATATATACCATGTCCTGTGTAAGCTGTGATTCTAATGGGAACTTGTGTGTCATCGGGGCTTTGACTCACTTTTACCTGGTGACAAACCTCTCATCACATTCTGCCTGTGTTGTTTTCTCAAGCTCCGAGTGACATCAGCACATGGCAGTGAGGGATGAAAAGATGCCTCAGCGTGGATTCCCTCCAGGACCGCGCAGGGAGGAACCACAGGAATGATGAGCAGAGGTAAACAACACTTGTGCGTGTTTGTTTATTTTATTCATGTGACAAACAATGCGTGCTTTTAATGTTTTTGTGCTCAGACTGGTGAAAAACAAGGAGTTTATTACCGTTTAAACGAGAAGATTTTCAAATCTGACTTGATTTTAAAAATAAGGGGAGACCACAGACACGACAACACATATTGCAACCGATTTCAGGAAGGAGATTCCAGGGATTCGCTCTGATGCGTCTGATGATGTTAATATTGTGGCCAGCTCTAAACTAAAGCCTTTCACATTTACACCACTTCCTTGACTCACACATCTCCATCCACTTTAATCAAGCACAAAGTCTCTTTCTCAGTTCACGTTGGTTTATTTTGACTTTTTTGAAAACAGTGTCGACCCCCTGTTCCACCTTCTATCACTGGCTCAGTTCCTCCTTATCTCCTGTCCCAGCCCCTCTCTTCTCTACTGGCCGCCCTGGATCCCTCTAATTTGGCTTCTTGTTGTCTCAAAATTATACAACATCAATCTAATATTGAAATAAATTAGAATAAAACATAAACATCACTTAGATGAAATGGCAATCAATCTATAATATAATTGAAAGAATATAGATTTTAAACTAACCAATAATCCTCTAGTGTGGGGCAGGCTTTACTCTAATATAATCACATGGTGTAAACTTTTCTATTACTTTTCTAAAAGTCTTCCCTCGCCTGTCATCAGTCTTTCAGTCATGCTACTTTGTCTAAAACACAACAGAGCCGAGCACAACATGACCTTCCACAGATCTCTTTATTTCTCTGCTCTTTCACTGTTACACATCTTGTCTGAATCTGATGATGCTGTGGCAAATCCAGTCGGTTCAAAAAAAAAGAAAGGAAAAAAAGGAAGAAGTACGAATGAGCAAATGTCACTTCTGAGTAGACCTCCGAGCGCTCCAATGGATCGAGCCTTCAGTCCACCTCAAAGTGTGCTGAGCTCTTCAGAGAGGCTGAGAAGAAAAAAGTGACCTCAGTTCAAAAGAATGCAATGTGGTCTGTGTTCCCTCCCTGAACATCCAAAAAAGATTTCTCCTAGCCCACTTTAACAGAGGGAGTGTATATGGATTGCGCCGTTTCAATGGGCACGCAGCCGCTTTTCTCCTCCTCGTTTCTCGTCCTCGCTCATTTTCGCCTCCTTTTTCATGGGGAGGATGTGAGTGAAGTTGCCACGTTAAATGCATTCTCTCTTCCCCCCGAGCAACGGCTCTCACATTAAGAGGCCGTCACTGTACGCTGCATGGCAAACGTCTTAGTCCTGGTCACATAAACAAGTAAACAAGCTGTGATTAGAACCTAACTTTTATAGTCCATACAACAACATAACCCAAAGTCTGTGCCCACACGAGGCGCTCAGTGGCTAATGCCGACAATTTATTTCAGTCAAGTAAACACATTCTGATTACACGAGCCGATAGCACTTCCTTTTGCCACACCTTCCTTTTTTTTAAGGTTTAATTTGCAATCGTGAGATTTGTCCTCGCTTATCTTCTTCCTGCCCTGAATTCCCCTTTGTGTTGCACAGCAATGGAAAAGAAGATGGTACACTTTTAAATGTGTTTTAAATGTGTTTGGGTGAAACGGTTAAGAGAGGTTACGATAGGATTCTTGTCAGCTGTTGTGCTGTTATTAGTGTCTCTGATCTGACCATGTTGAGATTGTGCAGTGGAGGCCTCAGGAGCAGAAATATCATGCCTGATGAGATATCCTGGTGCCAGGCAGCCACATGTTCAGAAAGTACTGCTGCTGAGGAGGAGGAGGAGTTCAGATTTATGCTTGCCTTCTGTGTCACCCAGAAAATGCACGTCTAACGGCTTTCAGATGTCTGATGGGGAGGATGTCTGGAGGATGGTGGTGGTGGTGGTGGGGTTGGAGAAGTCTTTGTTTGGATTGTGTTATGCAAAGTATCCTAATGGTTTATTCTAATCTAGTCGTGAGCTATTTTGCAATTGACATTATGTGGACCATTGGAAGTAGGTGAAGGGCAGCGATGTGTTTGCAGGGCAGTGTGGCAGCTATGAAAAGTTTCTACTCACACCTTTCCCTCTGTAACGTTTATTCATTCCAATTCATATCTAACGTGGATTCTCCGAAGACATGATCCAAAACAATAACACTACCAAATAAACAGACATTTAAATGACCAGCGTAAACTGAAGATTACTGCTTTCATTGCAAGTGTGATGACTCATTGTGTATTTTCATACGTAGAGAATGATACAATAATGAAGAATTCCAAAGTCCATATGTGGAATGAATAATGTTTTCCATTTAAGTTCAAGTGTGTTTTATAATTGGTACTAAACATCAGTATTTTGCAGTCATAGAAAATAATGGACAAATGAAATGTTGTGTGTGTAATGGCACTAGACGAAAAGTCAGAGGATTAAACCTGTTTCCACCAAGCTGTACAGTTTGGTTAAATTTGCAATTTGAAGGTACCATTAGGGGTTAATCATCACTTCTGGGGGATAATATGGAAAAGACACAAAATGTAGATTTTTAACTATATGTTAAATTACTACTGAGAGCGGATTTGTGCAAGCTGTCGTGTGTTGTGGTGGTGTGATGCTACACTATTTACGTAGCTGATGTAGCTATCAGCATTCTGGCAGATACGCCCCGCAGTGGAAACACAGACAAGATCAGGGTTTACCATTCCAAACTGTGGAAAAGTGGAGATCTGAAGTGCACTGTAGCTTCTGGTACTAAATAAAAATCACGTAATCGGCAAGATCACTTCATGTCTTCATTTCGTTGGAAGCAATGTTAACACGCCAAATGTTTCATAGCAGAAACAGGTAGTGGGAAGAAGTTATATTCATTTTTTGTTCTACGATGAAATCACGTTATCAGCTGCTATAGGTTTTGCTGGTTTCCTGAGTTCAGTAATAATGATCCGCCTCCCATTTCCCAGTCAAAGTAAGGCCTGTCATTACAGCACAGACCTATAATTCTTCACTTCTCTCTATGCACCTGTGCATGCAGTTAAGTTGCACAGGTGAGCTCTCTGATCTGCGCACAGGTTCTAGTGTTTTTACTGTAATATGTGGCAACTGGAGTTTTAACTGGAGATGCTGTCCTCCTGCATTTAACTGCGTCAGTTCAAATGTCAATTAAGGACAAAACAGTCTGTGCTTTGGCATCAGTTTCCTGACATTGTTAGCTTGTAAGCTTTCAATATCTAGTCGTGTATCAATTGCTTAAACACTTCTTTGGAAGTTTCTATATTCACTATTCTCGTATCCTATCTGCCAGTGCCACACTGACTGCAAATAAACTGCTGGGAAACTCAACATAGTGAGTGAATATCACAGTGACTGAGTCCCAGGCTTTTTTCTTTTCGTTTTTTTCATTGCACTGAGACTTAACTCAATAAACTTTCATCCTAAAATAAATGCAAAATTAGAGGGTTATAGAGTGAAGGAAAAAAGGCCACTGGGCTTGGTTCTTGGCCCCACGCACACACACAGCCGCTGTGGAGTTTTCTTTCCTGTCTCCTATTATTCCTTCTCTTCTGTCTGGATGAGTCAAGAAAGAGAGAGAGAGAGAGAGAGAGAGAGGGACAGAAGAAAGTAGAGAAGGAGAGAGTGCAAGGGGGAGGTGAAAACAGAAATAGAAAGACAAAGAGGAAAGAGAGGTGAAGGGAATGAACAGAGCAGTTGCACTCTCCAGTCTTCTCCAGTGTTTAAAAAGAGTAAGATTTTAAATGACGTTAAAAGTAGAAGTGCCGCCATTTTGTGAAGTTTCAACCAACATTTGAAAGTTGTAGCCTCTATAAAAGAAACACACACGTAGAAGCAGTGCTTTGACATAAAGGCTGCCAATGCCAGCTAACACTAGAAGAAAGGAAGGCCGTCAGTCCATCACTGGGCCATTTACAAATTTCCCTTTCATTCACTCATTTGCGTCCATCCCGACACACCTGGAAACAACCTTGCCACTCAGCCTGCGTTGGATGTGCTCTAATGCAGACGATACTGAAATCCTTGCAGAACTTTCCAAACACCGTCCTCCGCTCAGTTTTGCTTCCAGTCACATTCCTGGGAGATGTGTTTAATGGCTGAGCCATGACTGCGTCCAAGAGCGACAAAGCCAGATGTTTTTGGACGCTGCTCCTGCAACCTGAGCGAACATTGTCTCTGCAGCAGCCAGCTGTGTGATCGATATTCACCGTAAAACAAGTGTCTTGTTGGAAAATCCTCCTCAGTGAGGACTGATGTGGTGTTTTCTGTTGATTTGTTTTTACAAAATTAGCTTTCCCTCACGTCACATCTGTTGTCTTTTACTGTATCGTAAAAAGGTTTGTTTGTTTGTTTAGGAACGTCACTCAGTGCGTTGAGATTCATATGCAAAGGCCCTCGCAGGTCATCAAGTGCACTTTTAACGGATGCTATTGCTGCTTTAATTAAACGAGAAGATCAAGGGCTTTTTATTTGAGGTGTTTCAGCACCTCTGGGTGTTTTATAATAGCTATCGTGCTTCTGTTGCTTAACAAGGAGCCACAAACCAATTTGTAGCCCTTGCAAAAGTGTATAGTAAGTTGACCCCGACTGAGGGCTGCATTGTAATCTTTAGGGTCATAAACAACCAATATGGGAAAATAATTATTGTCATACTGTATCAATGAGGTTTAATGATCAATGAACCACAGTTTCTGACTGAGATTATTTATTAGGGAAATTGCTTTTTCTATTATTATTTTGTACAGTTTTGTTGGGATCAGGCAACATCAAGACTTATATATTTTTTCATTCATGCAACGTTTCTTGCCACAGTGTTTGCCACTTTTTCATAGACTGAATATAAACGTCTCCCACTACATAAAAAAGGCAGCAAAATATCCAAGATAAGGTGCTGCCACTTTGCAACTGTGATATAATTTGGAGACAAGAATCTGCACAGTAGTGCTCCCTGAATGGGTTCATGGGTATTGTGTGATTCCATTGGCATAACTGCATGGCATGACTTGTTAAGTTGTGTACAATAGAGCTGAAATATGCAAAGATGGCTCCATGGTCCAGGGATGGGCACATTTTGAAAAATTGGACGATACTTCTGTGCTGATAAATAAGACGACATGTGATATCTGATGAAAACTAGAGATGTCAATGGACACACTTAATGTGAGAAGGGCAAACATTCAGTGTCTTCAAGCTTTTGAATAATGTGAGATTTTGCTGCTTCTTCCTCATCCTACATATTCAATGATGCTGGAGCCATCTAATTGAAGCAATTGAATCATAATCAGAGGCCACATAAAGTTCAAACCTTATTTAACACCTGGTATTAAATTAGGTCTAATTAGAATAATGTTTAAAGTCTTTACTACCTGGGCCATAAGTGCTGATTGCCGCCACGGGCCTTTTGCTGGTGATTCAGCAGTTTAAACTACAGTATGTCACCCCATAAAGCTTCCACTTAACTAATGGACAGCATACGCAAGATAGAGCTAGAGGTATCCAAGATGGGGTGGCGACGTCTACAGAATTTCTACCAGGAGATGTTGTGTTTTGAGACAAACCCCTGAGCCCCTGCTGGTCAGAGAGCTGTAGAGAGTGGGGGGCTGCAGTTCCATGTGTGGAACACAGACAGCTGGTAATTAAACTTTATGATACGCTGACACGGCTGCATCCTTCCACCCAGGTATTAAGTGTTGCTACTTATTGTGTAAGAGAAACTCTGACGGTGAAAAAGCAGTGCTGTGATTTGAATGTGAGCCTTCACATCAAACCAGATGTAAGCATGAGAAGCTGACGTCCACACGCCTTCTGACGGTGATCAAGAGAAACACAGTTTCCGTGACACAGGCAGCTCATCCCAGTCAAGGGGGGGGGAGGGGTGCACTGATTCAACTGGACAATACCTTAAAGGCTGGATACACTCGACAAGAATTTCACTAAATGTAGCTTCAGTCAGGCCAGCCCACATGCAGCTCTGCAATCAGGGTTAGGGTTCCACGTCACAGCTCGGATGCAGCTCCAGATACACTGGGATTAAAAGATCTGACTTTGATGCCACATTTGATAGGTTTCTGTTCTGCACAGTCTATAAGGTTAGGGACAATTGTCCAGCTATTGTGCAAAATGCAGACTTTGTCAATGGCTTGTCAGGAAAAAAAATACCATGGAAGACACGCAGAAGAGAAAAGAACGCAGAGGAAACAGCAGCAAAAGTTTTCCACGTCACATGTTTAACTGCAATAAGCACAAGCAGAGAGTTTAGGGCGAGTTGGGAGTGGGCGGGAGGTGATGGATGCTCGAGTTATGATTGGACACAGCCGGCTGCCCATATTTAGATTAGTGTCATGTCCCTCCCTGGTTTGTGTTCAGCTGTGCTTTGGAATGAAAGGCAAGATGTCTGCTCGCTCCCTCACTCCACATCACATCATGGAAACTCACTGAGAACTCGTTCACTGGCTCTGAAACTCACCTTGCTCTGTCATCTATTATCCGCCTTTTCCTTGGACACATTGAAATGTTGGAGATTTTGGAACTGAGGGCCACAAAGGCTTTTTTTCCTGGCTTGTGATTGTTGATGTAGATGGAAAGCAAATCAGTTCTCTCCTGTAACACTGTAAAGGATCTGTGTTTGCTTGTAAATCCACAGAGCGATCCACAGTCTAACAGACCGAAATGAAAATGAACTACCTTTGGTGATCTGAGCTTATTAAATACACAATAAAACAACACTGAACAGGCCTATCTGTGGCTCATGTTTATTTTACTTGCCACCACTAGCCATTTGTTAAACTTCATATTCGGTGTCATTGTGTTTGCTTCCCAAATTATCTCTCCCTCTTTTTTTTTTTTATCTGTCCACGTTTACAAGCAAAAAAAGTTTTAAAAAAAAAAAAGAAGAAGAAGAAGAGAAGGAGGAGGTGCACTTCTTTGCCTGACATGAAGTATCAGCTTTTCATTTCCCAGGCCTGCCACATCAACAATGGGAGTATACTTGGCCGGAGTGCAAAGAGGAGGAACAGAAACAGTGTTGAGACAAAAAAAAAATTAAGAATTGACCACAAAATGGAGGGGGAAATGGAAGCAGGAGCAGTCAGTTCTGGCAAAACTGAGTTAGTTTGGTGATGGTAGATGAATATGCACTTACTTTACACTGTTACACAATTTATTTGCACGTATTCCCAGTGTCTGGTGTTAGGTGATGCTGATGCTGCTGTTAGTGTCTTGAATCAGGGGATAAAACAATGGTAAAAAAAAAAGTATTTGTCTGACTCTAGCGATAAGAAAATCATTGAGAAATTTAATAAATCTAGAACTAGAAAAGAGGAGCTGAGCGTGGTCTCGCTGGTAAAGTGAGGCAAGGTCTGAAAGGAATGACTCATATTTGCAGTGCATCAAATATCTGCCTTCATGTAAAACAGCTGGTCTTAGTTAAAGCACATTGTGCAGCTCAGGGAAGAATTTGACGGCCCTTTAAAATGCTACTCTTTTAAAGACGCAGTGCGTAATTTCTGGTGATTATGGTTGTTGATGATGGTGTTATTCTGACTCTGTTTGGTCTTTGGTCTCAGAAACTCACTCACCTTCTACCGCTTTATCCTCCACATGAGGGCCAGTACACCCTGGACAGGTTGCCAGTCCATCACAGGGCCACACGGAGACAAATAACCACCCACAATCTGTTTTCTGGAGGAAACCGGAGAACCCGGAGAAAACATGCCAACTCCACGCAGAAAGGCCTTTATTCTGTCTTCTTGCTACAAAGGCAAAGGAGCATTTGTGTGTATACAGCGGTAGCACAGGGGGTGAGCGATGTGTCAGGAACAATGTGCATTTATCCCATCAAATTGCTAAAAGACCACCTGTAGAATTCACCTGTTTGCAGCTGTCGATGTTGTGGTTTCCTCTGTCTGGTTTGACATGAAATGGATGTTTTTTATGGAAAGATGGTGCAACGTCATGGTAATGTATCTGCAGCGTGCCACTACCAGTTACAGAGGTGAGAACTTTTCATTAACTTTAAACCTGATAATGACAGTGGCCACACACATTCAGGACAGGATCTCGAGCTTCCTGCCCTTCCTTCTGAATCTAATGACTGCGCTCAAGCTGCACAGACAGCCACCTGGGTTATTATTGTAAGGCTCAGCAACAACATTTTATTCTTCCGACGTCCCCTTGTTAAATCCCCTGAAAAATTCACCATGGATGGAACATTCTGGATAGTATCTTTGGGAGCCATAGGCCACGTGATGACAAAAAGGCCCACTGTCATGCAAACAACGCCTGTAACCCCTGAGATTATTAGGGAGACTGGACTCTCCTCAGCCCACTGCCTCTCTCCCTCAACATGTCGAGACACTCTTCAGTTTGCATTCCTGCTCCAGTTTTCCTGGAGCTCAGCCGCTTAACAGTACACTATTTCTAAGCAATTTGTGTACATTATCATGTGTAATAGAAAGCAGTTTAGTTTGATATGACAAGGCTGTGTGTGTGTGTGTTTTTGTGTGTGTCCACTTTTTATAGGCTCACTTTATAGCTGCTGAACCATGTGAACTCCTGTATTTTGCCATAGAACTTATAAACAGTGTCAAATTTGAGTGTCTGTTCATCTGTTTCTTTGTCTGCCACATCTTCACTTTCCACCCCTTCAACACGCGTGGCTCTCTCTCTCTCCCTCTCCCTCTCTCTCACTCTCTCTCATTTGTGTCCTGTCTCTACCTGTCTTGCGCATTGCTGAAGTTCTTCGGGGTTTTTTTTTTTCACTTCTTCTAACCCCCACCAGCCCCGCTACCACCATGCTCTCTCGTACCTCTCCTCTACTACCACTTAAACATCCCTCAGCAGTGGGAGGGAGAGAGACACCCAAACTTTTTGCCACCCTGGGGCCACACATAAGTTCATGAGGTAGGAGTGTGTCAGACTCCACCCTCTCCTCTCGGCTAAATCCAGCCCCACAGTCCCCACTCAGCCTCTCCCTGCTTTGTCCATACAAATGTTTTTTATTCGTGCAATTTACAGTTTTTTCTTGGTGTTTTTGTAAATTTGGTGCAGCATTGGTTACAGAGATCGTCACTTCTTATGTAGAAGAGTTTGTGTGCCTTGTGCAGAGTTTTTTTTTTATTGTCTAGTGCACAACAGTTTTAAGAGTAGATCATAGCTATGAGACACTCCTCCCACTTCTGCCTTTGTTCCAAAAGTTCTGCTCCGTATTGATGAAATATGATATCCCAGCTCAAAGGAAACATGACATTTCCGTGCCCAAATCATAGGTAATCACAGTGCTTCTCTTTTCTTTCTTTTTTTAGCATGTTTTGAAGCAGGTAGAAAGGATGGATGAGGGCAACAGAGAATAGTTTGAAGACGAGGGGAACATCTTTTTTGTTCTGTCCCTGCACATGAGCTCAGTTCCTGAGCATCTGGACTCACTTAGAGCTGTACTGCTGGCTGCATCATGCTCAGTTCTGTGCTCCGACTTCAACTTCAGAACCAAAATGAGAGAAATCCTGACAAAGTCAGTCTCGAGCATGATGAATGTTTTTTTTGACTATGCACAAAAAAATGTCACAATCCACCGCAAATGTCTGCCATACTTATTCATCTTTATTCTGAACACCAGAAAGATTAAAAAAAAAAAAACATTAACAGATGCAGAAGCTAATTCAACCCATACAGTAACACCTATGATTTTTATATTGCCTGTATTTAACTCTTACTACATTACTAAAGACATTATTGTATATTATTCTTAGAAAAAAGGACAATATTAGAATTTACCCCATCATGACAAGCAATAACACTCAAGTGCAAACACTAATTCATTCCTTAACTCTCTGGAAATGTCCACTATTCGGTTACAGTTCTGGATTCACATTTGCATTGTATTACTTTGGCAGTACGACCTGCTTGTAATTTAGAGGGCACACTTTCATACGCTTTCTTTCAGCCACTGTTCTTAGTGGTATTCATAAACTCCTGTCATGTGTATTGTGGTAAACAGTATTTAAATAAGACCAAGTCTCTTTTGTGTGTGTAATTAGAGAGAGAAAGTGGCTGTGGCAGTGCCTGTTTTGTTGCTCCAGTACCTTTAAGGCAGTACAAGCCATGACAAGTAGACCAGTTCTTCACCTGTCACCTGTAGCTATATATTCCACACACACACACACACAAGCACTCAGATGCTCTCTTCGCATTTTGTGAATGTTAGTCATCAACTAGTCAATGCTTTTTGTTCTTAAAGTTAAGGGTGAGTTATGTGAATCTGTGGCATCTCTACTTATTTTCTTTCTTTTAGAGCCACAAATATTAGTCAATAAACTGTTAAAATTGCATCATATTGCATTACAGTGTCTTATCAATCACAATAACACAATTTGTCATCAATAATATACATATAAATAATCGGTTTTGGTGATTGATACAGTAGTTAAATCTCACTAGTGACTAGTTTCTTTCTCAGATATTAAAGTGATTCTTTGGGACCGTGGTGTTTTTGATTTTACCCATTTCCTGACATGTTAAAGACAAATGTGTAAACTGGAAATGGGCAACTTTTCTATTTGACACCCTTCTCTCTTGACGTCTTTTCTCGTCTGATTTAATAAACTACAACATTTGATGATTTCAGTACTGTTCCTTTGGGTTTGCGTGGTGTCACAGGTTTGGATTGGCAGCTTTCTTTGTAGAATAAAGGAGAAGGCAAAGGGTGGAGTCTCTCACTATGGTCCAAATGTTGTCTTTGTCAGTGGCGCAGTAGTTTCACTGGACTCGGTCTGTTCTGAAGACCAGACATTTGAGGTGAGAGAGGATGAATCACCAGCCAGATCATTTTTGACAGTAACAGTAATGTGCAGTAGAAAAAGACAGAGCTGAAAATGACCCATTCAAATTCATTCAAAAATGTTTATTAGACAATGTAGTAGATTATAGAATTATTAGTAGTTCATAACAGTTTTTAGTGTTTTCCAGATGTCTAATCTGAAAGGTCATATTGCCAGCGTGGTGTCAGTGCTGCTGTGGTCCAAAATCAGTCAAAAAAGTCATAGTATAGCATGTTGTCCAACATCACCTAAAAAAGTCATAGTATAGCATGTGGTCCAAAATCAGTCAAAAAAGTCATAGTATAGCTTGTCGTATATGCATGTATGACAAACTTATAGACTTTTTGCAAACTCAATATTTTGAATAGTGATCAATTTAAACCTATTCAAACAGTTTAATTTTCGTCCTTTTTTTGGTTTGTTTCTTTTCCTTTTATTGTCAGATTGGTGGACAGTGTATTCAATTCATTTATGAAATGTTCATATAGTTAGATTCCTCTAGAAGGTAGATAAAGTTCATCACATGTCTTCTTACCAACATCGAATTCAAAGCCTTTCTCGACATAGGTGTGGCAGCAGCCTCCCGCCTGGTCATGCTGCTCCAGCACCAGGACTCTCTTCCCTGCTTTGGCCAGTGTGGCTCCAGCGGTCAGTCCACCAATACCACTACCAACGACAATGACATCCAGATTCTGAGGCACTTTGTCCTGAGTGAAACCTGGGAAGGACACACAAAACTGATTTAAACATTTTTTTCTTTTTGAGTTACAGGTCTGAAGGTTGCACTGCACACCTCTCCTACAAGAGCTGCTATGCATTACTAATTCCGGTGTTATCATGTCGGCAGTAAAACATTAGATTAAGCTGCAAAAATAATCATCATGGTCATAATCTAATGAAGATAAAAACACACATGAATGAACATTTACCGCTTTCATGCTAATCTAAACTCTGAGTTATGGCACAGCAGATAGGAAGTTTAGATAAAACTCAGCTCAGCAGCTTGTAAAATCCTCTGACATATTTCAGAGTTTGTATTTTATGTGCCTTTGCTTAACTGTGGCTTTATTCACAAAGGTTTTACCGTCCTAAATGACCTTCAAATACAACTTCTTGAAAATATCACAATATGAGAAAACTCCCAACTCATACTTTATTTGTTAACAGTTTTATCATCACATATTTTACAGTATGTTCACACACCACAGCTCCACTTGGAGTTGCTGACATGAGTTCTTTAACGTCTGCCATCTCCAATAATGTCTAATATAAATACCACTTATGAAAACTGAAAAGGCAGCTACTATTCTACGGAAGCCCAGAACAGCCACAGTCACTATTATATTTTATTCATTAATGAATAGTACTGCTGACATCATCATCTCACAGCCTCCTATATTACATAGCTTTGATAAATTCAATGAACAGACGTAATGCACTTTGTTCTCTATTAAATGAATAAATAGAGAAATCCTGCTCTTTTAACTTTTCATGGAAGTTTTGTTTTCTTCAGTTAGACAGATATTGTGATGTCTCGATATACGACTGTCTTGCAATATATCGATTTTCACAGAATTGCTGTTTTGTGATATTATTGGTATCGTGGACCATGTATCGTGTATGGTATCGCATTATGTTATTGTGATTCCCACCCCTAATCTGGAAAGAGGGAAAGGAGGAAGAGGATCTGATCAATTAAGCTTTTCATTTTCAAACACTTGTTCTAAAACTCTGCTTTGTTATTCTTTATTCTTGTTAACATATTTTTTCTCATGTTCTCCATCACTTCCCTTTTGTTGTTTTTGTTATGATAAAGAAGAAAGCCTAATAACGACCTGTTTATTTGAAGTGTGCTGGAGCAGGGATAAAGCAGCAGTATGGATGAAATCACGTCACATTGCTCAGTCAGTGAGAAGCAATGCACACACGACTGCAGCCATTTTACCTTGTTTGATGACTTTGTCCCGATTCTTCTGATCAAACTCACGAGGTCCAGGAGGTCTCACCGACTCCAGTGTGAAGGGGCTCGGTTTCCCAAACAGATACCAGTATGTGCCGCCGGCCCATATAACCAGCCAGACTAAGAAAATCAAGAGCCACATTGTGGAGATGATCGATCACTCTGTTGCACTGGTGTGTTGCACAGTGTTTGCAGCAACTGCGCTTCTGAACATCGCTGTCCTCATGAGGCTCCTTTTATTACGTCCAGTGTCAAAGGTAGAGGAAGGACTTTGATACGCAGCTCTCCTCGTGTTCGGAGCGATAATAAAGATAAAGTGGTGAAAAGACCCAGTTTCTCTTGTTATGGCTGAGCATAAATCACAATAACAGTGTGTCAGCTGATGGATGCACAAAAATGACTGTGTCTGTGTATATGTCAAGGCATTAATGTGATGTGTGGGATTCTTGTGTGCTGTGTTTCTTTTGTGCACCTCCTCAGCTGAATGCACACCTGACGTCACTCAACCTCATCAGGCAAAGTGGATTAACCTGACTGTTGTGCTGTACAACAGAGGAAAGTGTTTCAGTCACCTTGCTCACAACGCTTCATAGTCAAACAGCTTCCTCCACAAGCGTACTTTTTTGTTGTTCTTTGGAATATACTAAAGGTACAATTTTCTTTTTGTTACCTCAGATTCTCATGTTTTCACATGTATTGTGACTCCCTCTCATCCCCTAGTACTTTGGTGCCGTAACAGTTGAAACCGGTGGATTTTATGTCACTAAATGAATTCCACTGATTTATATTTACATGAGATACTGTATTTAACATTCAATCCTTTTGATTATTTTTAAAGTGCAAATATATTATGTACTATACAAATAATATAAGGAACATATGTAAGAAGAATACCTGGAGGTAGTTGGAATATCCAGTCATTCCGATTACCTAATAGGAACCCAGTAGATTAGATATGTATATCTACATTTAAGATAAGACAATTAAGATAAAGGCTATATCACAACACTGTCCAGTTTTATGTTTTTACAACAGAAATAAAACTGAATGAAATCTCAGAGTTTCGCAATTTCTGATTTGACAACAGGGTTGACGTCCTTTGGGACACTTCCAAAGATGAAATAAATGATGACAACAGGGATATCGGTCACAGTATTAAAATCACACCGGAAGAAATGATTAACCGTATTCACAGTGTGTTTCCTCTGCAAGTGCATAAGAGACAAGAAATCCCAGGTTTTGTGATCTGTGTGATCACAGTTTTCTAAACACGCTGCTTTTCTATCTGCAGACTTTGCACTTCAGTTGTAATACAGTTGACTTTGAGCTATAGTTTTAATCTACTGCCCCAGACAATGACGTATGTACGTACAAACACTCACGTTGATCTTTATATGCATTTTTTTAAAGACTAAAATGTAATACAATGAATAATAATATCATTTTAATTATTACACTTCATTCAGTTTAGCCCGTAACATGGTTATATTATTCCTGAATGAAATACAGCCCTTAACTACTGTATTAATAGTAGCTTTTTACAGAATATAATCCAATCTCCACCACAGGGACATTTGAATTAAATAACTGCTATTTACATGACCAGTGTTATTGTCATAATTCAAATGTTTACATTTTTAATCATTTGAGAATTGTTATTTTTGCAATAATCACACAGAATGGTTGCACGGATCCTGTGTTAATACAGCATATGATGTCACAGAGTGTGCTGCATGTCGGTAGAAGAGTACTGCACTCTAATGTCTAATCTGTACTCGGCAGCTCACTGACGCTAATGGGAGGTCAGAGTTTACAGGTTGTTTTGACCTCTGCCTAAAGCCCAAAGCTAGAACACCACTGTAAAACACTGATATAAAAACATGATACGTGTCCATAGGTGGGTCTCTATTCCTGGAAAGAGGTCAAGGTTTATATTGATGCTGATATCATGCTCTGCCTGTGGTCATTGGACTCAAACCTTTGATGCATGAATTTCCATTAGACTTTGTTTACAGTATATTATTACAGTTAAAGGATAAATTCACACCAGCACCTATATTGCACATGCTAAACAAATACAGTGCATTTGCTGTTGCCTGCAATAAAAATGACACTAACTGGATGCAGAGCTTGAAACGGCTAGCAGGATTGGAGCTGAGGGAATGAGCTTAAAGACTTTAATACAGGAAGCAGCTCTGTGTCAGTGGTCCTGTTTAAAATCCTATTAAGAATTACACTAAGCAGTAGCTGCATGACTCCTCTGACTCTAGGAAAGGTGAGTGTTTTCGTTGTTTTATGCTGAACAAGTACAGCTATCCCTCCATATAATAAAGTGAGATAATGGTGCAATAAAGAGGAAACTTCAATAATCAGCCAGGCCAGGTCAAAGCTCTGTACAGCTATTTGCCTTTACTTACAAATTAACAAAGCTTTCTTATCAACAGATACAGTACATACAGTGATTCAATGATTGGAATAGTGTTTCTCACTCCTGGTGGTAACAGCATTGCTCATCTTATTTGTCTTTCTACTTGACATTTTTGTACACAATAATTCTACAGGAGTATTACAGTAATGTAAAGTAATTGGCTCCAATAAAAAAAACACTATGACTTTTCCCTGTATGCACGTGTGCTATGTTACTATACAGCCTCCCTTGTCTCCCTTGTAGGGGTTCTTGTCATCTGGGACGCCCTTAATCAGCGGATCATTTGGTAGCCGCTCCTCAACAAAAGCAATGGTCTCTGCACAGTTTGCAGCCACCTGTGGTTCAGAGGAAACACATGAAAGCACCTTTTACAGCCACGGCAATGGTTTTCATACAAGAGGTTTTTGGTGCCTAAAATTAAAAAATAACATTGAACAGGTTTCTCACAACTGATGGCAAGGCAATATGAAATACTTACTGGTGTTCTAGGTGTGTTAACTTCCTTCTTCAGTTGCTCCAGCTCCATTTTCAGGATTTCCTTGTCTGACATATCCCGAGCCATCCTGGCTGTAAGAAGAGATCAAGATCCTTGTTTTTAATGATCACAATAACTCCAATGAAAGTGCTATGTTTATAGTATCTTTAGGTTCATCTTATTCACATTTGGATTCAAATATTAAAGTGCCAAAATAAAATACTATTTTTATCAAATACATATAAATCCAGCAGAGATAAAAGTCTTTACCTGTTGAATGACAGGACCCTCAGCAATCAGAGAAATGTTTTGGCTCGTAAGAGCTCATCGACTGTACACCTTCCCTTTGTCTGGTTGCTTCTTCACACTGACTGATCTGTGCTGTCCCAGTGCTCTTCATCCCAGTTGATCCCTGGTTGCGGGACGGCGCAGGATTGAGCCTGATGTCACCAATCCCCAGTGATGAGATTAAACAATCAGGTGCCATAACCCTGTGAACAGGAAGGAGGAAGAAAGGAAGGAATGCACAGATCCATATAGATCTGTTGTTTGACTTTGCAATGATATGCCTTTTAAAGTTAATATGAAATGTATTTATTAGCTCTCAAGTCAGTTTTAGAGTTGGGTTCATTGTTGGTGTATAATGATTTACGTCGTGAGTACAGAAACTTGTGCCAAGAGGAAAGAGGCCAAGTCTTCATCACTTATTTGATTATATACTTAGATCTTTCAGTCTAGCAAATCAGTTGCGTCCTCCAATGTCAATCTAATCAACAAAGCCGTTTAAAATGAATGAAATTGTTGAGGGTACATTGATTTGGTTTTCATAATTTAAGTTGTGTTTTGGTTTTTGGCTGCTTACATACACAGTTTTGTTCCCAGTAATACAACTGCATTGATACATTCAATAATCTCTTTATAACTTGTTATAAGTGTTTAAATTCAATACCAAGTATCGGATTAAAAAGTGTGTGTGTTTTTGTCTATGAACAAAGGATTGACTTCATCACCATAGTTTGTCACATATCAGCCAAGACCCCACAGTTTATGATGATAATGTAGGTGAAGCAGCTCAGTCTAGAGTAAAGAACGTTCATCATCAAAAGTGAAGTTCTGTCCAGACCAGACATCTCAGTGGAGATGTGACAAACAGACTACTGATCCGTGACTAAACTTTGAGCAGGAATCACAGTAAGCCATTTTCCCGATCTAGGTTAGTCTCATCTCCTCAAGATTAACCTCATACACGTCACTGTGGATTAGCAGCAGTGGGGTGATCAGTGCTACTGATCATTACACAGAAGAGCAGGTGTGTCACTGAGCACCTGATGAAAAATTAACTCCTGTACCATTACATCTATACTTTCAGTAAATATTGGTGTTGAATTTAATAAATGATTAGTGGGTCAACTGTTATTGTTCCCACCATGTGGATGTTTACATGATGTACGTGTCCATGGTCATGTCATGTTGGTTCAAATGTGTCCTTGGGCTGTATGACGTAGGGCTGTAGCGGCCTCTGAAGACTGGAGGACATCACATTAGTTTAGGGACTATAAGGGGTTTAAAAACAATAAACTATATAGAAAATGTAGAAGAAAAATGTGTTGCTTCCAATCAAAAACATTTGTGTGTGTTTTTGAGAATATACTCCTGGCAATCACTCTGGCCAGGGACTTTTTTCTGTTCTCTTACAGAATTAATAGATTAATTAATAAAATTAATAAATACAAAATCCTTATTTGCAACCAATTAATTCCTAGTTTAAATAGTTCCTTGTTGCTAGTTTTATAGTTGAAATGAATAACTGCCAGGCTAAAAACCTGAGTCAATATTGCAGCCAGACTCTTTCTGTTTTCGATGACTTGTAAGTGTCAGCTTTGTCCTGTAGATGGCGGTGTCGAACTTTTTGTCGCACCACTTTCAAACTATCAGTTCATAGGAGAGCGCGTCGACCGCCCTTGCACATCACGAGGAGCATTTTGATTTTCAAAATAAGAGTTTCACATTAGTGTTTATTAAAAAAATGAAAAAAAAAACGACTAACCAAGATCACGGGAAGAGACACGTTCTTTTATTTTGACAGGTGTAGGAATTTCTGACCGGATGTTTATCCAGTATTTCCGGCATCGCCGTTGTGTAGGTGAGCGCTGAGCAACAATCATGGCGGCTCCCGATAGGAAGCAGGTTTTCAAGTTTATCAGCCAGTTAGGAGCGTTTATTTTGACCCGGTTCGGGTTTTGGAACTGCTTCTGTATGTTGATGCTGTTTGCTGAGCGAGCGGATTCAAAAAGGTAATAAAACGTTGCTATGGAGCTAATGTAGGCTAGCAGGCTAACTGCAGATTAACTTTCCTCAGAATGAAAAGTAGTGCAAGTTAATTTGAGTTGTAATAGCACAGCAGATTATCGCTGGACAAATACTTCGTCCCTGCTGATGTATTTGTACATTTCATGTTGATAGTTGAAATCTAAAGGAGGTAGTAGTTTCCATCAGCTTTAGTGAGGCTGGTGCCATGAGGACTAGTTTGAATTTAAGGCAACTTGTATTTTTGCCCGGTCTGTAATTATCTGTCGGGTAGTCAGTAATTTTCCTTGTGCAATCGTAGTTTTAATCACTCGTACACTGGGTGTGTATTGGTTTAGTCCACAGTGAGTTGGTCTTCTGTGGACAACCACACCCCTCTGAATTAACTCTGTAACCACATCAGTCTGCAGTGAGGGCAAACATCTGTCTCTCTAGCCTCAAATAGGTGGAACAACTGCAAACTTTAGCTTCTATGTTGTTGCACAAACCTGTTGTACAAACAACTCATTCATCCATCACACACTACTTGTCTTTATGGTTTTGTCTTCAATGTATTCACTGTCATCTCCAGGAAGCCAGACATCCATGTACCATATCTATATGTGGATATGGGGGCTGCAGTGATCTCTGCCAGCTTCATGTCATTTGGAGTGAAGAGGAGGTGGTTTGCATTGGCTTCTGCAGTTCAGCTCGCTATCAGCACGTATGCATCATATGTTGGAGAGCAGGTGCACTACAGTGACTGGCTGAAGGTGAGTCGCCTTCCTGTGATGACACAGAACAATCATAGTCCTTTTTCACCAGACTTCCCTACAGATTATGTTTCCTTATATTGTTAAATAAGACCAGTAGAATTTCCCCTTTACTTTATCTGTTACTTTGTGAAAAGGCTATAATCAAGTTGTATTTAGAATCAGAAATTGCCAGATATAGCTTACACAATATGAGGAATTGTTCTTGTTGTTGGTGCAAAGGAAGAGCAAATAAGAAGAGCAAATAGATTCAAATAAATTCTAGAGAAAAAACAGGAATATAAATAGAAACAAAAATGAAAGTTGAGTTATCAGGGCAGAAGATAAAAGACCTATTCCTGTTCAGTCTATCGTAGTCAAAAACTGTTCATTGTTAGATAAAGGTTAAATGACGACATCGTCTGTAATATACCAGGTTTCAGAGCACAAGTCAAGGTGACCTACATCAGCGTTAAATTTCTAATCTAACACACATCTGTGTCACACATGATGAGACCATTTGAATTCTAGTTCACCACTACAGGAGTGACTGTAGATTTATCAGTGAAAGACACTGCAGTAGAAACTTTTCTCAGGTTGCTACAGTTTGATTTGTGCTTCCTTTCAGGTACGAATGTATTCCAGAGCTTTGGCTATTATTGGAGGATTTCTGGTTCTGGCCAGCGGAGCAGGGGAGGTGTACAGACAGAAAGCTCGCAGCAGATCCCTGCAGTCGACAGGGCAGGTTTTTCTGGGAGTCTATCTCATTTGCATGGTAAGATCCAAATCAGTATTTAAATGTATTTGACCACATTAACATACTGGCAGCCTAAATGAGACCAACGTTTCCTTAACAAGAGCATAGCATTTACAGGACACATTTTATTTTAACTGACGGAAACTCAGTTAAAATAAGTAGTTCAAATATATTTAACATAGTGCAATGATTAGCCAGACCATTAATATCAGTGTTTAATGAATTTTTAGAGCAAAGTTCTATCATAGATAATCAAATTACAAATTAAGACACATAAACTAGT
This sequence comes from Solea senegalensis, assembly GCF_019176455.1. Lineage (NCBI taxonomy): Eukaryota > Metazoa > Chordata > Actinopteri > Pleuronectiformes > Soleidae > Solea > Solea senegalensis. The sequence goes on from NC_058041.1 coordinate 8,561,481, forward strand.
ATGAATTAGCTGCTTTTACAGTGCAGATAATTATTTAAATGAGCAAGATACTTATCTAAAGCCAGTATTGACACAAGCCTGTTTTTAGTATCAATTAACATATTGTAGTACCACTCTCCTCCCACTAGGTGTACTCCCTGCAACACAGCAAAGAAGACAAGCTTGCCTATCTGAACCACATCACTGGAGGAGAGATCACTCTGATGCTGCTGGGGGTGCTGTTTGGGGTGCTGGCTCTGGCCTTCCTCTCTGGCTGCTACATCCGTCTGGCCGCTCAGATCCTGGCCACTGTGCTTCCTCTGGTGGTCCTGCTTATTGACGGTAACCTGGGATACTGGCACCACACTCGCAAGGTGGAGTTTTGGAACCAGATGAAGCTGATTGGACACAATGTGGGCATCTTTGGCGCTGCACTGATCCTGGCTACCGACGGCTGAGACCCGAGGTTCTCACAAACGACTTGAACTAACAGTTGTGCTCACATGCACAGGATGAGATTGTTGGCCTTTACTCTTTGTCACTCCCTGACTTTGCACTCAAAGTTGCTGTGACTCCTCAGGATTCAAACTCTCCAAGCGGAGATGGGTGGATGTAAGCCACAATGATTGTTTTTACCCACCTGATGGTAAAGTATTGCAAGAAAAATAAAAATCCAAGCTTTCCTTTTTGCAATTTCATAATTTATTTGGATGCATGTTGACATGTTGTCTGTTATGCTTTGAAATGTGACTGACTGTACTGTAAAGCTGCAGGAGAAATGTTTTGTTGCAAAACTTAGTCTTAAATTTATGGTTCAAATATTTGACTATTAAAGGGAAATTTAGTTTGTGACACTGCTAATAAAATCAGATTACTTCTGTTCCAAATAAACACTTATTTGTTGCATTGCTTATAATTGCTGTATTCACATAGGTCTATGTAGGTTTTCGTTAAGTATATAGGGTTCATATTTTGTATGAAATAACAGCACAAGATACTGAATTGTTGTTTTTTTAATCCGAGTATCTTGTCTGGTTCAAAGCTGTTGCAAATAAAATCTCCTGTGCTTTTCCTGTTTCTCCTGACTTGTTGAAAATAAAAGGCATACATACACAATTCTTGACCTGGTTGTGGTTTGTTATGTCCTTAGCATTAATCTTGTTCTAAAATTATTTTTGATTTTCCAATTCTATTATAATCCGCTTGGCACTGGTCTGTAATAACTTCATGAATTCATCTTCACTGCTTTAAACTACGGCTAATTTGGTGTGATATTACTTAAGATATTGATGATTCCAATGTTGAGTAATCACAGTACAGTAAGACAAAGTAAGTTGCTGTTGCTGCCGAGTCTAGATGCTGATGGTGGAACATAGAAGTCTGAGCAGCCCCACCTTCATGTCCAGCTACTGTGGGGAAAATCACGTGCAGCAGTAATTGGGACACTGCAGCTTGAAGCCCAGTGATGTACTTCTGGGTGTTCACTCCCACTGAAAAGCATCCTTTACCTCATGTACCTCATGTACCTCATGTACCTCATTTACTATATTTTAATTATTTTATACAATTACTCAACTGCCTTGTCACCCAAAGGACATATTAAATACAAAGCAGCTTTAAACCAGAGGCTTAAGCTTTTAAATATGATGGATTCTTATAGAGCAATGGTGTCTATCCCTTAGACACCAAAGAGCTGCCTCACAGATTAGCTATTTAAAAATCCCTGTAAAGAAACCCGAACACTGTCCTTCAAAATATTACCCAGTCAACAATCGCCAGTCGACTTTCCACAAAGATGTTGGTGACCCCAGCACTTCAAAAACTTGTTAAAATTACAGTATTACAGTCAGAATTTTTGTTACTTTTATTTTAGAAAATGTCCTTTAAAGTGTGGCATTTCAAGTCACATTTTGTTTTAAAATACAGAAAATACAGACAATAGAACATGGTACAGCAAAAAAGGAAACAATGACAGAAAATAAAGCTAACAAGCCTTTCTGACTGATCTAGTTTTTTCTGAAATGGAACTGAAGAAGGGTGGAAGAAAAAAAAAAGGCTTAAGGGAGAGGAGGGGAGGAGTAGGGCAGAATGAGACAAGTTAGTTAAGGAAACTATGGTTGCTTTATGGTTCATGTTTAAATTATTCTTTATAAAGTCTAATTTAAGATTTAATCTTTCTTCTTTCTTTTTTGTCTTTTTCATTAAATGGTATTTTGATCTTCTGGATCCATGGCCCTCAGCACTCCTCCTTGTGGTCTCAGACTGAGGACAAGGAATGCCGACTTCGTCTGGCAGTGGGAACAAAACCACCTGTGTCGCCTTCCCCAAAACGACCCACACTGCCAACTCAAGAAGATAAAGTGGAGTCCTTCTGTGTTTGCTGTGCTTGTGAACGTTGCATGGACTTCTGACTTTCCAAGTCTCTAAAATGTTTCTCAACCTGGAGGAAAACAGTTGGGAATTATCAGACTGAATTATCAGACAGTTACTCTGACAAAAATCAAAACTCCTACATCTAAACAAGAATCCACGTTAACGGCTGGGGGACCAAATTGTGAAATGTGTGCACAGAGCAACAAAGTATAACGTAATGCAGAACACTGAGTTTTAAAATATAGAAAATTCAAAATATAGTTTTTCAGTGATTATCGAGGATATTTACAAAGAAAACACCGTTATAGCAGTGTATGCATTAAGTGCAAAAAAGTTGCTTCAGATGATTTAAAAATGAGAAACAAAATCGATCAATCTACTTAATTTAGCTACTGGCTTGTTTTTATGTGTAGTCCCATTACACAGGTGAAAAATTAACAGCACAAATCCCATTTTCTCTACTGGAAATGGACCAAAAAAACTACATTATAAAGCACTGTGACCTAAAAATTCTAAAATTCTAGTTTCACAATTGGGGTCTAGATCTGAAATGTGTCTTTTTGGGGGGCAAAAAGCCAAACACTGTTGGTTTTAGTTTGTTGTGTTCACACACAAAGCTGTCATTTTTAAAGACACCAGCAAACATGGTCAATAATAAAAATTATTATTGTGTACTGACTTCAAGCACGGCCACCTGGGATAGCAGGAAACACACATGCTTTTAATGCCCAAACTAGCCAATTAAAAATTCAAAACTTAAAATGCTAAACAGATTGGGTGAATTTAAAAAGCCAGAAGCATATGGTGGAGTTTAAGACCCTACACACTCACGCAGCTGTTACAGGACCTGGTGACCTTTTGTTGTTACGTGGCAAATATAGGGTGAAGGAATTGCTGGTATGATGGTGAATCTCCATCAGCAGACAGTCACACAGCAGCAGATCAAATTAAATTCAACCTTTCTACAGCCTCCAAGTGATGACAAGATTTCTATATGCCACTTGATGTAGTAGTTAAACGATCACTAAACAAGTTTCTGATTTTTCAGTTTTTTGAATGTGAAAATCATGAAAAAAAATCATTTCTCAACATATTCTGGAACAAATAAAAAAATCGATTAATCAAGAAAATAATCGCCAGACAAATCGACAATGAAAGTAATAGTAGTTGCAATGATTAATCGAGAAAGAAAGAAAACAAGTGATGCAGTACAAGTTAAAGATAGTACAGAAGTTCACTTACTATTTTGCGTACATGACTTAAAGCGCTTCCCTCTTTGCCTTTGCAGTTCTCAACCTGGTAAGGCGGTGAGATTACGACATCGTCCATCACAATAATGTTCTTCTCCTGCCATTTACAGTCTTTGATGCTGCAAAGAGAAGTTAACACCTAATCAAGACAGGTGGCTCTCTGAACCAGTAACTTTTTTTTTTTCTTTTTTTTTTACACTGTTGGGTAGAAGCATATACCAAACTGTAATATTAGGCTTTTGGTGTTTAATGATACAAATGACATGACAGGAGTTGAATTATTTCACAACGTACTGTCATTAGGAAAAGGAAATAGAAATTTCTTCCAAACCTTTCTAATGTGTTTATCACATTTTAAAGCCTAGGGACAACTAGGATTTTAAGATCCTGAAATATCTGAATTAACTCAAAATCTATGCAGATAACACTTCAGACTGATCTTACGGATTTATGAAAAGTAAGACTCATGAAACTGTGGTGTGACCTCGGACTGAAGTAGAAATAGGTTATGAGAGATAATACAGAACAAAAGAGAAACTATTGCTGAGATCCCATTGTGTTGTGTACAAACGTGTATTGCTGCTCTTTTTAGTGCTGTTTTGGGGATCACTACATTTTGGACAATTTTTAGACGGTCTTGTTTTTTATTGGTGTTTAAAATGCCCATGGGCCTCTTTCAGACCAGGTGTCCTGAAAACAAAAGAATGTATCAGATTTCAATTAGGTTTTCCATGGGTTGTTTAGGATCACAGTAAGAAGCCCTATTATGTGATGTAGTTGGCATAAGGTACTTGCAACGTCACCCTCATCTGATCCAATTGCCTGACACTATGATCATCAAAACTATAAGAGTTTGATTTGGCTTTGTGACTATCTGCTTGATCCTACTAAATATCATTAAGGCCTTACGTTTTGTGAATAGTCTGGAATAGCTGTTGGCCCTCCACAGAAACCCCAGCACTGATTGCATAGGCTTGGGACAGCTTGTCCTCCTTTTCTGACCGTGCTCGATTGGCAAGCTGTGAAGAGTTGAAGAGAAGAAAACGTTAATGAACATTCAGAGCTTATTTTTTTACTGCAAAAAACTTCAATAACGCTTCAATAACGGTTATTGCTCGCATTCTTTTTCACTTCATTTGTTGAACTCTTGAATGACATTTATTTACTGATCTTTATCGATTCAAAACCCCATCATTGTCTTAAACAGGTTCTCGCAGGGCTTAATATACATACATACATACATTCATTCATTCATTCATTCATTCATTCATTTTGATTCTGCTGTTAATGTTAAACTGTGCCAGTTTTAGGACATTTATCAGTTAGCAGGCTGACAAAGCCACTCTCATTTTACAGTTTTCTCAGGAAGCAATGAAGAATACAGCTTAATTTGGAGGCAACTGACAAGACATTTTTAATGAAATGCCCTGAATTAATAATTTTTCTCTGAGGTAAAACCACCTTTTTTTTCTCTTTTCAGGAGAGACTGAGGCTCAAACCTGAACTTCAATCGTATGAAGGAGCAGCCTTTGTAAGGCACCGTCTTTCAGAATCAAGTCACAACTCAGACAAAATCTCAGACTTGGAGTGGATCTGATTATTTCTTTAGTACTCCTATTCACCATTCCTATCACACTCTTCACCAGTGGGAGCACAAAGCAAGCAACTTGTGTCAAAAATGGAAATAAAGTTGATGGGACTCACCTTGCTAACATTCAGTGATGCTAGTGGAGGTGGAGTCTCAGTGCGGTCATTTATTATGTCCACATCAGAAACATAGGCTAAGTTGATCAGGATGACGTCGTTGAGGTTTGGCTTACCGCTGGAGGAAGCACATTCTGTAAAAGAACTCAAGTCAAGGCAAACAACCTCATGACACCTCAATGTTTTTCTGAAAGCTGACCCTATATGAACCTGAACACATTAGACTGCACAATGAAACTTGCAATACAGAGAACTGTGACTGACTGACGGACAGTGAAGGGCAGTGCCAGTTACAGAATGCTAGCACCAAAGGCGTCGCTGCCACCTGTAGTCTCAATGAATAAATGAATGCTTGTTGGTAATGTTCCCCACAACGCTAACAATGATCCAATGGCAGCCTTACCAACTGAAAATCCTGACTTATTCTACAATTTAATAAATGCAATAATCCATGACTTCTTGATCTTTGATTTCATGTTGGCTAAAGTCTATTTTAACGAATACAAATTATGGGCAATATTCTTAAGGATGTGTGTGGAAACAAAAAGTATTTTTGCAATTTATGTTTATATAAACTATTAAGTTATTCTGAAACACTGAAAGTCCAGGGCCTCTATGCATTGACCGGTCATTTTATTGCTGACCAACAGATCATATACATCCTTTTTCCCCTTAACTTATTGGATTCTAAAAGAACACACACGCACACACGATTTGATCAATTATGAAGAAAGAAATGGCAATCGACTTTGAGCTTAACATGTCAGATTCTCAATGTCAAGCATAATTTAATGTTCAAATTGATCACGTTTTCATTTCATTATAAACTATTGAATATGAGACAATGACATCATTGCGAAAATGCTCAAGCTCTTCCAGTGCACTGAATTGTTACGAGAAAGCAAATCGAAACACAATCTATGATAAAGTGCCAAAGGGTTCAAACTACAACTGAGGCCTGTGATGCAAACTGTCAAACCCCCACGTTGTATTCAGTTCATTCATTAGGTATCCCTGTCCACATCATGGCAATCTAATATGAAACCTCAAAGTCAATTTAACACATGGGGTGGTCCAACATGCGCCCCTTAAAAGATGTTTAAATGCACACATCCCATGAATGGGTGTAGACCCGTTCACCGGCGAGCTGGCGTTAATTACAATGGACACATGATGCCAGTGCCATCTGAATCATATTGAATTTGGTGATTAGCTTTGTTTAAATTAAAATATTTTAATCAGAACCGGGCGATACTATCGTTCACGCCCGTGAATGCCAATTCTGTTAAATGAGCTCGTAGCGTCAGTGTGTGGCTGACCGAATCATAGCATGTTAGCCGAGCTAACAGGGGATTGGTTGCAGCGTGGACGGTTCCCGTTGTCCATTCATCCCTTGCTTTTTAATATAGCCGTTAGCATTTCCAAATCATGGTATCGTAAACTACTGGAGATAAAGGTGTGTTCACGAGCCACACGACGAGGGGCGGTGAATGTCAGTTAGCTTGCTAACTAGCAATGGTCTGTGCCTGTTGAGAGCTCACAGCCATGATGCCTTACGGGGTCCGTTGCCAGATAGTGATCCGGTTGAGGTCTGGCAATACAATGAGTAGATTCACAACACATGTACTCCCTAGCAAATGACGAGAAGCCACTAAATGGCCCCTCAACACCAACAACTACTATACGGGCGGGTAACTAACTCTAAGATGAAAATATTTAAAAATGCTTAAAGATATGCTACTCAGCTACCACCAATTACGCCTGCGCGGATCACTATTTGACATATTTTCGGTTACCCTACAGGCCTGTGCAGCCAGGCAGGCCAGCTAGCCATCCGCAGCTCAAAACAAACAAAGGATACTCAAAGTTAACATCTTGGACTGGTAGTCAAATGCGACTACTTCTCCTTGCAGACGTTGGCCCAAGCAGGTGAGGCAAGAGACATGGCTCCCGACGCTGAAATACTCCCCCGGTCCAGGAGCCGCCATCTTCTCCGCCAGGAAACCGGAGCGCCTGCCTTACGTAAAACGACGTGATGTCGTGTAGTGACGCAATCTGGGCGTGTCGAAGCGCGTCATGTCTCGGTCATTTATTTGAAAGTTAAAATTGACTTTTATTGTTTTGTTTCACATTCTAATACAACATTAATACCCAATCGTTAATTTGTCGAGTGAAGACTGTGACATGTCTTTAATTCAAATAGACCGTTCTCGCATTATCTCCCATTCAAACCCATTGAGTCATAGTTAGACTCCCTCTTCTGGTGATGAGACAATATTGCGGGCTTCGTTGCAGTACATCTACTAACGCCTTATAACCAGCAAGCTTTTTGACATTTACCTTCCTGCATTCGTACATTTTAGTGTAGGAATGGAGGCGGTTTATTCTCAAGGCATTTCACTTGCCGAAGCTCTCCAAGAGAGGACGATGAGTCATGAGAAATTCTGGCTCACTGTCACTTATCTTGGAGATCCTAACGCAGCTTTCTTTCTCATCTTTCCCTTCACCTATTTCATCAGCAAACGCACCGGCGTGGCGGTGCTTTGGGTAGCAGCCATATCGGAGTGGTTAAACTTGGTGTTTAAATGGTAAGGCAGTCTAACTCGCAGCTTTTATTCCCCGACAACTTCAGTTGTTCAATATGTAGATAGCTAAAGTTTAACTCATTATCAGCGAGTCAGTGTCCATTTGCTGTAATGTCACTGTTCGTTTTAAAGCTCATTCAACAATGAACTTAAGACACATAATTCATGTTTTATTCAAAGCTGACGTTGTAAGTTCTTAACTTCCTCTGATGCTGCTGGCGAAAATTGGACCGACCTTTATCTTTGTCCGACCTGAAACAGATATACGCGGAACCTTAGAGTAGAATCTAGCTTTATGTTTTGTTTAGTGTTTATTAAATTGTTTTATGTCTATGAAATAACCAAATGTAAGGAAAGGCAATGGTTGTTGCAGTTGAAGGCATTTAAACATAGTTTCATAAGGAAATATGTGAATAACAGTATAGGTGAAAGTAAAATCAAAGCATGTAACAATCTGTGGACTTCAAATGTAGTTGTAAAAATTCTCTCAGCAGACAATATGATATAGATTATTATAGAAGATATGCTTCTTTAATAGTTATGGGGCTAAATTCAATAAATATGTTTGACATACGGGAACATTATAAGTGTAATGCTAGTGTGAAATGTATGCAGATGGCTGGATACAATAAGTTCAGTTTCTCCAGTTTTCATAAGTTATGTTTTGTCATGTTGATTTTTCAGGATGCTGTTTGGAGAAAGGCCATTCTGGTGGATTGGTGAATCAGGTCTATATGTCAACAAGCAGCCCAAAGTTCAACAGTTTCCCTCCACCTGTGAAACAGGGCCAGGTGAGAAGTCCTCCAAATGTAATATAATAATAATAAACTTTATTTGTATAAAAGACCTGTTTTAACTTTAAAATAAAGCAAACGATGCAAATAAAACAGTAAAATACAACAAAGGCTGGAATAAAATAGGAAAAAGATAATGTCAAGAGGTTAAAACCCTGTTTTAAATTTAAAATAAACTAAAAATGCAAATAAAACACAACACAGGGTGGAGTACAAAAGTCCCTGATATCTAAGGGTACTGTAGTGTGTTCCAATGTAAGTATCAATATGTATCAGTCATAGATGGCACACTTCACCCAGTGCTTTAACTTACCATAAATTGTCATCTGTTTCTCAGGCAGTCCGTCGGGACATGCAATGGTGACAGCAGCAGTATGGTGGGCTGTTGTGTCCTCACTTGGATCATTTCTGTACTCCCGTACTCCCAGGTATGTCACTTTTAATGTATTTTCTTTTCTTTTTTTTAAAGAAAGTCTAAATTTGTCTTTAAACCTCTTGATCTATGCTTCCAGTGTGGTGTTATCTTCAGCCCCCTACCTGCTCTATGTGTTGATGCTGGTGGCAGTTGGAATCTCTAGAGTTTTCATCCTCGCCCACTTCCCTCACCAGGTTGTTGCAGGCTCCATTACAGGTCTGAATACGATATCGTGCAATACGGATTATGGGTTGGCTTCATGGATGAAATCCACTGAATTAAATGCTTAAGTATCCAGTATTCACACATATGCAAGAGTCACATGGATACTGATTTACTGCTGATTTCTTACTGTACTTCATGCAATATTATATTTTTTGCGTGCATGCTGTACTGCCTTTACTGTCATGTTTTTGTTGTTGGTCAAATAAAAAGCTTGTTATCAGTAAAATTTCACCCACTAAATTTTACTTGAATTTCGCTTGTTAGGCATCATTCTGGGAATTATCCTGAGTCGCAGAGTTCCAGCGGGTCGCCCCCTGCTGTTCTTCTTCAGCGTCAGTATTGGTTTGCTGCTAAGTGCGCTGTCTATACATGCTGGATTACAGCAATTAGGATTTGACCTCTCCTGGTGAGTAGTGACTGTTCAGAGTGAAATGAGCCTGATCAGGTGAAGCTGAAGAAAGTTTTCCCTACCTTGACTGAACATATTCTATTTTTCAGGACTATCGCTTTGGCTAAGAAATGGTGCAGCCGTGCCGAGTGGGTCCGTCTGGACTCAACCCCGTTCTCCTCCCTGACTCGAGATTGTGGGGCCCTTATTGGTTTGGGGATGGCTCAGTACTGGAAGCCTGGAGGGTGGTCTCTGCCACGGGCCCCAACAGCTTTATGTGTGGCTTTATCATCCATAGCACTGTACCACGTGAATCGTCTGCCACTCCCAGTCCGACCACAAGGCCTCTTCTACAGCCTGTACTTTGTCAAATTTGTCATAGTGCCACAGGTTGTCATGGTGCTTGTGCCTGGGCTGGTTCACCTTTTCTCGCACAAAAAGAAGGACTAGAAACCGTAGTCTCGCCAGTGTAGAGCGTATTTCACACCTCTGTGGAATCTGCAAACACTGTAAATGTCTACTGTGAAATCTACTTCACGGCTACTATTGTGGGTGAGGCTGTCGTTTTTCACTCCTTATTTCGTTCTTTGTCTTGGAATGCAGCTGACAATTGTCTTTTATTCAGTCAGTGACTGATTTTTCTTTTCAATCAGGATACCTGTGTCTTAAATGAGAGGAATGTATAATATCTCATTTTTAATTTATTACACTTTTGCACTATGTACTGTAATAGTAGTAACCTTTAGAAGCCACTTTATGTAAGATGTTTTGGTTTTCAAATTGCTTTCCAGCTCAATGATACCAGTACAGTATATCATTACCTGAGCAACATGACCATAACATATTTTTTTGATATTAATAAAGAAATGTGGGTATATCAGCATCTTTCAGTTTATGGTTTGTTTTTAAGTTGTGGTTCAGTCTCCAGGCTGTTGATATGAACAAAAGCTCCAGAAGCTCACTGTACACCATCTTCTCAACACCTGATATTGGTCTATATCTGTCTTCTATGTGGGAACTGAACTACTTGCTTAAGTGCAGTATTAAAACTGTATTGGTGAATCTTTGTGTTTATAGTTTATTCTGTTGCCACCAAGTGAACAAAAAAAATACTAAAATAATATTTTTGCTTTATTGTATTGAATAGACACTTATTACAGTGTCGACAAACTGGCGTATGTGGTTATGTGGACCAAAATCATGAGAAAAAAAGTTAAATGCAATAACTGACTGAATGTTGGGTGTGTTTCAGTTGATGACCATTTCCAAATGTTTCTTTTCTCCCCCATTACACCGGCCTGACTTTACAGATTACAATCAGTTGGCATGAGATAAAAACACAGTCTTTTTATTGTTTTTAATTAAACGTTTTATCACAGCGATCTGAAAGCTCACATTTACAGACAACAGAACTCTGCTCAGCAAGCAAATACATTAAAATAAAATAAAAGAACATTTTTCCCTTTCGTCTGGTGAGGTTGAAGGAAAATGATAAGGATAGTTTAGGGACAGCAGTCTCCTTATCTTGATCCAAACACTGTTATCATACACCAGAGCCAGGACACTGCTATACATGTTTCTGCTTGAGCTTATGGAAAGAATAGAACATGCATCAGACTATTTACAGCAAACTAATATACACACACAGCTTGAAAACCATACACCCTCAAATATCCTTAACTTAGAAGTCTTGTTTATATCAAGTATCTTACAGGTAAAACCTTCATTTCTGTAAAGATAAGTAGGGCAATTCTCTTGTAGCAGGTGAAACTGAGGATGAACAGGACACAGTTTAGAGGAACTCTCATTAGAATTCTTTCTTTTTTTTATCCACAACCAAAATAAAATGTTACAGACAAATGGTCTATAACTTTTCGCACATATACAAATAACTTGAATATTGTCTTTATTCCACTTTTTCAGGCAAACTCCAAATATGGAGATTATGGGTTACTGAAATATCAGTCATACATATGCTGTATATATTATTTTTTTGCAGTGGATTTGACTAATGTTCAAGGTGTGTGCAGGACCAGTGGATTAGACTGGCTCACTCTGATATATATATATATTTTTTTAAATTAATACTTAAATATAATGGGTCTTTTCAAACATACTTGCTCAACTAAGGAACCAGAGCTGGACGGAGTGGATTATCTGAGCCAGTATGTACAACTTGTGCTAGAAAGTCTATACATGTTCTCCATTTTTAAAAACATTTGTTTTGCTCTTTGCTCTATTGTCACTCATCACTGCTTTGTAAATCATATAATGATAGTGTCTGTGATAGTCTGCGATCATCAGGTCTGACAACATCGCACACCCAGTTTATCCGAATTCAACAATCATAACAACACGGTAAGTAAATTACATAAAGTGCACCCTTAGTTAAGAACTTAACAGGCATTTTTAGTGCAGATGTGGTGGAATAAAAATGCATCATGGGTAAAAAGAAATGCAGGACTAAGGGAAACATCTGGAGCAGTGGCCATGTATGCATTTGCTTGCTTTTAGTCGCTGAGCACAATCCATGTTAACCCATCACTAGCAATATGTTCTGTTGTACCATCTACTCTTTTTTGAATGAAAATACAGTGTCATCATGTACTGAGGAGGGACAAAGGCAAACTCTGGTGCTGATGTGCCATGTGATAAAAAATCATCTCAAGATGATCAAAGAAAAATCTTTGTTATTTTTTTTTTTTTTTTACCAATGATTCAAACTATAAAACACACTTATTGCACCCATTAATGTCTAATACAGCAACCTGTCCTTAAATCAAGATTTAGAAGTTCTGAAATACAAAATGCTTGTACAAAACTACAGGAATTAATGCTCTACTTGTTTAAATAAGCAAGTGACCAAGCAAGTGCTCCATGAGGTCTGCAGCCCCAACACAGTAAGGATACTAAAAAGAAAAATCTCACTCTCAACCTCAGAAATCAGGTGATGTGACTCATTTAAAAAAAAAAAGAAAAAATTCAATAAACGCAAAACACTGATGCAATTATAGGAGTGTGCAATAAATGCATTGTTATTTTGTTATTATCAGAGTTTTATATCTACTGTTATCTAATATTCTGGTTACATTTGATTCCGTCTGTGTTTTCTAATTCAGAACAGAAAAAAACAGGTTGATCGACCAATTGACGGGAAATGAATTGTAGTTTCATCATTTATAAATATTTTTCTTATAATTTATAAATTATTTTGTAGCAAAAATAAATATTCACTGGCTCTAGCTTTGATGGGTTTTGGTTGATGTTTGAAGAGGTTGCCTCGGGTTTCTGAGAATTACATTGGGCGTGTTTTCTGTAGCACAAAAAAAACGAAACAATAAAAAAGAATCTGCAAATGAATAGAGAATGAAAACTGTTAGTTGCAGCATTAGTTTACAGTAAAGACATATCGCTGTATAAAAAGCATCCTCTTAAATCCAACCACACCACAAACTTTTATTTTGACAGAATGGAGGTAACAATATCATTCAAAGTTGGCCTGTGTCCCTCCTTCCTTATCCTGCTCGCATTTCCACATTCATATGACTAGCAGTGGGACACAAAGGCAGGATTAACAGAATATAATTCAAATGCAAACTATGTTTTGTTTTTATTCCTATGTACAATATATAACTTAATTATAAATATTGTCATTTTTCTCTAAGTACTGAGTTGTTGAGCCATTTGTATTTTCTGAGCAATGTACAGTATTGAACATATAATATTGTATTACATAGAATAGAGCCTACGAGCAACCTTGCTGAAGAGCACACTTTACTTTGAAAGAACAGAGGATGGATAGAGTGTCCACGAGTGGAGTCAAATTATTAGTACTTTCACTCTTACAGTCCCACCTGTTGTGTTCACATGTAGGAACTTTGTGCCACACAACATTTTGGAAGTGCACGGGTCTTTGAATTTAGGACATTCCTGTTAACCTACCTGTGTGCAGAGTATGAGAATGAAATAATCGCTTGACTGTTGTGTTTTTCCACATAAGTTAATGTCTGATACCCTATGTGTGTGTGTGCCAGCTGTATGGTTTTCTCTCAGACTGGATTTGTCTCATATGAGTTCTTTGAGACAGGTTTGTCCGTACGACAATCAGCAGCGTCTGCTGTTCAGCCAACTGTTTTTCTCCTCTTACTGCCTCCAACAAGCCCAGTCTGACCAACCAGTCACAGACAGGCCCATTACACATTTGATTCCACAAACGGTCTCTTTGGTTTGATGGGGGAGGTGGGACCTTGGGTGCGGGAGTCACGTGAGAGCTGGCGGTACATGTTGTCCTGGTAGGCCTGTGCCACAGGCAGAGTCCTGGCCACCTTGACATCCGGGTAGGTTGGCACCTGGCTGACCCGCTCCAGGATGTCACCACTGCCACGGGAGCCATTAGCCAGTTTACCCAGGGAGGGGGGCTGGGGCTGGGTGTAGTAGTCCTCTTCCAACAGGTGTCCATTTTGGGCATTATTGGTTTTGTTGTAGTAGGCTATATTGCCCAGTGAGGCTGGTGGACTGTAGGTGGAGCCTTGCTGGACCAGCTGGCCAGGTGAGGTGGGGCTAATTGCAGAGTCCATGGATGTCATGGCCCTGGACCGCGAGGGCTGATGCAGGTACTGCTGAGTCCGCGCTGTCTTATCGATGATGCCCATGAAGGGTGTGTTTCGAGAGCGGGTGGCCTCGCCTGGATAAAGGCCCCCACCACCCTGCGAGGGAGAAATGGGAGAGATGTCATCACAGCTGCGCTCGTATGTGGCTTGCAGGGGAATTTCCATCTGCTGAATGGAAGAGGAAGGCCTGAAACCTGGCGCCAAATTCGAGGTGGATCCAGTCGAGATGTTGTTGCTCGAGGGGGAGAATCGAAGGCCTACACTCTGAGAATGAATGAGAGGCCTGGGGGTGGGCACATGCTGCTTCAGCTCAGTTGTATTGGCACTGACGGGACGTCTCACCATATGGGAGATTTCAGGAGATCCCAGCTGACAGGGGGGCATGGCATTTGCACGTTCTAGTACATGTTCAGAGACTGGATAGTAGGCAGCTGACTGGCTGCGGCTTATCTGAGGTGTCTGGCTGTAACGGATGCCCCCTGGGCCACCACTGCTGGCGCGGTAGGCAGAGGAGGGGCGCTGGGGTAGCTCATCCTTCAACAGGCTCGACTCCATAACCCCTCCTCGGCCGCCGTGCTGACAGAGGGCCCCAGAGCTGAGGCTGGCCTGGACCTGAGGCATGGACCGTCCATCCAGCGAAGGCTGGTACACCAGTCGGCTTTCCACATCCACTGAACCCCCTTGGTAGCGCCCACCCATGGAGTGGCCCATCTGGCCACCATAGCTGCTGTTGCCCATCACATTGCTGGGCTGATTTGTGCGGACTATTTGGGCTATAGAGGGCTGCAGACGAAGGCCTTGAGCTTGGTGGTGCTGGGAGGACAAAGACGGCTGGGAGCTCAGTTGGAATGAGCGCTGGCTGCTCATCTTCGAGAGGGGAGATTTGGGTCGGCCAGGGAGCTGCTCTGTCTGGTAGCGAACAGGTGACCCAGACTGGGACCTGTAGAGACAAACACTCTCTACAGGAGGACTAGATCTATACTGAGCAGCTCGACGTAAAGGGGAAGGCGGGGGGCTTTGGTGATCCATCCCCTGACCCCCAGTACCCATAGGAGGCGGACTGAAGCGGTAAGACGGCTGATGCACTGGGGAGGTGTGAGTTGGACTGTGTCGGTAGTGGGAGTTTTGATGCGTTGGGGATAAAGAGGGCGATGTGGTCTGGTATGTCCCGCGTGTTGGAGATGACATGGAGGACGAGGTGGGGTGATATTCATAGGGCTGGCCCATGGGCGAACCTCCAGTTAAATATATTTGATCAGGATGTGTAGGGGACAGTGGTGGACTCTGAATTATAGGAAGGCTGGAAGGATTGGTGAGAGAATCAGGTGGAGGCAGACCCATAGACATAGCCTCTAATTCCTGCTCCAGGTAGTCCTCATCCTCAAACAGGTCCTGGACAGGCTCCATGTCCTCCAGACGGGGCTCTGGGGGAGGAGGAAGAGGCATGGACAAGGACAGGGACTCCTCCTCTTCTGGGGGAGGTGTAGGAGGAGGGGACGGAGGAGGCTCCAGTTCCAGGTCCTGCTGCTGGTGGTCCTCCTGGTTGAGCTGGTGACACTCTTCCTCCACCCTCTGGAGCAACCGCTGGATCTCTCGGTTGTTGGGACACTGCTTTATGGCTTCATTCAAGTCCTCTAAGGCTTCAGGAAATTGTCTGAAAACAGTAGAGTAATAGTTAATGTTGTTCAGGTGGGTTTTGGGGAATTGAAGAGCATGTGCAGGTGTAAGTAAAGACTGTAGCTACAGAGAATATTTTAAAATGCTGTACCTGCTGCTACGCTTGGCGCGTGCCCTGGCATAATATGCTTCATAGGATTTTGGTTTCAGTTCAAGTGCCTTCGTAGCAAATTCCTCAGCCATCCCAAAGTCCTGGAAATAGAGCAGAGGAGAACAATACTGAACACCCACAACATATTCATACAACAGCTGTACTGCTCTGCCTATTTCATCTGCACCGTTTATATCGATACAGGCATTCTACTGACTTACGTTCATTTTCCTTCGACATCGGGACAGGTTGAGGAAAAGCGATACTTTTAGTTCCCTGAATGTCTTGAGGTCCTCGCTGAAGCCTTCGCGTGGAAACTTTTTGAGTGCGTACTGATAACGCTGTGCTGCCTCCTTCACCTTCCCCTTCTGTTGGACAAACAGGAAGGGATGTTTAGTTATTATTGTTTCAAATCAGAAGTTTTTTACTGACTGTAAAACCCTTGTTATGTCCTTGACTCATAAGATAAGAAAGAAAACATACATTTGTATTTCTCATCCAGTGACACCGAATGAGTGTCCTAGCTTGAAGTCAAATTTTTAAATTTAGATTTCACGGTTATTTATAAGTTTTGCAGACACTTCATAATTCACACAGCGTAATCTGAGCAGCCGGTCCAATTCTCCTGTTCTGACCTTGTAGAAGCCGTCCCCCTCCTCGATGAGTTTGCTGAGTAAGATGATCATGATGTCGGGTTTGGAGGTGGCCATGGCCCATGTGGCAGGACCTGAATAACACAGGAAGAAAGAAAGAAAGAAAGAAAAAAACACAGTGAGAATGATACGCAGTACCATTTAAAGGAGGAGGAAGGCAGGAGCGACTGGGAGTCACACTACACACAACATTAATATCAGGGATGAGTACAACACCCAAAATGGAAAATGGATGAAAAAGGACAGGCAAAGATTACAAAAATCTGCTCTGAAATCCCGAGAACACTGTGACCTCACTATAGGATACCACACCTGGGTCAAAGAGTATTTGCCAATAATTATGATCCCCTTTTTTAATCCCATTGGGAGTTTGAAACATTTTTAAATAACCCCAAATAAATGATTCAAATTAACTTGTGCAATTATCTGCAAATAGGTTTTGGCCCAGGCATAACCATTGTAGATAATACTGTACAAAAAAAGGTTCATGCTGTTATGTCTTTCTATTGAGACACATTTTTTTTTTTGCAAATGTACAATAATTCTCTGTACGACTTAGTCATTCAGGGATGAGAAGCAGGAAAACACTGATCCCCCGATAAAAGACTTCATCCCTGCACAATTTTTCATGACTATACAAATCAAACACAGTGCCTTGACTGAAAACTGATGTGTATGTTCTGTAAATGTAGCAACAGCAACCCTTGACATAGGTACACACACCACAGAGAAGAAAGAGGGTCTTGCACAAAGGAACACAGGGCAGATAAACGATAAACAAAAAGAAGCAAGCAAGAGGGATATAACAGAGCTCTGCAGGCGTGAGCTGTCCTCTGAGCTGCTGCAGGTGGAGGAGGTGAGGGTAGGAAATGCTGCTGACTGGCCTCGCTTACACTGAGAAACCGGTCTCGGGGATGAAAGATGCACAGTACAAGTGGTTTTATCGCCCCTGTCCGCGGTGGCAGTGGCACAAAGAGTAATTACAAATACATGCATATCTGCTAAATCACAACCACGCAAAGTGTTACTGTGGGCTTTCCATCATGCATCTGTGGGATGGGAGGTCAACACCTTGATATGACGTCACAAGCTGGAGGCTGGGCATGCTGTCATTAACCACTTTGAATGTTAGCATCTACCTCTAGACAATCCCGACTGCATCACTGTCAGTGCTAATACCTTTGCATGTTATTATTTGTCAGTTTGAGGGATGTTTTTGGTAGCTAAGCTCGCCTGCCGACACATAGGACGACACAGACAACACAGAGAGAGGAGATAGAGCTGTCAAAATGCCTGGTGGGGTGAGAAGTCGACAGCCTTGGCTTTACCTCGGGGCCGACTGGGCAGCGTCTGACATCCTGGGGCCGGAGAGAGAGGCGGGGAGGAGAGAGAGGTGGAGGACGGGCAAGAGGGGGTGTAGGGTGGCGGAGGGGAGGAGGACATGAGCAAGGGAGAGTAGTGTAAGAGGGAGGGCAGAGGAAGGAGGGGGGACAGAATTGCCAGAGAAAACAGCGGTGTGGGAGTGTGTAGGAACAAGGAGAGGAATGAAAGAGAGATGAACAGGAGGGTGAAAGAGAGGTGATGGCGGTGGTGATGGCGGTGGTGGAGGAGGAGGAAAAGTGAGAAAAGGAACACAAAAAAGCAGCAGTGAGAAGCGGAGATAAGTGCCTGAGCAAAGAAAAAAAAAGGAAAAAAAAAAACATAGATACCAAAAAGAAACACCACAAGCGCTAATAACAACCTGTCTCTGAGCAACTGCAAAGAAAAAGAGGGAGGGGACGTGATTGAGAGAGAAACAGGGAGATATTATAAGTGACAGAGACAGAGGTACAGCGAGAGACAGAGAGAGAGAGAGAGAGAGAAAGAAAGATAGAGACAGAGAGAGAGAGAGACAGAAAGAGAGCAAAACAACACACTGACAACTGTTGTACAACAAAAAGAAAGACACATTAGTGCCATAAATAGCTGAGGAGAAGCAGCATGGTGTGGCAGTGGGTGGCGGGATGACATACGCACAGTAGCAGGAAGTTGTTTAAGCTACATGGAGACATAATCCTGAATCCATGGCTTAGTGCAGTAAAATGCCACAGTGCTCTATAATAACCAGCAGGAAGAGTGTAATAAAAAGTGTCTTCCACTCTGCAATATAGTAATCTCTCATGCAGCTCATGCTTTAACTCCAGTGCATGGTCTTTTTAGCCAAAATACAATCGCAAATTAGGTCTCATTTCTTGGCAGGCAAATGACCTTTCATTATGGTGCTTCAGAACAACAAGGCCATTATTCAGAGCGGCCCTTTGTGTTTGTCGAGGGTAGGCTCTTTAGTCTGTCAACCTGCTCTTACCTATCTTGGCTCCCTTCTTGAGTAAGGCGACCACCACCGACGTGTTTCTGCAGCCCACCGCTCTGTCGAGAGGACGCATGCCGCTGTAGTCTACATGCTCTATCATGGCCCCGTGGTCAACCAAGAACTGGACCTGAAAAGACAAAGAAAACATAAGCATACATCCCATAAGATGTAAATACACTTAATGTTACTAAGAAACACATTCTATTTGGATCCTTTTTGGATCCACTTTTTTGCCCCTGTGCCGCCAGGCACCTACCACTTCAGAATCGCCATAGAAAGCCGCCAGGTCGAGGGGTGTGCGTCCGTTCTTGTCAGCGTGGTCGGTGGCAGCTCCACTCTCTACCAGGTAGCGAACCACGGGTAAATGGCCCTTGAGACAGGCCCAGCTCAGAGCGGTCAGACCTTCCTTATCCATCAGAGACAGAGAGGCTCCTGTGGAAAGAAGCTGCCACAGTGAATCCCTGTTCTCCTCTCCTCTTGTACATGTCAGACAGTGGCGAGGATTGTAACTAAACCAGCTCTGTACTACAACCAAAAAGGTGAAAATGTCGCACACAAAATGTCTGCGCAGGAAAATTCAGCTGCTTTGGTTCCCACCTAAATGAGTTGGTCAGTACGTGTGTGAGTGTGTGTTCAGCTCTGGATCCACACACACGATTTGGGTTGGACCAAAGCAGGCGAACGTCACTTCTCTTCATGTTTGTTAAACAGGACGTGACTGATACCAGTGTGTTTACATTTATATTCTTTGATCCTCACTAAAACACATTGTTAAATATGTGGGAAAGTGTGTGTGGATTCATTGAAACCTCATTTTTAATCACTTTTTTAATCATTCAAATTTGGCTTGGTGGTTAGTAACACATTTTCCTGTGGGGTGACAAAGTCAGAAGAGATATTTTTATCACTTCACAGGGATTTTAATTATTTATTTATTTTATTATATTATATTATTATATTTTATATTATTTATTTTTATTTATTATTTTTGGATTATTGGATTTATGTCAGTTTCTGACAGTTTCTTTCACTAATTTGTAATTACTGCAAACAGTAATAACCCCTCTGTGGTCACAGTGTGCTTTGTTGTGTATGAGACTGATGGTTCATACAGTGCTCTGGAAAAGCTGTAGGGCACCACTAGCTTTGTTGTTTTGATGTCTGTCACATTCTGTGATCTGTGGTATTTGAAAGTTACTCAGTTAAAATCATATGTACAACATGCGTATTTAACGCTCTAGCATGTCATAAATAAACCTGGTGTAATAGATCTTTTTTATATTTGTCAGCCATTGTTAACCATTTTCTGGTTGTGTTCCAATAAGGTGATAGATAAATAATTCCACCGTATGGTTATTTTAGCATGGCTGGTTTTAGTTTTATATGAAAATGAAACAACATATTGGGACATGACAAGTTACCTTGAGCCAGTAAAAACTCCACCGTTCCCAGGTGTCCCTCTGAGGCAGCCATCATCAGTGGGGTTCGACCCTGCTTGTCAGCTAAGTTGACATCTGCCCCATGTGTGAGGAGGAGGTCTACGATCTATGAAAGGAAACGTCAACAATCAATTTTATCCAATGAAAATGTATGGTTTGGGAAGCATAGAGGCTCCTTTATTGCCTCTTCGGATAAGCAAAGTTAACTCTTGGTGGTCTTTTTCAAAGCATGCTGTCCAACTTTAAGGAAAGAGAGATCAGACAGACAACTAACCTGCCAGTGTCCCTGTCGAACGGCACTGAACAGCGGGACAATGCCACGTCTGTTGGACTGGGCCACTGCTGCACCCTGCTCCAGTAACAGACGACAAACCTCCAGCTTCCCCCGACCAGAGGCTGCAGTCAGAGCTGGGAGCACACACCAACACACAAGCATGTAAGTAGGGTCTCTACTGTTTTTTTTTTAGCTACTTGTCAGCAGCGGAAACAACATATACATATTTACATATCATCATTAAGTGCCAACACTCAAGGAGCAACACTAAGTATTCCCTTTCTTTTTTTTTTTCTCCGAGTGAAATATCTGGCTCTTCAGCAGTTAAATGCTCCACTATGTTCACTAACTAATCACCTGCTGTGTCAGCTGTTAGGTAAAGAGCAGGTTGTAAACCGTTCTTCTCGGAAAAATGCTGCTTGCTGGGGCCAAAAACATGATGCCAGTGAAAGCAGGAAGAGTGATCCAAATAAGACACACAAGACAACCAGACAGTTAGTGGAATTAGATTATAAAGCTCTGCAAAGAAAATCAGAGCTGCAGATGCAGGTTGTTCAACACTATGATCAACCCCCCTCATCACTGTTGTCTTTTTTTGTTTTACAGTGCATTATAAGAATATGAATTATTTGATTAGTATTATTATTTGGTTTGAATAAAGTTATACTCTACAGGGGGCGAGAAGAGAAGAGAAACTTGAGATTTTCTAAGAGCATACACAAACAACAGAATGAGTCCCCCCTCTCGAAATGACAATGAGAAGCAGTCTTTCTAATACCCCAGGAATAATGCTCGCAATGAGGTTTCATGGCTTGAGGTTAAAACAATACATTATGTTTCTCAACACCCTGCCACAGTGCAATCAGACGAGTCATTTCTAAGCACCCCAGAGCACAGTCATCCATCCCTCTCTTCCTCTCCCCTGCCCCTCCCCTGTGTGCGAGCCCAACCCTGTCTCTGCTCCAATGACACCACCGCACTGCCATCAGCATCTGACGCAGCAAACAGCACAAGCAGTAGACACACACACACACACACACACACACAAGAACAATCTCACACAACCGCACTGCAGCGCTCTGCCTCGTAGTGCCACACAGAGGAACCTTACCACAAAACACTTCATAGACAGGCTTAAAAATGTCTCTTACAGTACATTTACCCAACAATTCCACAACTACACAAACCATTAGGCGTAAACAAGTCATCTGTCAGTATTGATTTCCAGTATTGTCTGGCTGTAGCAGGTGTTCCTACCTGTCTCCCCCCACAGGGTGTCAAAGTTATTGATTTGAGCCCTCTCTACCTCCTCTTCATCTTTCTCAGGCAGGTCCAGCAGGTAGGACACGATCTGATAGGGGAAAAAAAGATTCAATGTGACAAAGATTAACCAACAGAGGATCACAAATAAATATTAGAATTTAATCTAATTAAAACAGCTTTATTTTAGAAGAACCTCAATCAACATTAGCAAACACAATGACTCTCACACCGTGGGATCATTATCAAATCTCCTCACACTAGCACTCTATAGCTAAAAGTTCAAGGAGTTTCTTTTAATTAACCTCTAATAGCTTTGTAGGGTCCTCATTTGTGGTGGTAAAATGCAAAATACTGCAAAGGTGCCAGCAAAGACACGGAAGAAGAAGTAACCATTGCTGCACTTAAAACAGATCAGACTAATATTTGGCAGCTGTTCTTTAATCTTAGAAATGACTATGCTGAACTCAACTGAGAAATAATTAAGTAAATGTACTTATTTTACTGCAATTCTGCCTATTTTAATTTATTAAGGGTTAAACTTGGCCGTAGCAGCAGTAGTAGTGAGACATGAGGACAATAAAAGTCATTGTATACCTCTGTGTATCCCATACTGGCTGCAGCGATGAGAGCCTGCTGGACTGCGTGGCTCTTGGTGAAAGCCGCCTGTTGTTGTGTCTGTGGTGACTGCTGTTGCTCCTGTGGTGCCATGCACCAGTCACACTGGATCAGGAACTTCACCACTTCCATATGGCCCCTCAGTGCCGCATGGACCAAAGCGCACTGGCCATTCTTATCCAGGTGGTCTACCTGTTTACAGGACGTGGATTTCATTAGAGACGGGGAATGAGCACAGGAAGCTGGACGGCTGGAAAGAATCCGTCCGATTCCATACCTTTGCTCTCCTGCGGCAAAGCGCAGTGACGATGGCCATGTGTCCCCCGGCGGCAGCGTAGCCCAGCGGCGTGAGGCCGCTTTCAGACGGGGCGTCGACGGAGGCGCCGAACTCAAGCAGCAGAGCCACCATGTCCATGTAGCCCAGGTGTGAGTGGACACATAGGACGGGGGCATTGTTCAGCACCTCTGTTCGGTAGTTCACATTGGCACCGCCCATCATCAGTAATCGACTCACCTGGACACATACACATAATAATAAATAATTAAAAAGTCTATATTGAAATTCTGTCTAAGTCCAGAGAGCGGTAGCCTCCTGTGAAGGACATTTCCAGTGCTACTGAAATATTCTTCAAGTATGACCCCCCTCTGCCATGCTGGAGCCTGTACCTTGATGTTGGGAGTGTAGAGGTTTCGGAGTGAAGAAAGTGCAGCTGAAAGGCCCTCTGTGCTGTATGAGACCCACAGACCTTGCAAGATGGATGAGGAAACCCCAACTTTCTTGCTGAGACCCTTGAACAGAGAGATAAACATTCAGTGCCAAAGGACCTCTGCATGTGTGAGAGAGTATTTTACACTGCAGATGTAGGCGGAGACACATATAGCATGAACGAACGAGGTATTGCCTCAAAGGAGGAATTTGCCTCATCTAGTGTGTGATGATACCTTAAAGATATGTGCTTTGAGGATGTGATGGCCCAGTTCAATAGTCTGCTGTCTATTCAGCTTGTTCTCCTGCCGAGAAAACCAGAAGGCCAGTAGGGTGTGACCGCTCCTGCAGAGACGACAGGCACAGAATCTTTCAGCACTTGAGACATGAGGTCATGATGCTGCATCGCTTTTAACTGAATCAATTCATGACACAAGAAATCATGTTAATTCCTCTTCCAGATCAACACAACGTAGCTGCGACTAACAGAGAAAATTGTATTTATACATGACTGATTAACTGCACAGTTAGATTGTTTCCTCATAAGAAAATCTCTGCATGTTACAGAGTGAACTACTAACAGCCTGTAGATCCATTAATCATCCCATCTTCTGGTACAACTAATCAACAGTAATTAAGAACTATGATTAGGTAAAAGTCAAAGTCATTTGTGTTATTAATCAGAATCAAAAAACTTTTTTAAATCAGCTGAGACAGAATACATACAGAATTAACATAAACTGAACAACCTTCAAGATAAGAGTCATCAGGAGACAGATTGTGATCATTGGGTGCTATCATAGTTACCTGACGTCAAAGTATTTCCCCCACAATACTCAAAATATCACAAGCTACCACGTCACTGCCCACTTTGTTTGGAAACAAAATGACTACAGACAGATGAACGGACGCACGGACAGAAATTAGGAAAACTAAATGCTGAAGGGGAGAATCCTTTAATAATGTTCAGTTCTTTCACTTTTCATGGCCTCTCTCTGCTCTCTCTCACCACAGTGTATTGTTTACAGAAACTTTAGAAGCAAAATGCTGTTTTCTTATGACCCTAATTCAGCTTTATCAGTCTTTATCCCCCACATACGAACACTTCTATCATCACAGAGAAAACATATTAATCCTGCCTGTCCTTACCTGGGATCACAGAGAAACTTTGTCTTCTCTCCTTCTTCTCTCCAGATGAGCCACTCCCTGAAGGAGGGGTGGACAAACATCCTGGTGCCATCCCTCCTCTTCACCAGGAAGACTGACAGGTTGTCTACACGTTGCTGGAAATCCTCCCAGTCCAGCGTGCCCTGCAGCCACAGGCGTTGTCTCAATGAAACACTTTTATCACTTCCGAACATACTGACACAGTCCTCTGAAGTGTAGATGAGTAGGCAAATAGAGTTGCTTGACTTTGCCTGCTATCTACACTCCAGAGGACATGATGACGTGGGGGAATGAGAACCTTGAGTGTTTAAGTCAAGAGAGCGTTGGAACATGCTAATATTAGCTATGCTTTTTTGTCATGGAAACAAGAAATCTACCTGATTGACTTCAACAGACTTTAAAAACCCTTAATTTAAAGCAATAACCTTTAAATTTACCAAAGTCTTTTTATATTACATTAATTCCTTTAACCCTTAGTGCTCATGCACCGTTGGTAATAACTCCTTATATGGACATTTGCGATAATTGTGCACAAAACTGACAATTTTTCTCTTATTTTTATGTCAACTGTGAATTATTTAATCAGATTGTCTATACAGGTTGTGCTGAAAAAACAACAACAATATAAGACACTATATTGCACATTCTTATAGCCTCTACGTTTTAAAATAGTAAAGGAAAAAGCAGCCTTAACACTCTAAGGACGAGTTCTAAGGGTTAAAGAGCCTCAAACATCATTACCTCTGTTAAGACACCGGCATGATACAGAACTTTAAAACAGAGCTGCTGAAAAGTTAAAACGAGCAAGGGAAATGTAAACATAAAATGTAGATCATTCATTTACTGTTACAAACCTCAAGTGAACCAGAGTTGATGGCCTGATATATCTGCTCATCAGTCAGCGGATGAAGCGAGGCCACGGCCACGTTGAGCAGAGGCAGCGCCCGCTCGAACGACGACTGCGTGGGGAAGCGCATGTTGCACTGTAGCAGGTAAACCTCCGCGAGGTTGACTGGAACCACCTGTGGGAAGACCAAGACAACCTGAGTCACAATGCTGATTTCATCAGGATCACCGCAACAGAGCATAAATAATGCACTGTGTCTGTGAAGCACGTCTTCAACGATTCCACATGGTTTTTCCTCAGGAGAAGAGAAAGTGAATTTATTAGTTGTCATTCTTTTATGGAGCCTGGAAGCACTCCTGAATACATGAAATGAAATGAATCTCGGGCTGCAAAATACACTTTTTTTATATAGTGAAATACATACTAATGCAATTCAACAGCCTTATTTATCAAAAAGGTGTTTGAATCTGAATCAAAAACAGAGATTTTATGACTCCCATATTGCCTGAGCAAACTATGAGCAATAAGATTATAGTTTGTATCAGACGATATCACCTCGATCTCTTCTCCATATGAATCCAGTTAAGTTCTACTGTGGGCAACAAGTTGTGCCGTTTTTCACCTTTAGATTTTTAGCTATTTGGCACCATTAAAATGTGCTGCTTTAGCTATTAGCAGGTCTCCTTTGCAAAGACCTATTGATGCCTATAAGACCTATAAACTTCATAGAGGCCTAAACAACAAGGTCATGATGAACCACGTACACTCCGTGTAAATGTCAAATCAACTTTTTACAAGGATGATTTATGTTATTTATGGTGGTTATCACTCCAATAAATGTACAAGTGTTTACGTGCAGACCTGCCAGACCATCATTATTTACATTCACAATGATCAGGGGAAAAAAAACATTTGTAACAATGTTAAACTGGATAAGTTTAAGCCAAACTCAGCAGCAAAGACAAACCTTATAGCTGGAGCTTTTGAGGACAAGGTAGCCCTTCTCGATGAGGTCGAAGGTGAGTTTGAGGTACAGATAGGAGCCCTGACTCAGGGCCTTGAGGTGGGCGCTGAGCTTGCCGAAGGTGGTGTTGTCCATCTTGCCGTTGAGCGAGATGTTGTTCTGGATCTCTGGGCTGCTGTGGATGCGGTGCAGGATGTAGCCCTGCAGGTCCTGGTCTATGGCATCGTTTTCCTCAAGGCTGTCCAGGGAGATGCGGTGGAATGGCAGTGCATTGGTGATCTCCTGAAGAGTCACAAACATTTCAGTCAGGCACTTCTTTTTTTGGGGATATATTGATGTAGACATCTTGACGATAACGTGAGTCAGTCCAACAACATGCTGTACATAAGTGATGTACTGAAGGATAAAGCAAAACACACCCCAAAATCAGATGAAAACACCTTATCTTCACCACTGCATTCATACGTTATCACTACAGTCTCCAATCTCTCTCCTATAATCCTAACCTCTAATCCATCCTGTACCTGTAATGTGGTTCTCACTGTGACCACCAGTTTGAGCCAGTGAGGGAACTTATTGATGGTTTTGGAGAGGAAGGACACAATGGTGTCTCCGTAGTCTGGCTTGTGGAACTCTGCCTCGTTCAGTCCGTCAATGAGGATGATGAGATCCTCGTCCGAGCTGATCTTCCTCTCTGAGAAAACGACATGAAAACAGCTTTAAGAACAGACAGAAGTTTAGGCAATAAATGATGGAGTGTCATGAAAAAGAGCATTAAGAATTAAGATTTATTTCAGATTTAAATATATTTTCAAAAATGAATCAGTCAAGATTTTGTTCCCATCTCTGTTTCTTTCTCCTGGCCGAGTTATTACATATGTTTTCCTTCTTTCTTTAAGATTACAATCTAATTGATAATTTAATCAAATGACATGAACATTAGGTTACTGACAAGTTCATTATTCACTGATCACCGATTTATGGATAAATGACATCAGTGTGTCATGTTCACTGTGGACCTGTCCTCCTCCGGGTCTGAACAGTCAGAGAGAGAAAGTCTAACTACACTCCACTCACGTAACATTCCAGCTGCTGTGAGCCAGTGGGGGACCATAGTTACACACTCGAGTCCCAAAATGAATGCAGAGCCGGAAATCTAACTCACTGAGCCATGGCAGTGTGAGGAGAAGAAGATTTCACACTGCTTGAGCACACACGGTAAACACACATGCACACACATACACAAACACATGTACTTGAAGTATTTGCAGAGTGGAAAACTGGCCTGTGAAAATTGCTTTATTATATGCAATGACCCTGAAATAATCCTGTGGTTGTCAAGAGAAACACCAAAACATGGAGGAAATTATCAGTTAGATGCATTGTCCTGTATTTGAGTGAACCTGAGCAGGTATCTAACCTTTGTAAAGTGCATCCAGTGGCTCTAAGACTCCCCTCCTGAAGGAGGCCAGTGGGTCCTGCACGCAGGAGCGCAGACTCAGGATGCTCTGCAGGTGTGGCTCCCTCAGCAGCTGCTCTCTGTACGCGACGAGGTGTGGCGAGCGGCACAGCAGAGCGGCCACATTGTGCACAAACTCTGGCACCAAGCAGGTGTAGGCGTTGTCGGCCTGGCAGTAGTGATACGCCACCACCTGGGGGCGACAGAGAGTTATGGAGAAGGTTAAAGCCATGTCAGTTACAGAAAATGTAAAGTTTCCATTCCCTCCTGGTAACCCTAACCATGACTAAGCGTAAACTGATTCAAGATCAGTGTCAAGGAGTGGTGGAGTCAGGTGACACAGTTTTAAAACAACATTATTCTTTTTTTTTTACCAGGGCTCTGCTGCTTCAAAGCCGTTTTCTACAACTCATTTGGGATTGAGTCAGCTTCATGGTGGATGATTGCAGTATAATGAAACATAATACCTCTTGTTTCGCTGTACGGTTTTAGCCATTAATAATTCATGGCTTCCGGCTGCCAAGAGAGGTTCGAGGTTAGCTCATGCATGCTCATGTGTGAGATGAGTGTGGCACGAAGGAGTCAAGTGTTAAACTGTGTCATTTCACAGCTATGTACTGTACTTGAAACGTGTTAAAATGAATGATTCAGTAAATGAATGGAAAATCATCTTAGAAAGTACATGGAGCAACATAAGTGAATAGCAGAGGGCAAATGGATCATGTGAGAGGTTAGCCGACAAAACAATGGCAGCAGGTGAGACCAAACGCTCCCAGTGACTGAGAGATCACAAAGATTTTTCAGAGGCAGTGACAGCGATCAGAGGGCAGTGAGAAAAAATGGGTGGTGGGGGGAGACAGACTAATCAAAATGAAATGCTAATTTTTGGTCACTATGGAATAAAGGGCTTTAAAACAAAAGCAGTGAAAAAGGTAGTGAGCTCAATTATTAATGCACAGAGTTAACAAGATCTAATAGCTTGGCTGGGAAATGGCTTTCTGCAAGTATAAATATTTCATAAGGCTCCCTGGCAAAGTTGTTTTTTCTTTTTTAAACACATCTGCATAATACATCAGGCTGGGAGTGGGAATGCAGATGGCTAAGCTGCAGGGGAGAGGGGCTGCGGTGCAACAGTAGACAGAAAGGAGAGTGGGCAAAGGAGCAAGCAAGTTTCACACATAATGGAGAAAATACCAATATTCAGCACAATTTCAGCTGCATGAAAATATTAGGTTGAGCTACCACGTAAAAAAAAATCTGTGGGAGACAATGATAGCTTGCATGTGGTGAAAAATATTGGATTTCTTTTGAAAACTGTGATGTTGTTCCTGACAGAACTTGAGTCATGCTTGTGCTCGTACCATGGAGAGGCATTTTCAAAAGGGAGTGATATTGGTTGTTCAACCCACAATATAGTCAATAACCGACAAAAGAAATCAGAAAGGAAATGCCAACTTATATTATCTTGCAAGGCTTGGAAATTTCACACTGAATCACCCATTTAGTATTGCAATAAAATTGGAACATATATATTTCATTTCCTCAAATGGAAGTGTGGGGAGGCAAGTGGTTTGGGATTGTGCACTTATGTTCCTCGTAAAACACGGTAATCAAATCAGTGTGAGAAATTTCATATTAAAAATCACCAGAAGCGCCCCTATTTTTGGAATATATGGCTGCAACTTTTGAATAATTCACATTTGTAAATGGGAGGAGAAGAACTAGTGCTTAGAGACAAATGTTCTACTTACATTATTTTGGAAATCTAATGGCTGTTTTGTCTGTAAATTTAGACTTTTACATGCGAGTGTGTCTATGTGTAAAGTATATAAAAGATGGTACCTGAGACGCCAGCCTCCTCATGGATTCTTCCTGACGTCGCCTCATCTCGGGGGTCCCTGGACAGCTGCCTCCTCCCAGGGTGCCATGCGTGGGCTGGGGCTGGGTGAGAGGGAGCCCCTCACCATCTGGACACAAGAAGACATTCCTTCTAAATACACAAACGATGATGTCCAACTTAACGGGACATAATCCACGTCTATGTTCAGCCTTCTTGAACACAACTACATATGTAACAAGGACGGTTGCCTACGTTTGGGCGAGGCCTGTGGGCTGTCGGAGGCGATCTGTCTCATGCGTGTGCCGTGGCAGCTGAGAGCCACCAGGCGCGAGATGATCGCCGTCTTGCCGAAGCCGATGTTGCCGACCACTACCACGCCGCGGTTGGTGCTGACGTTGGGGCTGTTGAGGTGGGCGTCGATCTCCTGGAAGAGCCACTCGCGGCCCGTGAAGACAGAGTCCATGGTGATGCTGGGCACCTCGAACAGCAGAGGTTTGAGGGCAATGTCTTGAGGCCGATAAGGAGCAAAACGCACTGCAGGTTCAAGGGAATAGAAAAACTGGTCGTTAGCTTTACAGCTTTAAGCCACATGTATGTACCTTTTATTTAATAATTAATATGAATATTGTGCAGTTAGTCTCCCCATGGAAACTCAGACAAGATGAGGTAACGTATATAAAATGCTGTTTATGAAAATGTGTTAACACCCACACATCGATGCATGAATATCAACAACTTAATTCCTTTTCTCACACATAATTAATATTTGCAGTTTAAAAAAAAAAAAAGATACTGGATAAGTCAGTAGTGATTTTGATCTCTATCACATTAACATACAGCAAAATAAGTTCAATTATGTTGATTTTAGGTTTAAAAATATCTCAGTCTAATCTAACCACATTTATTGAAAGCAAAAACAAAAGCATATAACCAAGTACATTTAAAAGTAAACTGTACCTGTAAGCTAAGGATTAAGTAGGATGTGTTGGTGAAAATCCAAAATTAAATTCAAAGTCTTCTGGTAAATATGTTTCACGTTGTTAACTTTAAATCTCTCTCCACGTTGATTTATTTCATATATTCTACAGCAAAATGTCTCTGTTTTGCACTGCTAAAAAAGAAAAATAGACAGCAACTAATTTATCTACTGATGTCTGTTGATTTTAGCCACCAGGGGGAGTCATTAAAATTAAGTCTTCCAGAGGTTTGGGCATCTTTTCAGCAGAACATATTGAACATTAAAGACTAATGAGGGTAAAATGAGCGTGGTGTGAACTTCTGAAGCTGTATGATAGAGTTAGTGTAAAATTTAGTCTGCTGCCTCTGAGTGTCTGGTTTGTCATTTCTTTAGGTGATGTTTACGGAAATTATGCCAGAATTCGTATGTGAATTGCACATAAAAAATAAAAATAAAAATAAAACCCCACAAACACTTGGCTGTAAAGGTGAACAGACGGCTGTGACTTGTAAAGTGCTATCCAGCAAGCAGGGCAACTGCGTGGAACTGATGCAACAGATGAAAGTCAAAGTAACTTACGTGACTGGGATTGCCAGGCATGGGTGTTATTTGCAGAAGCTGAGACAAACGGCAAGCAAAAGAAGACAGAGGGAAAGGAAAGAGAGGATGAAAGCAGAAACGGAGCAAGAAGAGAAGGAAGGAAGGAAGAAAAGGCAGTGAGCACAGGGATGGAAACTGGCAGCAGTGTGCAGTGTGTCACAGCACACGGCAAGGTGTAGCTCAATGAAAATAAAGGACGACGCAGCAGTGGCATCAGCACATTGTGGATTGTGAGGTCAGTAATATCTGGAACTACCAGGCTGGGTGTGTCGGTTACTAATAGAAATCCTTTTGTTTACATGGATTGTATTCCTCTGCATACAGCATGTGTGGCATAGGTTGGGTAATGTTTGCACTTTCGGGGAGAATCTGATTTGTTCCACTGCAACGGCAACATCATGAAATGAATCCAGCAGCAAAAGCAATTCACACTTGGTATGTAGAACATTTACAGTAATATTCAACATGCAATTGTCAAATGACTTCACACAATGCTGATCAAGCCCATCAGCTCCACATGACTCTGTATTTCTTAGTATAATGGTGTTTTGATCTTTTGCTGTTTTGAAGTTCCTATAAAACACATCAGAACTTAATTCTACTGCTAGAAAAAAACACCTCTGCTCTGCTGCTGTATACACACAAACACTCCCTCAGTCAGGTCTGATAGTATTGCTTGGCAGAGCCCATTTTCAGATGAATTGTACATAGTTTCTGTTCACAAAGACCAAACAAAGGCAGAATAATAACATCGACACAACAACACAAATCACCTAAATGTGACGCACCGCAGCTTTAAGTTGATTACATGAAGTACTCCACCTGAGTCGGAGACAAATTTGGACTGATTACAAAAGTCCTCAAACAAAACAAGACCAACGCAAGTCATCGCTGTCCTTTTGGTTTCTTCACCCAGTTTAAATGTAATCTGATTCTATGCAGTCTGCAGTAAGTAAAAGCTGCTGGTCAGATTATCACTGGTGCTGTAGCTCATTTCACACTCTGCAGCATACTAGGAATAAGCCCACTGTGTGAGTCAGTGCTCTATGTATGATATGATGGTGTGAACGTGCTGAATTCCTATGTGTCGGCAGAATTTCCTCCACTGTCCTCAGGTACAGCACAGCAAAATATAACAGGGGGCAGGGAGGGACTGAGTGTTGCATTAGAGCTGCATGTCTGCGGTAAATGACTCCAGTGTGCTGATTTAGAGCACGGTAACTGAACATAATGAGCTGGTATTGCTTTTAATGTTTTCTTTTCCCACACATCACCCACAAAGTGCTGCTGCAAGCATGCTTCCTATCCAGAAATGCTAATTATAATCTCAGAATGAAAAGAAACGTGATGATGATGCTCAGGAAAATATAACACAACGCTTACTTTCAATCAGCAAAAAGTCGCTGATACACCTGAAAGTGGGTGTTCTCTGTTCACATTGAGCACAAAGCCAGCATTCTGCAAT
Source organism: Solea senegalensis (assembly GCF_019176455.1). Taxonomy (NCBI): domain Eukaryota; kingdom Metazoa; phylum Chordata; class Actinopteri; order Pleuronectiformes; family Soleidae; genus Solea; species Solea senegalensis. The sequence continues at coordinate 8,594,172 of NC_058041.1, forward strand.
CTGCTGCACTGAGCTCTGTGCCAGCTGCAGCCCGATGTAATAAAGGACATTTCATCCATATTCCCCTGTCAGATTATTTTAGTGCTAAATCAACAAGCACACATACATAAAAAAACAATCAGAGAGGGACTTTCTATCGTGTCTCTTATTCACCAACTGATGTAATATTCCTGTGGATTTGTGTCATGCTGTGAAAGCATTCACCTGATGCAACTCTGGTGACGGGAAATGCAAAAACTACCTATCCCTGCCATTCATTAAAACACCATAAGACCATGGAAGTAAGAGGCTTAATACCCAAAGCCTCTCTGTTTTAAGTGCCACTAACTCAATTATCTTGCGGGTGACTGGATGCCAAACACGCCTGGAAAGCTCCGTCCATCCTGTTGGAATTACTAAACACAGCCTTGGCCTATCGGGCACCATCCTCCAAATTACAGAAATGATTACACCTCCTGCGCGTCAAGTCGTGCAGCAACCACTGCTCCACTGTGTCAGGTATTTCAGGAAAACATGGCAGCCATGTTGTGAACGGGGGCCGAGGGAGTTGTTTCCAGCATGGTGGAAGCAGATTTGTGTGTGTGAAGGACGGATGGATGGCAGTTGCTCGTAATCCTGCCCATAACACTCCCCCTAAGGCAAAGTTGAGCAAGGTATCACTCCCTCCTCCTCCTCCTCCTCTACTACCAACCCTCCATGGCCAGACGAAGCAAGAGCCTCAGACGTTTTAATTATTCACCAGGTGAGGATGACTCATGGTGGCTGAACAGGCTTTGAGAAGGAGAAAAAGAAGAGGAGGAGGAAGATGATATGTGGAGGAGGAGGAGAGCAGAGGAGGATGGGAAGTGGAGTAGAGGGAGGAGAAGGGGGGCAGCCCTGGCATCAAGGCGGGGCAAAGGGAGGGAAATTATGGGAGGAGGAAAAGCAGATTAAAATGATCAGTGCGTTTTTGTGTGAAGGGTCCAGGGAGTGTGGCGACAGGTGATCTTAGTGTCAGGAGACACAGACTTTCTAATGGCTAATGTGGGAGTTTGAGTGTGTGTGTGTGTGTGTGTCTGTTGAAAACATTTGTGTTTTTTTTGCTGTACATGTTTTTCATGCACAAAGTTAAAATCCCAGACATTTCACCTAATGCCGCCTGGATGAAGAGCTTCAGCGGGATCCTACCTCATTTGTCTTAAACAATAAAATCTTATATAATCTGCACAGTAGCCTTAGAGCAAAAATAATAAAAGTTAATATGCCTGTGACTAATGCACTTGATCATAAAACATACTCTAATCTTCCATGTGCCTGCAGAGTTTCATTGAACATGCTTCCTTGTTGTCATTTACTGATTTACTGTAAGTAAAAAACAACAACATGTCAACATGTTCACAACATGTGAATTTCTCTGTGAGATGAATAAAGTATCTATCTATCTATCTATCTATCATATGATTAGATAAACCCAAAGAGCTACATGTTATATCTCAAAGTCTGTATTGTTAGATGAAAAATAATCCAGATTAAGTCACTAGAATCAAGACCAGAGAGGAGAATGGCAGATCGAGACTTAGGTTATCAACTGAAACTTGACAGTGTTGTTTTGTCGTAAACATGCTTGTGCAAAGTCATGAGTTTTAGTCAGTTATCTCTCTCCATTGACTGAGACAGCAATAGGACTTCCCTTCGTTTGTATTTGCTATAAATACAGGTTTACTATAAACAGACCTGTGAATTTAAATCATGTAGACCAGCGATGTCTGTTGAGAGGTTTGTATTTGCACCATATGGCCGGTGTTATTCCGTATTCCATGTTGTTTATCTGTTCTTCTTATGACGAGAAAAGATCTTGCTACACGAGTAAGTAGACTATTTATAGCTGCGGATTGACACAGAAATGGTGCTAGAGTGAGGATCTACTACACTATATCAGACTTCAAGAACATTATTTACAATATAGTAGTTGTTAGATGTGTTGTGTTGGTGGTCAGAACATGTATTATACATGCACATATCAGTAACCTGTGTCCTGTGAATGTCCAATAAATTAAACCTCTAGAAAAACATGTTGTGCATGTTTCCAGCCAATCAAGTAGTGCATATATATATATTTGACTTTCTAATAGCCGAGAGCTACAACAATCCTCTAACGCAAAGGCTTGTTTAGTGTACGTGAGCAGAGAGGGAGCAGGTGAGGGAGGGAAGGGACAGAGCGAGTGACAAAGACAAAGAGAGGCAGAGTAGAGATAAACGAAGGAGAAAATGTGTGTGCAGTGCACAGTTATGTGAGAGAGAGTTTGCGGTGAATATATAAGGTGGGTGGTAAATCTTAGAGGTAGGCAGGCGGGAGCACAAGAAGGTCTATTAGAGTCTGACTCACCCTCCTCAAAACAGCAGCACAGCTTGGGCCCCCGATGGTCGACATTAAAAGAAAAGCTTTGACAGAAACCGACCAGAGACAGAACTACCTCTGTCAACTGGTTACCACCTGACCAACACAGAAGCAGCTCCTCTTGTCCATTTGCAAATCTGCATCCAGCAGCCTCTCATAGAAACAACGATCAATCCTTCTTCTGTGATGCACAAATAGTCTTTCTGCAGAGGCGTGTGGCTAATATTAACTTAAAAAATGCAATAAATGCTTGAAAAAAAAGAAGAAGCAGGTAGTGTGATGCTTCATCACATTTGCAGTTATTGTGTTTTGTTTTGTTTTTTTTAAAGCTGCGTGTATCTGCCAGTCAGCTTTTTCTGTATTGTTTGCTCATTTGTTTTTACCTACTTATAATTTAAAATCCTATACAGTGAGTTCCTGCCTGGCAATCAGAAAAATAACATTATGTGATACCTTGTGTGAAACTAGGTGAAATGATGTAGAATTAAAAGTAATCAATGGTTCATCCTCCTGCATTTATGTGCAGTTAATGATGATCCAGCCATCAGATAAAATGTGGACAAAGGGCCGATAATGAGGGGAGGCTTATTGAATAAAGATTCTGGGGGAGGGTGGATGTGATCAAACTTACAAAATCATGGATTATCCTCCCTGAAGTCAAAGAAAAATGGGACCAAAATGACCTTTATTCGTTAATTTACTACCTATGAGTTTGTGATTTTGTTGACCTGCAGGAAAAAAAAGCCTGTGCTTTAAGTTGCTCATGTCTCTCTGTCTCATCGCCGCACTAAAGGAGGTACTGACGCTGATCCGAGGAGGCAGAGAGCATGCTAGGATGCAGTCGGTCAGCTTGTAAACACACTTGGCTGCCCTTAGAGGACGAATGTTGAAACAAGTGGCTCTGACAGTAACAGCGAAGCTTTGAGGAACTACATTTGCCTACCTTCATCTCTGTTTTTATGTGTATTTCTCTATCTCTTCCTGTACCTTTGTCCTCTGTTCGTCACATTTTGTCTGCAGCTGGCTGCCCTCGAGAAGGGGCATGTGGCCGCTCAGTCGACTGCACTCTCAGCTAAGTGGGGTCTTAACAGGTGTTTAAAATATACAGGGACGCATATTTGTGTTCGCTTGGATGGCAAAGGGCTGCCATTACAGTGATTTTCACTGGCTAAGTGACAGAGGAAGAAGGGCACGGGGACACATATTGTGACTTGTCGTGACATCAGGCCGTTTGGTGAGGAGGCTGAGGAGATTTGCTTGGTCAAAGAGGCCTCTTCTGTGTGCTAGACTGGACTAGAGTGCAGTGAAGCCCACGCTGACAGAATGTTAAGCACCGAGACAAATTTCAGCTAAACGGTGACACAACCTGAAGAAATGCATTCCCTCCCGTCTCTCAAACAGATTCACACATAAGGACACAACAGCTGTGTCCATCAGCTCAGCAGCATCACTGGTCTGATAAGGAATACTGGTTGTGCAGTGGGAGAAGACATTTGCATGCGAAATGCACTGCAAATCAACCATCACTGGCATTCATTTGAATTTTAAAAGTGTGTTGCTCATCGTGCAGCTTCGCTTTGAAACACTCAGCGGCTTTGTGATGTCTGTGGGTTAAAAAAAACACAAAACAGAATAGCGTCCTATTTCTCACTTCTGCGCTTTGTTTAATGTGAAGCAAGAGGGAAATCACATGCCAACCTGAAAGCAAACAGCACATTTGAAGCTAAAATGAAAGTAAATAATGGTTGATTGCTTAGATGTATGGTGTGTTCTTCCTTTTCGCGTGCAATTGTCTATTCACAGGTTAACATTATACTTCTTATGTTTACAGTGCCACATCTCATGTTGAAGGGTAGCTTTTGTTTGCTCATAACTGAATTATTATGTGAAGCCCTGGAGGCCTATATTTTAAAGGTCCACTGTGTAACATTTAGGAGGATTTATTGGCGGAAATCGAATATAATACCCAGGTATGTTTGTGTAAGTGTGTAACTGCTCTAAAGTTAAAAATTGTTTGGTCTTTGTGGTCTTGGAATAAGCCTTGGACAAACCAGTGAATGAGCGGTGGACTCCCCTATTTAGTTGTCGCTCATTTTCACACACTGGACCTTTTTGAGACTGTGTTTGATTGTGTGTGTGTTTGCATTTGTGTGCTCTGTCTGTCTTGTTGCTCACCTCTCATGTCCTGCCCGCAGCGACCTGGCCCGCAGGTGGTGCTCTGTCTGGGCATACGTAGCGAGGTGCGTAATGGAGTGTGCCTCTGCTCATCCAGGTATGCCAGGTCCTCCAGGTGGGCCGAGCTGGTCGCTGTAGTCGGTTGTGTGCATGAGATAAAGACGGAGGGGAGAAGGAGCAAGCGGTCTCAGTTAAAGACAAAAAGAAAATATGCTACTGTCAACATGCATGTACATTGGAGACATATACGGCAAACAAGCCCAAAAAGAAGGCAGCAGTGAGTCATGTCCGGCCCGAGGCCATTGTTATGCTAACACAGGCCAGCGCTGTCCTAAAATTCCCTCCTCTCAGTGTCTGTCACATGGCAAGGTGGCAGATGCCATCTGACCTCTCTCAGGATTAATTAGCTCAGCAGACAAATCTCTTATTCATGGAGTGAATTCTGTCTGACGCTGGCTGCTCAATGTTCACACATCGCTGTCTCATCAGGGCCGGCGCTCAAAAACCAGTGCATATTAAAGGAGCTTAAGTGTCGTCAGTATGAGTGAGCAACAGAATACCAAAAATCCGCCATTCTAGACGAAAGTAGTTTAAGGAATTAAACAGTAAAAATACATAGTCCAGGGAAAATGAGTTGTCTTCTGGTGGTACCTTAATGGGTAAGAGGTAAGCAGAAGAGGAGGTACCATCATTATCACCTTTGAGATAAGAAATAAGTGCTTTTTAAAGATAGAAAGTGTAAAGTGAAAT